>NC_036842.1:25853855-26033998 GCF_002910315.2 Salvelinus sp. IW2-2015
GGAAGTAGGAAGTAGAAGGAAGAAGATCTGAGAAACAGCTCTCTATTTTGCGCATGGTGGTGGAATGGGAAAAAAAACTTATTTTCTAGTGGGTGTCGCTCTGTCTCTTGTTATCCTGGCTAAGTGAATGGTAGAGAGGGTGGTATTAGCTTGTCATTGGGAGGGCAGTCCATAGTAGTATAATCGTTGTGGCATTTGTTGTGTGTCCTCTCGCTGTTTGACACGCCTAGACCGTTTGCATTGGTTGTTGTTAATCCTGGTGAAATTAATGTACTCCACTCCGAGTGGCCTTAATTTGAACAGCCCAGGTGGACAAGGCAGGGGAATGCACTCTCCGAGGACACCTTTTAACAGCTGGCCAACTGCATACTGGGATACTTTCCTGTGTCTCTTCCCCTCTCTTTCCCTCTGCAAGTGGCTGTGATAGTAGAGACGTTTTTTTTTTTTTTTTTTTCTTGCTTTGCACAGACACTCTCTCCATCCACGTACGATTAGAACACCTGTGGTGTTGTGCTTGTTCTGAAGCAGGAAAAGGGTTGCTGATATTTTAGATCTCTACTACCCGACCCTAGAGCCCGACGGTCCCCGACATTAACATTTTTCCATTTGTTAAAACAAATCAAAATTATATTTGAGATTTGTCACGCCCTGTTTTATGTCTCTTTATTTGGTTAGGTCGGGTGGGTTTGTGATTTGGGGTGGGCATTCTATGTTGTTTTATTTTCTATGTTTTTGTTTCTATGTTATTGTTCTCATCAGGGACATGCTGTCTATCGTTGCTCTGATTGGGAATCATACTTAGGCAGCCTTTTTTCCTTTTGGTAGTGCTGGGTAGTTATCTTCGTTTGTGCACGTATAGCTTTACGGAAGCTTCCGGTCGTTTTTGTTTGTTATTATTGTTTGTTGGCGACATTTGCCCAAAATAAAGACAAAATGTACGCCCACCACGTTTGCTTCCTTGCGTCCATTCCAAACGACGAGTCCTGACAAGATTGAGATTCTTTCAAAGTAGCTACCCTTGCCTTTTGATGGACAGCATTGCACAATCTTGGCATTCTCTCAATCAGCTTCATGAGATAGTCACCCGGAATGGGGCATTTAAATTAACAGGTTGTGCGCTTGTTTGAACATTTCATTTGTGACTTTTCTTTCTCTTCTTAATGGGGGGGTTTTGAAGCCAATCAGATGTGTTGTGACTAGGTTGTCACGGCCCTGACCTTGAGATATCTCTGTTTTCTTTATATTTTGCGTTAGTCAGGGGTGTGACTAGGGTTGGCGTTACTCGTTAGTTTTTTGTATTTGTCTAGGGGTTTTGTAAGTCAGAGGGTTGTTGTAAGGTCTAGGTGATTTTGTATGTCTATTGGGGCCTTGATATGCGTTCCCAATCAGAGCAGCTGTTTTATCGTTGTTCTCTGATTCGGGGATCATATTAGGTGCCATTTTCCCTTTGGTGTTTTTGTGGGTTCTTTGTTCTATGTTTAGTTGCCTGTCGTGCACTATCCATATAGCCCTTCACGCGTTCATTTTGTTATTTTGTTTAGTTTGTTCAGTGTTCATTTGTTAAAATTATATAAGATATGTACGCATACCACACTGCGCCTTGGTCTCCCTCCTTAACAAACGGCTCCATTGTGACACGAGGTAGGGTTGGTATACAGACAGATAGTCCATATTATGGAAATAAACAGCTCAAAGGAGCAAAGAGAATCGACAGCGCCATTCATACTTTAAGAAATTAAGGTTCAGTCAATTCTGGAAAATGTGCAGTCGCAAAACGATCACGCTCTATGATAAAACTGGCTCTCATGAGGACCACCACAGGAAGGAGGACTCCAGAGTTTCCTCTGCTGCAAATTGATAAGTTTAATTAGAGTTACCAGCCTTGGAAATTGCATCCTCCATTAATATAATATGCTTCACAGCGTTAACAGTAACATGACACTTCTCAACCTCAACTGGTTCCAGGGAGACTTGCTTGAATTGCCTGCAAAAGAAACTAACTACTAAAAGACACTCTCGTTGTCACGACTATTCAACCGAGGCAGGCTCTCCTCTCCCGTTCGGTGGCGCTCGGCGGTCGTCTTCACCGGGCCTAACTAGCTGCCCACTGACTTCTTTTTCCCTCCCCTCCTTATGTGTTTATTTTGTTATACTGTGTTCATAATTGTTAATTAGTGTGGCTTTTATTTAGTCAGCCAGCCCGTACGCTTCTTTGTGCGGGACTGTTTCATTGTGGCTTTTGGGATTTTCGGGAGTGGATGTTATTATTGTGGACTGGTTTGTTTATCGTGCGTTGGACCGTTTGTGTGTGACACCCAGTACGTCCGTGTTGGACATTGCCCGTTTGCAAGTTGAGTATTAAAAGGACTCAAACATATTGAAGCTCTTTTCTGTTTCCTGCGTTCTGACTTTACGCACCTCCCGACCTCCAGAGCGGTTTACACTCGTGACATGACTTATTCATCAATGTGATACTGTGCATATTCATCGATAATTCACCTTACTTACGTTTTAATTATTACTTGATTAAAATTAATCATATGTAGCAATTAACTCATTGGCGGATTTTGAGGCCACCACTGGAAACAGTTTATTAATGATTACCGTTTTCCCGAATTAAACTCAGAAGAATATATCGATATCATACCAGTCTATTCAATTAATTCATTTCTTCATATCAGTCTATTTCTGAATGTTTTGTAGATCTGCAACTTGAACCCTAACCTAAGTGATGATATCAGCGATACACAAATTTACTTTGCTTATTTGTTTTACTAACTAACTAAATAATCACACAGAACTACATAAACACACAACACACACGTATTAAGGTTAATCTGATTACTGACATATGCAATAAAAATAGTCCCTAGCTGTGACTAACCCGATTATGACAGCTTGTTACACAACAGAAAGGGGGTGGGGGAAAGATTAAAGAGCTGGCGAGAGGACAAAGAAGTGAACTTCTCGTTACATTACATTTTGCTAAACTCACGTCACTTGTAAATATGTAATACTTAGCACCCCTTTAACAACCGCTCATTCGGATTAGAAATGCAACAGCTATATCTTACGCGTAGATGTCTTTCCTCTGTCGTCTCTCTGTTGAAACCACTCGGTGTCCATCTATGTTGAAGTAGTTTGATGCAAGTCTCGGTTGTCCACCAAAGAGGGACCCAATGTTCCTTCTTGTGTTAGGCTTCTTTTGTTTTCTGGAGTGCCTCTTAGAATGGATACATCGGAGGTGTGCACCGGTTGTGAAGGGACATGGTTCTCCCCCCCCCTCCCGTCTTTAGGTCAAGTTGTCCTAGGGACTACTTTCACAATACCCAGGTGCAGAGTAGAATGTTTTTGCGTCTGTCTTCACCTTTTCTCCACTCGTTGAGAGTTTCAGAGGGTTTCTTTAAACATTTTTCTGGTTCTTTGTAGTAATCCATTTCAACGTGGTGTACCATGTCCTCAAGTACTCTCGTCTGCAATTTAATTGTCAGCAATTTCCTTTTAAGCACTCTTGCCTGGAAAGGTGGTTCCACCACTAGTCAATATCAAATTGTATTGGTCTTACATACACCATGCTGTTAGCATATGTTATTGCGAAGTGTAGCAAAATGCTTGTGCTTTTTTAGTTCCGACAGGTAGAAATATCTCACAAGTAATGTAACAGTGCCACAACAACTACCTAACAACACAAATCTAAGAATACGTTAGATCATGAATATATTGGATGGGGCATGGACCCGACCGGCGATAGACGAGATGCAATAGATTGTATAATTACAGTATATATATCTGGGAATGAGTAGTGCAAGATATTTTAAACATCGTATTTAAGTATCCATTAATTAAAATGACTTGTGATCATTTGTTAAAGTGGCCATATGATGTTTCAGTCTGTATGTAGCAGCTTTCTCTGTTAGTGATGCTTTAACAGTCTGATTGGCCTTGGAGACTTGAAAAATTGCTTTCTGGTCTCTCGGTCCCAGCTTTGATGCAACGTGTACTTGACCGTCGTTCTTCTGGAATGGTTTGCTGTGAACAGGCAGTGCGCGCGGCGTGGTTGTTGTTCGTTGATGATTCTTTTTGGCCATTCCTATTGACATCAGGTGCTGTTAGGTGTCCTGGAGGCAGGTGGTTTGCCCTCTTCGGTTGATGCGATGTTGCAGACCGCACTACCTCTGGAGGAGCCCTCGCTTGGTTGTGTCGCAGCTTTGCACGTTGCCATACAGGCGGTGATATTAGCCTGAAAGGATTGCTTCAATAATGTTTATCTGTTAGAAGTTTTGATTGGGTTTTAGGTTGACAAGCCAAATTTCTTCAGCCTCCATGAGATTAATATAGGCGGCTTGTTGCCGCATTCTTCACCAGACTGTCTGTGTGGGTGGGCCATTCAGTTTGTCCGTTGATGTGTACCATGTTGACACGAACTCTGAACCTCTAGTTGGCGTGCTTAGTTTAGTGTGCCAACAGACATGAAAAACCATTATCTAGATTAGGAAGACTAAAAAATCACATTTTATTTCTTTTTAAAAAAATATTTCATATTTACATCATATAAGTTTACACAACATTTTATATATACACATCTGATATTAGTTACAATGTTCCCGTTATGTCTTTCTGATCATTTATAATTGGAAACATCACAAAATTATTACATTAATTTCCCATATTCACTCTGTCATCATTCCTACCCTTTTAATGTTTAGAAATATTGTATTCAATGTCTATTGTTTGATGTTTGAAGTTTTTGTTGGCACGGTTCTCTTTGTGTAACAAAGGATTTCAGACCTTCCATTTTCTGCAGAGTGGAGGAGATTTTAAGTTATATACAGGCCAAACTCCCCCCCTTCTCCTTCTCCTGTGGGAAGAGGCTGGGTGGGTCTGGGGCAATTTCTCAAACATTGCTTAGCTGATGGGTCCTTTTTATACTCACCAAGAAGAGAGAGTCATTGACAACACAATAGTAAGACGAGACTTGCTTGGGCCAAGAAACAAGCAAATGGGACATTAGACTGTGGAAATCTATCCTTTGGTCTGATGAGTCAATTTGAGATTTTTGGTTCCAACCGCCATGTCTTTTAGAAGAGAGGTGAAAAGATCTCCGCATGTGTGGTTCACCTGGAAGCATGGAGGCAGGAGCGTGTGACTGGTTGTAGGTCTTTGCTGGTGACAATGTAGTGATTTATTTAGAAATTAAGGCACACTTACCACAGGCACAGATTCTGCAGCCATATGCCATCCCATCTGGTTTGCGTTATTGGGCATCATTTGTTTTTCATAAGGGACAATGACCCATACCATCCAGGCTGTGTAAAAGCTATTTGACCAAAAGGAGAGTGATCGGAGTGCTTCATCAGATACCTGGCCTCCACAATACCGCACCTCAATCCAATTGAGATGGTTTGGATGAGTTTTGAGCCCGCAGAGTGAAGCGAAAGCAGTCCAACAAGTTGCTCAGCATATGTGACGAACTGTTTGGAAACAGCATTCTTGTGTGAAGCTGGTGAAGCTGATGCTTCACTAATATTCTACAATGCTAAAAAAAAAAAAAAAAATATTAAATTAGTTTAGGTTTGTCCCAAACTTTTACTGGTTACTGTACATGGGTTAAGGCTGGGTTAGAGGCTGTCTTTCTTATTTAAAAACTAGGGTTGCAGCATGTCTCGGGTATCACTGAACTTGATCACTAACATTTTGAAGCTGAGCTATTTTGTGTGTGCCCTGCTGTGCAGTACAGTCATTATCTGACTAAAGATCACTAACATTCGGTGTCAGAAAGTGCTTCAAACTCCTCAAAATTTAAGACAGGAGAGAGTTTATTTCACAGAAAATAATAATGTCCTTGAGTTTTGTCGTAGTTTAGAGGTTTAAAAAATAAGCTAACAGCTAACAGCTCTCTCATGGCTCTTCATAGAGCTTTTTACATGGATACTCACAGACTTAGAGCCCGCCATGAGCAGAGCACATGCAGAGCGTAGCTGCAAGCATGGATCGAGTTGAAAGACAGAGGAGCAGCTTATGATTTACGAACGGAGGAAGTTAATTTCTGTTTTTTGGAAGAAGCAATGGGTAGGTAAGGCCTAAGTCAAGCAGTTATAGATAGGGCTCAGGCTTTAAAACTGCATGCCCGTGCAGAGCTTCTACTGGGAGGAGAGCTTAGAGGCATTCTGGCTCACATTCCAGGATACTCTGTGCTTATAATAATCCTCCTTTTTCATGTCATATTCGATTCTTTCAGGATCACTCACTTGCGGTATTTCAATCCGGCTTCAACCTCAACCACCAGCTAGCCTATTTACAGTGTTATTGCTTTCATTTATCCAATTATTTCCAAAGCAGTGGTATTGGGAGGGAAAAGGGCTGTGTTCCCAACAATCTACCATGGTTTCCTCCCCTCGTCTACTCCTCTCTGTCAGAGTTCTTGATGAATGAGAACTGACCGACTAAGGTCATCAGCCAATTACTCCTCTGTCTGTCTGTCTGTCTGTCTGTCTGTCTGTTTCTGTTCTGTCTTTGTCTGTCTGTCTGTCTGTCTGTCTGTCTGTTCTGTTCTGTCTGTCTGTTTCTGTCTGTTGTTCTGTCTGTCTGTCTGTCTTGTCTGTCTGTCTGTCTGTCTGTCTGTTCTGTCTGTCTGTCTCTGTCTGTCTCTGTCTTAGTCTGATACTGCCTGCCTGCCTGCCTGTCTGCCTGTCTGCTGTGTCATTCCCATTCTCCCCTGCCTCTCAGGCCTCCACCCTCATTCCTAATCAGAGCACACTCTCTCGTTCTGTCCTTCTCTCTCCAAGCTCTTACCTTCCAGCCATCTATCGTCTCTTTTGTACATCTCCCTCCATCATTCTTCTCCATATTCACTCACTCCCCCATTTTTCCAAGCTCTTCTTTCTCCTTTACCTTTACTTTTCATTTTCTCTTCAATATTTTATTCTCTTCTTCTCTCTCCCCCTTCTCTTCATGTAACCTAGTAAACATACTAAGCTGTGGAAGATATAGACTGTGTGGCAGGCCCAGTCTTCTTCTAATACAGGCTCTACATTCAAATGCTAATGAAAAACAGGCCAATTATGTCTCAGTGATGTTCTGTGGTGGTGTCTGTGTTTGCAGGAGCACATTAAAAGAAACAATCTTTGTGTCGATGAGGGACCATTCCCATAGGTGCTGCGGCGGAAAATATAAATTAAGGCTTCTGGCACACAAACATCTGAAAGTAAATCCATAATTATTTGAGGGACTGACTCATATTTGTTCATGGAGCTTATGGCAGCTCTCCATTACTGTTGGTTTTAATGGCCCATATGGTGTAGGTGTGTATTTTGTAGTACGGAAAATCCGCGCGCCAATG
Organism: Salvelinus sp. IW2-2015; assembly: GCF_002910315.2. Classification (NCBI taxonomy): domain Eukaryota; kingdom Metazoa; phylum Chordata; class Actinopteri; order Salmoniformes; family Salmonidae; genus Salvelinus; species Salvelinus sp. IW2-2015. The sequence continues at coordinate 25,861,195 of NC_036842.1, forward strand.
TTATAACTATATTGTGTCCCTCTGGTTCTTTATGCAATGTTAAGCCCTAAATCTTGTTGAGCATCACGCCTATTGGTGAGGTGGCCTCCATAAAATTAAGATAATGTACTAATGGCAAGTATTTGACTCTCTCCAGTATGTACATATGGATTTTGGAGGAATGTTCATTTCTAGATATAGAAAAAGCAAAATATGCCATCGAGAATATAGGGTTATTATATGCCTTATAATGCCTCACACTTGTGTGCATATTCCTGTTCCCATCAGACATCGGAGTCCGGTCTAGTCGCAGAGTTGTCCAAACAGGCGTGGACATGGACCCAGAGAAGTAATGTGTTTGTATGTTGTTACCGCCTGGCGATAAGTCTATTTCTCCTAGTTTCTAATTGACCTTTTATCAAGTCGCGTGGTAGAAGAGAGGTAGACGAAGGACAGTGTTCAAGATTCGCTTGCCGCGACACATCTTAGCTCTCCCGGAAGCACCTCCTAGTTCATGTCCGTCTTTGGATGCTAGTCTTCTTGTTTTCGCACCCAATTGTTAAGACCGCGAGTGTAAGAAATCTAGCATTTTGGCGCGAGATGATAGATTGCTCCCATATAAATTATGCGAGCATTTCACCTATAACCACCGATAACCCTTTCCAACGCGAGTCAATTCCGGCAATTCTTAGTTTAATGCACTCCCTCCATCCTGAGCGTCGAAGTAGGTGGTCGCCCGTGCGTGAGGTGGCGCGTTAGCACCAGGTAGATAACGACTGCGTTCGCCGGTGAGAGTGGTCGGTTACTGGCCGGGGCTGTCCTCTGTGGAGTGTTCTTAGGATATTGCCACTGCAGCTCTCGCTAACGAGTTGTTGAATGTAGTGCAATCCTCCCCTCGAGGTCCAGGGTGCCCTTTGCCTCTCTTCTCCCTTCTCTTCAGCTCGCCCCAGTGCGCCTCCTCATGATCGGCGTAGCTAGTCTTCGAGTGAGACCAGTTTCAATATACCCCCATGAGTCTTCTCGTCTCTCGGGCCCAAATGATCGAATATGGCCTAATTTGCGTGCTAGTGCAGAGAGGACCAAGTGCTTTTGCCCACGAACTCTTGCCCTGGCGCCGATTTTTCTCGAGTGCCGGCTGTACCCTGGACCGGGAGTCTTCTCTAAGGCAAACCCTGGGAGTTACGTCAGAGTGCCATGCGCCACACATCTTTACAGCGTATTGGCTACCAATTCACCAAGTCGTGGTCCACTCACAATTTCATCCCAAGAGTAAAACGCCACTTTTACAGCTAAACAATAACTATTCCACTTATCTCTTGCTAGAACTGGTGAGACCCACATACCATGTACCTCTACCAGCATGCAGCGAGTCAGAGTTCGCGAACTAAAAGGCCAACCAACAATCATGTGCCAATACTGCCATATAATCCCGATCTGACTGTGCCATTGAGGACATTTCAGAGGTGACGATAAACCAACTGTTAACCATCCATTTAAACATTATCACCTTCAGGTAGATGATCGATTATGTGAATGATGCAAAAATTTTTTCCTGCCAGAATTTGTTGTGAGACTGGCTACTTACATGAGAACAGTGCCTTTGTGTTTCATCTATTCGCGAACTTAATGAACCTCATCGAGATTATTTAATTGGGCCTGTGAAAGTTGAACTAGAATCCTCACACGTGTGTTTTGGTCGTTGGCTGCTCAGAGAGTCTTTACTCCCACGTATGCGGCCTGTTTAGGATGGGAGAGAAGGGAGTGTTGATTACTGTAGTAGTTGTGAGTATCGCCTCGCAGCGTCTACGCCTACCCATAAGAGCCGATATGTTATTTGTTTTACTTGCGCATTGCCTGTCATGATCCATGTCTTGCTCCGACACGCACAGCTCAGCCCTGGGTTGTAAGAGTGCTCTGAAGGTGATGAAGCCCCACTGTGGACAAGTTGAAAGCAGCTGTGAATACTTTCACAGGAGCACAGTAGGTGCTGGCAGTCTACACAACCGCCAATGCGGATGCCTGAGCTGGCAGGGCCCCTACCAAGACTTTGCCACTACCCCAAGGTCCCTGGGTAGGGTGTGGACCATCTTGACACATTTTACCGTGATATGTGGTGGAAATTCCGGGAGTTCTCCTCCCTCTGCCGCGTGTCCATAACGCCTGAAATCCCAATCATTCTCCTCCCTGTAGCCCCTGAGTGTAGTCAAGGGAATTCGCACACCGCTTGTCTCCTTTAGCTCTGCTCCTCTCTCGAGCACAATGTAATAAGACATAGTCTCGATACAGGTGCTCGTGAATCCCAGAGAGGTCCGTGCCATGAAGTCCTGCAGGCGTTTAAAACATGTTGTCGGTATAGTGAGTCACGTAGCTCAACTAGCTGGAGCTGGGTATCTCGAGCGGGTAGGTTACGGAATGGGTGCCGGTTAGCGGATTTTGTTACGGCTGATACATCATTATATTTGGATAGCGCCGCATTATATTAATTTGTGCTCGAGATCAGGTAAGACAGTGAGAATTGTATATTCAGTAGACAGAACATGAACCGACTTTAACCCAGACAATACAGGTTTACTGTGTTGATGCTCTTTCTATGCAGCTCGTGAGAGCCTCAAAAAATGATACTCCTGTGTAAGCGTCTGCAGCAGGTTCCCACCGCCCGTCTCATTGAGAAGTTATGCGCAATTTGCACAAAGATTGTACAGACACCGCAGGGTCTTCTCTTTTTTTTCCCATCGTGTTTGCCCATACCCTATGCTGATCCTCTAGCCCGACAGAGTCTCTACGGCACATGGTCATTATATCACTCTCGGCCACTATACGCGCCAAGATAACTGCCTCTGGCCTGCGACCTTCGTACGCGCCATTCCCCGTGTTTAAGTATGTGTGCCACGTTTCGAATGTGTATCTCCAATTCGCAGCCTGATAGCATGACCTTTCCAATTAGCTAGACCAGCTCTAACGAGCGCAGGTGCGTTAGGGAGCCGCATTCTTCCCAGCGCGTCGGCTGTGGCTTCACATAGATCAACCCAGGTGTGTAGTATCTGTGGGGCTCATGCTGGTGAGCGCCGAACATTCACGATCACCCAGCGTTTGGAAAAAACCTATGCTGTGATGCTTCTGTTGCAGACCATGATTGTCTCTGATTTAATGATCGGGAGGTTGAGGATTTCAAGTGGGATGTTTGCCGCTCAGATCCAAGAGCGACTAAAGATCATACTCTCTCCCGCGCCTCCACTGGCAACCGTGAATGTTGGTGAGGGTGCGATCACCTCATTCTTTGAGCTCGAGCATGCGTTCTCTATCCTCTACATAACGTATCCCTGGGCCTCTCAGGGCTTGTTAGAAACACTTACAGGACTGCGGCTTTCCCCAGATTGTATACTATATCCGCGCTGAGCAACGGTGGGAAGACTAGGTCCTCTGATTCGTGGATCCCGGCTTTACTGCATAGACTACAGATTACGCTAGTAATGACTACGTGTGCGCGACAAGCCTCTCAGATTGTAGTGGCGCATTCAGACCTTTTCCCTTCATGAAGACGAGGGGTCCTTCTGCTCAAACCAAACTTGGTGACACAAAAGTCCGCTACTGTGGAAGAAACCGGCATCAGCGCCGCCTTGCAATGCGGAAACATATGCGAGTTTTTACCTGGACGTGTACAATACTCTCAAAGATCTCTCATAAAACCAAATTTGTCGTCGTGTGTGTTAATAGGAACTTCCATGGCATTAGTGTGCAAGTTGCAGCGTGAAGCGTATGTTCAACGCGTCACCAGCTTATAATTTTAGAGATCTGGATGCTTGGCATGAGATCCGCGCACCATTTGTTTTCTAGGCAGTTATTAAGACATCCCAACTCTTCTAGTCTATCCTCTCTTGGCGTGCCCTCGTAAATTCGTATTTGATAATTGACTTACACCTTTTGACTACTATGCACTATTTGTGTATACTCAACCACCTGAGTTATTTAGCCACTCAAATTTATATATAGTAGCCTATCGACGGTGCTTTGAAATTGCTGTAGTCTAGTTGGACTTCAGGCTCCACTTCCTTTATCTCCTAAATTTTATTTCCTCTCCGCGAATCTCTGTGGCGATGCCCTACTTGCTCAGTTTTTGCCGAAACACCTCATTCTCTTCCTTTCAAGTGTGTGAATATGTTCTATTATGGTTTCACTGAAGTATTCATCTCACTTGCGCAACAGAATTGCGATTAAATTGATATTTCAACTTTAAGTTCTATTACTTTTAATGCATAATGCTTACAATACGCCACTCTCACCATTTACTCTTTCATACCTCATTATCCTCCAGGAATACATATATAAAGAGATACCACCTTCATTTTTTTTATCCATTTGAGTTTATAGTGTTTTTTATTTCACCCTTTCCTTTTTTATTGTAACCAGGTTAGGTAGTTGAGACAAGTTTGTCAGACTGCAATTCTCGCCTACTCTGCCCGAGGCCTTGGCTGTCCAAAGAACTCTCTAACAGCAGCCACAATCAGTCGCTTCCGATGTATCTTCTGCTTTGACATACCGAGACACCGGGCATAACCCCATTAGGCCGAGTAACACCCAATACAAGTCCAATAGATGCCAATAGGGTCTTATAGCGCAAAAGACAATATAGCGGTATGAACAGTCTCTCTATACCCCCATAGACCCATATGATTGCTGCGCCTAGGAAGCTAAAGGAGCATTGTCAAGGTGACCAGTGAAGCCGGAATAATTCTAACCCCCAGTTACTTTAGTTCCCAGCATTGTTATGTCCGACTTCGGTCCTTGATTAACCTTATTTTTCAGTATTTCTTCCATGTGATTTCACTACATGCGATAGCGTGAGTTTAATCTAGTTGTGCTGACATAAGAGATCAATATATGTAAATTCTAATAAATTCACAAGCGATACATGATGACGGGGTGATTGGATAGCGCTCATTAGGCTCAAATTGGTACATTATTAACTCTATGACTGCTGTGGGTAGACTCTGTACGCCCTGAGCTATAGTACTCAGCTATGCTGCCAGCTCTCCTCTCCCTGTGATTTATGTACTGTTGTTGCTCCTTGACATTTGTTATAATGCTAATTATATTTTATAAAAGTGTGTTACTTGCGTGCATATGATATTTTATAATAGTGTTCATCCAATTTATTAGTGTATTATGCTATATGCCTTCCATATCTCTTAGTCGCTAGACAGCGCCTGTCAGAGAGAATATGGCATTATGCGCATGGTCGAGATTGGCTCCTAAATTTGACCCAAATGTGTCTTTGAGCATTATATAGCGTTATTTGGTCACATGATGGTAGTTAAGCCAGTGATGTGTAATGTGAGTACACCTGGTCAGCCGAGAGCGCGTGCGTGTGTGCTCTGTGAGTTCTGATCAGTTGCGCGTAGACTCCTTCCTCCAAGTCAGATTAGAATCAGTGAACTGAAATTGACTAACAAGAGCGACTGACCCATCTCATACACATATTACCTAATGAGGGACAATATAGTGGCTATGTGTAGTAAGTGCAATGGAGCCATGTGTAGCGTTATATTATATGGATGCTGAGCGACGAATCATAGTGGTAGGCCGCGCGGGGGCCAGTGGGCAGACCGAACATGTGAGGGCACAGTTCGTACTGGTCATAAGTGGATGGTCGTTAAGGTGCTTTAGTAACAAAACGAATGGACATGGTGATAACTGCATCCAGTTTGCTGAGTAGGTATTGGAAGCTATTTTGTAGTATACATCGCCGAAGTCGAGGATCGGTAGGATAGTCAGTTTTACTAGGGTAAGTTTGGCGGCGTGAGTGAAGGAGGCTTTGTTGCGGAATAGAAAGCCGATTCTTTAATTGATTTTGGATTGGAGATGTTTGATATGAGTCTGGAAGGAGAGTTTGCAGTCTAGCCAGAACACCTAGGTACTTATAGATGTCCACATATTCTAGGTCGGAACCGTCCAGGGTGGTGATGCTAGTCGGGCGTGCGGGTGCAGGCAGCGAACGGTTGAAAAGCATGCATTTGGTTTACTAGCGTTTAAGAGCCGTTGGAGGCCACGGAAGGAGTGTTGTATGGCATTGAAGCTCGTTTGGAGGTTAGATAGCACAGTGTCCAAGGAAGGGCCGGAAGTATATAGAATGGTGTCGTCTGCGTAGAGGTGGATCAGGGAATCGCCCGCAGCAAGAGCAACATCATTGATGTATACAGAAGAAAACCCAGAGAATTGAATTCGGCCGAGAATTAAACCCTGTGGTACCCCATAGAGACTCCAGAGGACCGGAACACATGCCCTCCGATTTGACACACTGAACTCTGTCTGCAAAGTAGTTGGTGAACCAGGCAAGGCAGTCATTTAGAAAAACCGAGGCTACTGAGTCTGCCGATAAGGATATGAGTGATTGACAGAGTCGAAAGCCTTGGCCAGGTCGATGAAGACGGCTGCACAGTAATGTCTTTTATCGATGGCGTTTGATATCGTTTGTACCTTGAGCGTGGCTGAGGTGCACCCATGAGCGGCTCGGAAACCGGATTGCACAGCGGAGAAGGTACGGTGGGATTCGAGATGGTCAGTGATCTGTTTGTTGACTTGGCTTTCGAAGACCTTAGATAGGAGGGCAGAGATGGATATAGGTCTGTAACAGTTTGGGTCCAGGGTGTCTCCCCCTTTGAAGAGGGGGTGACCGCGGCAGCTTTCCGAATCCTGGGATATCTCAGGATGATACGAAGGAGAGGTTGAACAGGCTTGGTGATAGGGTGCGACAATGGCGGCGGACAGTTTCAGAAATAGGGGGTCCAGATTGTCAATGCCCAGCTGATTTGTATTGGGTCCAGGGTTTTCCAGCTCTTTCAGAACATCTGCTATCTGGATTTGGTAAGGAGAAAGCTGGTGTGGGCTTGGGCGGAGTGCAGCGGGGGGGGGGGGCGGGCTGTTGGCAAAGTTTGCAAGGTTGGAGTCGCCAGGAGGAAGGCATGGCCAGCCATTGAGAAATGCTTGTTGAAGTCTTCGATTATCACGGATTTATCGGTGGTGACCGTGTTACCTAGCCTCAGTGCAGTGGGCAGCTGGGAGGAGGTGCTCTTGTTCTTCTTCACATTGTGGTTAAGGTAGAGTATTATATCATTAAATTAGAATTGTTTTCACACCAATCATAGTCAAACTTTCACAAACTGTTTGACTTGAAAAAATACAAAACATATTTTTTTCAAAGAGCCGTTTGGGAGCCAAATGAGCCGGATCACTGAAAAGAGCCGGGAATGCCCATCACTAATAGGATCCCCTAGGAAACGCTTATCAACACTTTAGTTCCTACCCTGTCACAACGCCTCCCTAGCATTTTAATTCGTTGTCATCTCAAACAACACTGTATTCAAAGTGCCCGCTATTATATTCTAACTATAGAATTAGAATAGTCATTATATTGTCATGATTCCAACAGTTTTGCTCTAATTCGCAAGTCAAATCGCAGTTGCATCATTTGGTTAAAAATAAGTCCTAGATTATTTGCCCATATCGTGCAGCCCTACGTGGCAGTGTAGCAATTTTTAATTGAGCAGTGGTGTAAAAATACTTTCAAGTACTACTTAAGTCGTTTTCTTTGTATCTGTACTTTACTATTTTTATTTTGACAACTTTTACATTTACTTCACTACATTCCTAAAGAAAATACTGCACTTTTTACTCCATACATTTTCCCTGACGCCTAAAAGTACTCGTTACATTTTGAATGCTTAGCAGGACAGGAAAATGGTCCAATTCAGTCACTTGTCAAGAGAACATCCCTGGTAATCTACTGCCTCTGATCTGGAGGACTCACTAAACACACATGCTTTGTTTGTAAATTTTGTCTGGATGTTGGAGTGTGTCCATGCCTATCCGTAAATCAAAAAAATAAAATGGTGCCATCTGGTTTGCTTAACATAAGAAATGTGAAATTATTTAACATTTTACTTTTGATACTTAAGTACATTTTATCAATTACATTTACTTTTGATACTTAAGTATATTTAAAACCAAATAGTTTCAGACTTTTACTCAAGTAGTATTTTACTGGGTGACTGACTTTTACTTAAGTGTAAGTAATTTTCTATTAACGTGTCTTTACTTTTACTCAAGTATGACAATTGGGTACTTTTTCCACCACTGCAATTGAATGCAGGAAATGCAGAAATGAGTGTGCTGAAATTTGTTTTGGTTGAATTGAACAGTATAAAACAACAGAATGGAGAAAGACTCATTGAAATCACTTAGAATGTATGTGTTGCCACCCTAGGATCACTCACTCATAAAGCAAAAGTAGAACTTTATTGTTCAAAAACAAAAAATACTGTCCATTTTTTATTTATTTTAAATACAGTGATATAATATTTTGGCTATATCACCTAGCCCTACTACGTTATATAGGTATGCACGTCAGCTTTGACATCGGATTTGCTCTTCGGCGTTAAACTTGACATCGGGCCGATACCGATGCTGGCATTTTTAGCTAATATCGTCTGCTTCTGATATGGTCACCGATTCTATTGTGCATCCCTACTACTTTTCCATCACTCTGCGGTCCAACTCATCCCAAACCATCTCAATTGGGTTGAGGTCGGGTGATTGTGGAGGCCAGGTCATCTGATGCAGCACTCCATCACTCTCCTTTTTGGTCAAATAGCCCTTACACAGCCTGGCTGTGTATTTTGGGTCATTGTCCTGTTGAAAAACAACTGATAGTCCCACTAACCGCAAACCAGATGGGATGGCGTATTGCTGCAGAATGCTGTGGTAATGTGCCTTTCTTTCTAAATAAAATCACATTGTCACCAGCAAAGTACCATCACACCTCCTGCTCCATGCTTCACGGTGGGAACCACACATGCGGAGATCCTGCGTTCACCTACTCTGCGTCTCAAAAAGACATGGCGGTTGGAACCAAAAATCTCAAATTTGGACTCATCAGACCAAAGGATAGATTTCCACCAGTCTAATGTCCATTGCTCGTGTTTTTCTTGGCCCGAGCAAGTCTCTTGTTCTTATTGGTGTCCTTTTAGTAGTGGTTTCTGTACAGCAATTCAACCATGAAGGCCTGCTTCACACAGTCTCCTCTGAACAGTTGATGTTGAGATGTGTCTGTTACTTGAGCTCTGCGAAGCATTTTTTTGAGGTGCAGTTAACTCTAATGATCTTATCCTCTGCAGCAGAGGTAACTCTGGGTCTTCCTTTACTGTGATGCTATGATGAAACTGGCTCTCATGAGGACTGATGAGAGCCAGTTTCATCATAGCGCTTGATGGTTTTTGCGACTGCACTTGAAGAAACCTTCAAAGTTCTTGACATTTTCTGTAATGTCTTAAAGTAATGATACTGTCGTTTCGCATTGCTTATTTGAGCTCTTCTTGCCATAATATGGACTTGGTGTTTTGCCAAATAGGGCTGTCTTCTTCTGTTTACCTTGTCACAACACAACTGATTGGCTCAAACGCATTAAGAACGAAAGAAATTCCACAAATTAACTTTTAACAAGGCACACCTGTTAATTGAAATGCTTTCCAGGTGACTCCCTCATGAAGCTGGTTGAGAGAATGCCAAGAGCTGACGATCAATGCAAAGGGTGGCTACTTGGAAGAATCTCAAATGTGTATTTTGATTTGTTTCACACTTTTTTGGTTACAAATAAAAACCCTTGAATGAGTAGGTGTGTCTAGTTTTGAATGGTACTGTATAGACAATACCTAGCTATTGTACCATTCAAAGTGGGTTGACAAAAATGGCCTAATAACAGACAACTTTCCTTTCTTGCTGATATCCATGCATGTATGCATGGCAGAGCGAAAAGCCCTGTTGAAGTCCTGAGGATGGGGGCTACACAGGGTTGTAACACAACACCATGGTAAACACCCATCAGAAAAGCCCTGTTGAAGTCCTGAGGATGGGGGCTACACAGGGTTGTAACACAACACCATGGTAAACACCCATCAGAAAAGCCCTGTTGAAGTCCTGAGGATGGGGGCTACACATGGCTGTAACACAACTCCATGGTAAACACCCTTCATTCCCAGAACCTCACCCCCTTGTTATAGTCCCAACTACAGGGACCTTAGACTCCAGGGAATTCTCCAGGAGATTCTCCTATGACATATGACATGTTGTTGACACGTGTTTTTATCTATGCAGTTCCGTGTCTCACATGAATGTGAGGGGCGACACTCCATAAGATAAGTTATATTTTAGGCAGGTCTTGAACATGGTGACTTTTCAGTCAACAAAGGCTGGGTTGGTAACCGAAAGGTCGCTGGTTTGAATACCAGAGACAAGGTGGAAAATCTGTCGCTGTGCACTTGAGCAAGGCACTTAGCCCCTGAGAGTGGGGTTGTTGGGACATGCAAAAAAATTATTTCCATTACACACTTGTGTGTAACAGGAGGAATATAAGCACCCCCCAAATAATAATAATATTATTGTAAGAAAGGAGTTCAGTGCAGTTTGACCTCTAGTGCCTTTACTGCCCAATACAAGTCTGTCTGAGTTCCCTTGGGCTGGTAAGGAGGCGTTTATTAGCTTGCATGGTGTGAAGGTAAATAAAATGGACGAGCCTGCAGTCACAGAAATGCTAGTCAACCATTTCTCTTCCTTGTCCTCTGTTCAACCCAAATGTCAGCCATTGTACTGGTGGGTTGATTCATGGCATGTTCCTACTGTGAGGCACCATATCTTGGTGTATCTGTCTGAGTATCCGTCCATCTTGTCTGTGTCTTAGACCCTGTGCCGCAGGGAGTGTTATTTAAGTCTTTCTGAAAACCTCACTAGGAATGTTAGATGAGGCTGCCACTTTGTTTCCTTTGTTACATGCAACTTGGGTTTTTGTTTTACAACAGAGGTGATGTAATAATTGTTAGAATTATCCCAAGCGTTTACTGCAGGATAATTACTGTGTGTGTGTAACTGCTCTTTTATATGCTGTGCAGGATAATTACTGTGTGTGTGTAACTGCTCTTTTATATGCTGTGCAGNTGTGTAACTGCTCTTTTATATGCTGTGCAGGATAATTACTGTGTGTGTGTAACTGCTCTTTTATATGCTGTGCAGGATAATTACTGTGTGTGTGTGTAACTGCTCTTTTATATGCTGTGCAGGATAATTACTGTGTGTGTTCTTTTGTTCCATGTGTGAAATGACTCTGGAGTGACTATTGATATGAGTGAAGTACTTTGACATAATCCAAGTAATAAAGTGAGGGAGGGGCAAAATGAAAAGCCGTGGGAGAGGAAGAATAGATAGGTTTTGGGGAGGAGGAAGTAACAATGCTCTCAGAGCGTAAAGTGCTATAATAACTTCAATTCAATGAACAAAGTTGTTTCTCGTGCTTTATCTGATAAGTCTGATTTCAGAACTGCAAATCGCTTCATTACTTCAGAAAGAGAGATGATATTGTTGATAACACTTTTCCGCTCGTGTCAGTGTTGTAGGTGAATTGCGGGCGGCAGGTAGCCTAGCGGTTATAGCTTTGGGTCAGTAACTAAAAGGTCTCTGGTTCGTAAACCCGAGCCAAAAAGGTAAAAACAAGTCTGTGCCCTTGAGCAAGGCACTTCAATCCCATTTGCTCCAGGGGCGCCATACTACTATGACTGACCCTATAAAGCACCACATTTCACTGCACCTATCCGGTGTATGTGACAATAAAAAATGACATATTGTGGATTAGGTTTGCCCTGGGTGTGTTGACTGCTGTGTCGGGGAACAGTTGGCTAGGGTTATAAGCTGGTCAGGAGTGGTTTAGGGGGAACCTAAGTGCCATCTGAATTTGAATGGTGCAGACTGACGGAACCCACGTGACTGTAGGCTAAAGCAAGTGTGTGCTGCTACATTCTTTTCCACAGGTGGTTTGTCTGTTGCGTGGTGAGAGTACTGTGGGTTGGGTTATGGCTAGCCTGCAGTGGTTTCAGGGAACCATGTAAGGTTGTGCCTAGACAGTGGTTAGCCTGTGGGTTAGAGAGTTTTGTCATGGCCAACCAGTAGTACAGCCTGTGCTGTGTGCTCTCATGTTACAGCTTCCGTGGCCTGTCAGTCTGGGGCTATTCTGGGGGTTGGGACAGCAGCAGCAGTAGACTTGGCTGGCAGCTCCTCAGGCTCACCAACTCTGTCTGACTGGCCTCAGAACAGCTATAAGCACAGGTGTATGTATTCCTGCGTTTCAGCAATATGCATGTTTGTATATGCCTGCCTGTCTCTGTGTGGCATATAGAGCTCCTCCCGTGCAGTATCAGATGGAAGATGGCCCAGCCAGGGGAATGTGAGAAGGGGACATAGTCAGAGTTGCTGAAGTCATGGAAATCACAGTTTTAATGGAGGACTCTGGTTAAAGGGAGATGTCATTTACTGTATCCCAAATGGAACCCTAACCCCCATGGGGCTCTGGTCAAAAGTAGTGCACCATGTAGGGAATAGCATGCCATATGGGACGCACACAGTAGCCCTGATGAGTAGCCCTGATGATTAATTGTTGATCTGGCCACACTCTGGGATTACAAGGGGCACGGAGTGGAAAATCTGTCTTTCATCACTGGCATACTCACTGGTTTACTCTTGGGATGTGTGGGATATTGAGTGGTTGAAATGCCAAGTTTTCATAGAGTCCCAAGGGTCCACTCAACCAAAACAAGTAACCAAAGACAAACCAACAAAGTACCCAAGTGCAGAGCAAGGAAAGTGTTTTCTTAGTCCGGAAACATCGGGTTAATATTTTTGATTGAAGAAGGCCTTCAGTGATCATCATTGAGGGTTTCAATGGGATAAGATGTCTTTATTATGCCATTAGGCCAAGTTCCTTTTTGTTTTTAATGATAGTTATGGAATAAATCCACTTTTACAAAGCTATTTCTGAAGTGGTTTTGCCTACTGGCTGGAAAATATTGCTGAATGGCAGGAAATGTTGCTCTTCAGCCAACCATTTGTGCCCTTTTGCCTAGATTTTTGGGAGTATTCATCTTCTAGCAGAGTTGGGCTGCGGTTGGAGTGGTGTTCTGGCCATATTACCCCCCTGGGTGTTGTCAATCTTGAAGGGAGGATGCCCTGGCTATAGAAAATATGTCCTCTTCAAGCCAATTGTGTAGTTGAGAACCATGTGTCTGAGAGTAAAAATACACCCGTTGGTGTTTGGCTGAAACAACTACTCTCACTGGCTGTCATGAACTTTAATATAGATTCTGCTAGTGAAATGTCATGGGCAGCTTTGTTCTGTTCTCTTGTTCATCATTCAATGTGTTATTATGCACATGAGGACGATTGCTTCATTTTGACCACTTGTAAAATCTAAGTCTAGGAATGATGAAAGTATAGTATGTGGTTTGAATGGCTCAGTGAGTTTGAACACGCTGGGAACACCAGGGGTGTATTTGTTGAATTCTGTGACAATGTTTTGTCTGTTGCAAATCTTTACTTCAAAGGCAAAACATTTTGCAACGAAAATGAATGTTTTATATTGGACAAATTCAGGTAGGTAAACAGTTTAGTAGCAAAACGGTTTGCAATAGACTACATTTTTTGCAGCTGTCTGCTACTAATAAATACACCCGAGGGTTGTGGTGGGTATGATTCCTGCATGGGCCCCACAGGCAGCATTTACACAGGCAGCCAATTCAGGGGGATTCACTGTGTCTAAGCAACAACAGGAACTAATAACATCTTCCTGACAAGCAAACACTACAAATAAACAGAATTATAGCCCCTCTATGACAAATAATATGTAATATCTCAGGGTGTAAATACATCCACTTTTTTGCCCTTTGTGCAGCAGAATATTTTTCTATGTGAAAATGAAGGATGCCTTGTCTGGTGGTCAGATTGGTTGTGTAGAACTTGCAGTAGCCTAGATAATGGCAACGTCTGAGAGAAGTGAGCTCTGTCAGAAGCGACTTCGCCAATACTTGATGTGAAAAAGGGCTGCCATCGATAATGGTAGGTGACTTTGTTAGATATTATGTTCCAGTGATGTTTGATCTGAATGGTATTGGTTCTGTCTGACAGACTTCTCTTGCGTTCTGTGCAACAGAGTCAGGGTATATGCAGCAGTTTGGGCCGCCTGGCTCGTTGCGAACTGTGAAGACTATTTCTTCCTAACAAAGACAGGCAACTTCGCCAAACGAGGGATGATTTAACAAAAAGCGCATTTGCGAAAAAAGCATAATCATTGCACGAATGTACCCTAACCATGAACATCAATGCCTTTCTTAAAATCAATACACAGAAGTAAACCTGCGTATTTAGTTAAAATAAATTCATGTTAGCAGGCAATATTAAACTAGGGAAATTGTCGCTACTCTTGCGTTCATTGGACGCAGAGTCAGGGTATATGCAACAGTCTGGGCCGCCTGGCTCGTTGCGAACTAATTTTACGTAATTATGACATAACATTGAAGGTTGTGCAATGTAACAGGAATATTTAGACTTATGGATGACACCCGTTACATAAAGTACGGAACGGTTCCGTATTTCACTGAAAGAATATACGTTTTATTTTCGAAATGATAGTTTCCGGATTTGACCATATTAATGATCTAAGGCTCGTATTTCTGTGTGTTATTATGTTATAATTAAGTCTATGATTTGATATTTGATAGAGCAGTCTGACTGAGCGGTGGTAGGCAGCAAAAGGCTCGTAAGCATTCATTCAAACAGCACTTTCGTGCATTTGCCAGCAGCTCTTCGCTGTGCTTCAAGCATTGAGCTGTTTATGACTTCAAACCTATCAACTCCCGAGACTAGGCTGGTGTAACCGATGTGAAATGTCTAGCTAGTTAGCGGGGTGCGTGCTAATAGCGTTTCAAACGTCACTCGCTCTGAGACTTGGAGTAGTTGTTCCCCTTGCTCTGCAAGGGCCGCGGCTTTTGTGGAGCGATGGGTAACGATGCTTCGAGGGTGGCTGTTGTCGATGTGTTCCTGGTTCGAGCCCAGGTAGGGGCGAGGAGAGGGACGGAAGCTATACTGTTACACTGGCAATACTAAAGTGCCTATAAGAACATCCAATAGTCAAAGGTATATGAAATACAAATGGTATAGAGAGAAATAGTCCTATAATTCCTATAACCTCAACCTAAAACTTCTTACCTGGGAATATTAAAGACTCATGTTAAGAGGAACCACCAGCTTTCATATGTTCTGAGCAAGGAACTTAAACGTTAGCTTTTTTACATGGCACATATTGCACTTTTACTTTATTCAACACTTTGTTTTTGCATTATTTAAACCAAGTTGAACATGTTTCATCATTTTTTTAGGCTAAATTGATTTGATGTATTATATTAAGTTAAAATAAGAGTTCATTCAGTATTGTTGTAATTGTCATTATTACAAATAAATAAATTGGTATCGGCTTTTTTTAGTCCTCCAATCGGTATCGGCGTGGAAAAATCATAATCGGTCGACCTCTACTGTCTGTAGGTCGGCTATAGCAAGTCTCTTTGCTGTTCAGTGGTCAGTGCTGTGGAGTGATGATCATTCACTGAGAGAACAGATATGAGTAAATTACTGTAAACAAACAGGCTTTTCTTTACCAGATTGTCAAGGTACTCTTGTAAGAGGAAGGCAAGAAAGTACAGTACATTAAAAAGCCTTATACTTAAGAAAAATAAGCACCCGAGTATATTTTTCTATGAGAGCAGTTGATTTATTCAGGCAAGCTGAGCAAATGTTCAATGCAGACAGTCACTGCTGATAGGCGGGGGAATGGGACTTTGGGACAGACGTTTTTTGTTGCCTGTTTTAACTATGGTTCATCTCGGCTTTTACTTCTGTCTCCATTTGTCCTTTTATATCTCCATCCTCTGTGTATTCAGTCTCTGGGCTCCTGGAATTGTAGTTAGAGAAAGAAGTGTTATAATAAATATCTGAACGGGCAAACAAGGACACCCGTCTGAGGAGTGCTGTGCATGCGGTCTCTCTCTGTAGGCTTAGGTGGTCAAGGTCAACGTTGGAAGTACCAGGCTGCCTCCACTGTTTGTTCTGCCATGTGCAGCATTGCTTCTCTCTGATCCCCTTTAGAGTGATTAACTGTTTCCTCTCCTGCTAGGTCAAGATGACTCTGTTTAAAAAAAACAATAATCTCAGCCAACCCCTTCTGTACTGCATGTCTGCCGGTCTTATGTCACGTCGTTCAAATCACTTTCCTTTTGTTTTTTGTATTATTGACTCGGTCTTGGCCTCTCTCCTCCTTTATTACTCTCTCCCTCTCATTTTTCTTGTCCCCCTTCTCTTCAGTTTGAGGTATATCTTGGCGCTCTTATGTTCTCTGCTCTTGATATTTTTTTCTGTCTGGGCTTTAGACAAGCCATTTACTGTGAGGGCTTTCAACAGCTAATCAGAATACTCACTTATGTCTTCACCCGGAGAGGTGCAGCGGTCTAAGGCACTGCATCGCAGTGCTAGAGGCCTCACTACAGACCCTGGTTCGATCCTGGGCTGTATCACATAGGGCGGCGCACAATTGGCCCAGCGTCGTTATGGTTTGGCCAGTGTAGGCCGTCATTGTAAATAAGAATTTGTTCTTAACTGACTTGTCCAATTCTTTTTTTTAACTAGGCAACGGTGAGGTCTACAATGTTATATTCAAATGATTGCTGCAGCAGACGAGTTTCTTCTGTTAGACCTAAACTTCCATCTGTTTCACATGGTGGTTATTGTTTGTTTGCTCATATTTGTCGCTCCGCTTTGAAATGTTAATCTGGTAGATGATGTATACCACAAACCTCTATGAACAGAATCTTAAGGAATGCTACTGTTTACATTTCTACATAGTATTATTATGAATTTTAAGGTTTTGTTTTATTGAGACAGAGGGGAGAGAGCAGGGAGGAGTGACTGATGGGGGAAGAAATCGATAGTTACATATCGGATATTATTTTTGACTATATTGCAATATTTTTGTTCTTTTTTTGCTGTTCCTGCACCAAAACTTCAGTACTTTTCTTTCATAGCTTGTTCTCAATAATATCAATAGGGACACAATTTGTTTTCATTTCCATTACTGATCAAAGCTTGTTTTCTCAAGGCTCTCTTGTCCCTCCGCAGCACACACATGGTGAGCAATATGTTTGGGACAACGAATCGCAATAAAATCACAGTATCGAATCGTAATACATACAATGCATTCGGAAAGTATTCATAACCCTTCACTTTTCCCACATTTTGTTACTTTACAGCCTTTCTACAGCCATTCTAAAATGGATTCAATTAATTGTTTTCTTCATCAATCTACACACAATATCCCATAATGACAAAGTTAATTCATATTTGTTTTTAAATGTAAAAAAATCCTGTTACCATTGATCACCCTTGATGTTTCTACAATTAGATTGGAATCCACCTGTGGTAAATTTAATTGATTGGACCTGATTTGGAAAGGCACACACCAGTCTACATAAAGGTCCCACAGTTGACAGTGCATGTCAGAGCAAAAACCAAGCCATGAGGTCGAAGGAATTGTCCGTAGAGCTCCGAGACAGGATTGTGTTGGCACCGATCTGAGGAAGGGTACCAAAACATTTCTGTAGCATTGAAGGTCCCCAAGAACACAGTGGCCTCCATCATTCTTAAATGGAAGAAGTTTGTAAAAAGACTCTTCCTAGAGCTGGCCGCCCTCCAAACTGAGGAATCGGGGGGAAAAGGGCCTTGGTCAGGGAGGTGACCAAGAACCCGATGGTCACTCTGACAGAGCTCCAGAGTTCCTCTGTGGAGATGGTTGCCTTCTCCCATCTCTGCAGCACTCCACCAATCAGAATAGTGAGGATTGAGGGAAAGATGAACAGAGCGATCTGACTGGGGTGAAGGTTCACCTTCCAACAGGACAACGACCCTATGCACACAGCCAAGACAACGCAGGAGGGGCTTCGGCACAAATCTCAACACCCTGGAGTGTCCCAGCCAGAGCCCGGACCTGAACTCGATCGAACATCTCTGGAGAGACCTGAAAATGGCTGTGCAGCAATGCTCCCCATCCAACCTGAGAGCGCCTGAGAGGATCTGCAGAGAAGAATGGGAGAAACTCCCCAAATATAGGTGTGCCAAGCTTGTAGCGTCATACGCAAGACTCAAGGCTGTAATCTGTAATCGCTGCCGAAGGTGCTTCAATAAAGTACTGCATCAAGGGTCTGAATACTTATTTAATTGTTATATTTCAGTTGTTATAAACCTGTTTTTGTTGTCATTTATGGGGTATTGTGTGTAGATCGAAGGGATGAAAAAAAGATATCTAACGTGCAAAATAAAAATTTGGGAAAAAGTGAAGGGGTCTGAATAGTTTCCGAATGCACTGTATAGAATCGCAGTACATATCTTTTTGGCACCTAAGTATGGTAATAATCTCGTATTGTGAGGTCCTGGAAATTCCCAGCCCTGGAAGACGTACAGAAATGAGAGTCTGTACCTGGAGGTGAACCCTTCAGTGTGAACTAGAGTTGTGGCAGTGTTATCCACTACTCGGGCAGGAATATGCACTCTATCAGATGGTGCTTCTTTCTTCAGCAATCCACTAATATGCTGTTGGCTATATGGTGACCCTTACGTCATCTGAGAGGTAGTCCACTAAATGTGTAATGCGATCCACCAACTGTCATAGGCAGACAATTAACTTCTGGCCATATACGCTGTAAGGTTCCAGTGACCTCATCTACAGAGTTAGTCAACAGAACTGGCCTCCTCCTCAAGCAGTTCACCCACTTCCACTCACTCCTCTTGCTCATGAAAGAAGCAGTGTCTCTGCTTTGCTGTGGCAACAAAAGACTGTTGGTACTGTCCACTGAATATGGAGGGGGGAGGAGAGGAGCTCGTGAACGATGTTGGGTGATGCATGGCTCAGAGCAGAGAGCTGCACTCGGATGCAGGCGGAATAGAATGACAGGTCAAGGGTCGTACAGACGTCAACCGTTCACTGTGTCCAAATCCCACTTGTTTTTTGAGGAGTTTTGAATACAAATGCTTCTGGGAATACTGACGTCTATTTTAATAACAAAAAATAAACAATGTTGACTTCCTGTAGCACAGTTTTGTATCTTTGAGATACAGTATGTAACATCGGTAAATAACAGGTCTGCTTGTGTGTTTTAACAAACTAGATTTAACTTTATCTACCACCTTGACCACAGAACTGCTCTATGACATGACTTTTATGACATGTGCAGATGGAAGACTTTTGACTGCTTTTCTTTCTGGATTTGTAGCCGTTTGGTCCTGGTTACTCTCTTGAGCTGAGATGCATACCACATCTTTGAGGGTCGGCCTGAGCTTGGAATTATTTGACCGAAGACCAGAGGTTATGGGTAACTTGTACCTACCTACTCCTTAGTCCCTCAATAACAGATTTGTCAATTACTGAACAAGACAGACAGGCAGATTGTTGTCATAACCCTGCAGGGTGATGGTTTTACCAGTGATTGTTTTAAGAATGTAGTGTTTTATCCCTAAGCTGCTTAGAGGTCACTGAGTAATGATCCGTGTCTCCTAAATTACACAACACAGCACCCTGTTACATCACTGTCATTCATCTCTGATTTCTCTTGAACACATGGGCTTTCAAATAGTCCCAAATCCTTCTCACACGCTTCCTGGTAGGCTGGGACAGGAAAGCACCGGGTTGTGTTTATTATGCACCAAACAGAAGAAATCTGTCTGAAATAGGTAGGGACAACTTGGACTTGTCCAATAAGAAACTCCTTATTGTTTTCCATTGCAGCAGTTCATTCCAAAAGGTGCTTTGTTTTGGTATAAATGCATTATTTTTAGAGTAGGCTTTTCAAGTTGTTTTATGTTGGAAAATAAGAAAAAGTGTGGGGGGTGGGTGTGATTACAGATTATTAGTGCCATGAATGCAATTTACTGTAAACATAACGTTTAATCACCTACCTGAATGTTGTAGTAGAAGTATTGCTGTTTGACATAATAGACTGGTGATTGGTTAGTTGATTGATCCTTGAGACAACATTTCTCTTCGCTCTTATGAGTCAGTGCAACCTGTAAAAGCATGCTCTGGATAATTTATGGGATAATGTTAAAATGACATTCTTTATTAAGTTCTTCATAGACATGAGTATGTGGGGAATTATTTTCTGTTTTCTTTTTTTGGTAATGTGTATGTATGTATGTGTGTACAGTTGAAGTATGAAGTTTACATACACTTAGGTTGGAGTCATTAAAACTTGTTTTAAAACCACTCCACAAATTTCTTGTTAACAAACTATAGTTTTGGCAAGTCGGTTAGGACATCTACAGTTGTGGCCAAAAGTTGAGAATGACACATTAATTTCCACGAAGCTTGCTGCTTCAGTGTCTTTAGATATTTTTGTCAGATGTTACTATGGAATACTGAAGTATAATTACAAGCATTTCATAAGTGTCAAAGGCTTTTATTGACAATTACATGAAGTTGATGCAAAGAGTCAATATTTGCAGTGTTAACCCTTCTTTTTCAAGACCTCTGCAATCCGCCCTGGCATGCTGTCAATTTAACTTCTGGGCCACATCCTGACTGATGGCAGTCCATTCTTGAATAAACAATGCTTGGAGCTTGTCAGAATTTGTGGGTTTTTGTTTGTCCACCCGCATCTTGAGGATTGACCAAGTTCTCAATGGGATTACAGTCTGGGGAGTTTCCTGGCCATGGACCCAAAATATTGATGTTTTGTTCCCTGGGCCACTTAGTTATCACTTTTTCCTTATGGCAAGGTGCTCCATCATGCTGGAATAGGCATTGTTCGTCCCCAAACTGTTCTTGGATGGTTGGGAGAAGTTGCTCTCGGAGGATGTGTTGGTACCATTCTTTATTCATGGCTGTGTTAGGCAAAATTGTGAGTGAGCCCACTCCCTTAGCTGAGAAGCAACCCCACACATGAATGGTCTCAGGATGCTTTACTGTTGGTAGCGCTCACCTTGTCTTCTCCGGACAAGCTTTTTTCCGGATGCCCCAAACAATCGGAAAGGGAATTCAACAGAGAAAATGACTTCACCCCAGTCCTCAGCAGTCCAATCCCTGTACCTTTTGCAGAATATCAGTCTTTCCCTGATGTTTTTCCTGGAGAGAAGTGGCTTCTTTGCCGCCCTTCTTGACACCAGGCCATCCTCCAAAAGTCTTGGCCTCACTGTGCGTGCAGATGCACTCACACCTGCCTGCTGCCTTTCCTGAGCAAGCTCTGTACTGGTGGTGCCCCGATCCCGCAGCTGAATCAACTTTAGGAGATGGTCGTGGCGCTTGCTGGACTTTCTTGTGCGCCCTGAAGCCTTCTTCACAACAATTGAACCGCTCTCCTTGAAGTTCTTGATGATCCGATAAATGGTTGATTTAGGTGCAATCTTACTGGCAGCAATATCCTTGCCTGTGAAGCCCTTTTTGAGCAAAGCAATGATGACGGCACGTGTTTCCTTGCAGGTAACCATGGTTGACAGAGGAAGAACAATGATTCCAAGCACCACCCTCCTTTTTGAAGTTTCCAGTCTGTTATTTGAACTCAATCAGCATGGCAGAGTGATCTCCAGCCTTGTCCTTGTCAACACTCACACCTGTGTTAACGAGAGAATCACTGACATGTCAGCTGGTCCTTTTGTGGCAGGGCTGAAATGCAGTGGATTTTTGGGGGGGGGATTCAGTTAATTTGCATGGCAAAGAGGGACTTTGCAATTAATCTGATCACTCTTCATAACATTCTGGAGTATATGCAAATTGCCATCATACAAACTGAGGCAGCAGACTGTGAAAATGTATATTTGTGTCATTCTCAAAACTTTTGGGCACGACTACTTTGCATGACAAGTCATTTTTCCAACAATTGTTTACAGACAGATTGTCACGTGTAATTCGCTGTATCATAATTCCAGTGGGTCAGAAGTTTACATACACTAAGTTGACTGTACCTTTAAACAGCTTGGAAAATTGCAGAAAATGTCATGGCTTTAGAAGCGTCAGATTGACTCAAATTATGTAAATTAGCCTATTGGAGGTGTACCTGTGGATGTATTTCAAAGCCTACCTTCAAACTCAGTGCTTATTTGCTTGACATCATGGGAAAATCAAAAGGGTATGAGGGTATGTTTGGCAGCGTGATTGAATGCGAAATAGCAAGCCGATTCTAGATTTCATTTTGGATTGGAGATGTTTAATGTGAGTCTGGAAGGAGAGTTTACAGTCTAACCAGACACCTAGGTATTTGTAGTTGTCCACATATTCTAAGTCAGAACCGTCCAGAGTAGTGATGCTGGGCGGGCAGGTGCAGGCAGCGATCGGTTGAAGCGCATGCATTTAGTTTTACTTGCATTTAAGAGCAGTTGGAGGCTACGGAAGGAGAGTTGTATGGCATTGAAGCTCATCTGGAGTAGCCAAGTGATCGTATGTGTCCAGTGAGTGGTTGGGTTGGCTGGGGACACGGCGATTTGGACAGCTAGCAGGCCGGGGCTAGCAAGCTAGCATAAGGGCCTTAGATGGACGTCGCGATGGGGGAAAGTCTGTTTTTGCCTCCTCGTGCGGTGACGTCGATAGACCAGTCTTGAAATTAGTAGGGTTCCAAGTAGCAGAGGGGTCCAAGTCCAATTGGCAAAATGGGTATAGTGGTCAAGAAACTGGCCGATGGATCAGCTAACAGTCCAATATGCCTAGATAGCTAGCAGGACGCGGTTAGCAGAATGGGCCTTCAGGGGCCTGTTTGGATCCTTCGGCAGATTATGTCGGTATTCCAGTCGTGAAGGATCGGCGGGGTTCCGTGCCCCGTACCGGCAGTAGAAGGGGTCCGGATATTGTAGCCGAGGAGTGGGCTTCAGGAATAGCCCAGGAGCCAAAGCTTGGAGATGGGTCTATTATGGGCTTGCTCCAGGCTAGTTGGTGCTAGCTCCAGGATGGAAACGTTAGCCAGGAGTAGTCAACCCGGGTTGCGGTTAGCTAGCTGCGATGATCCAGATGAAAAGGTTCAGAGTTTGCGGTAGGAATCCGGGGATATGGGGAGAAAAATAGGTCCGGTATGCTCTGGTTTGAAACGCGTTGTACGAACTGGCGAGAGCTTTCCGAGCTAAAGGTTAGCTGATGACCGCTATCAGTGGTTAGCTGACTGATAGCTTATAGCTAGTTAGCTAGCTTCAGTTGAGGTATTCCAGTTCGGAGGTAAATAGAAATACTTAAGAAAAAAAACAGATCCACACCACATTGGGTGAGGCGGGTTGCAGGAGAGTATTTTGAAGTTGAGGTTTAGGAAAAATATTAAAAAGAATGCGAAGAAAAATATATAACATATATACATGGGACAAGACAAAGACAAAGACGTCTGACTGCTACGCCATCTTGGATAAGAATGTTCTTGTATTTGTAAGTGTACATTTTTCATAAACCCTGTTTGACTAATAAGTATGATGACTTTTGCCAGTCTATTGCTAATGAGCATTATTATTTATTTTATTTTCACAATTTATTAAACTAATGGGTCTGTAGTCAGCAGGGGACTCTCCAGATTGTCCTGGTTGTAATAGATTTGAAATAACTTTATTATTTTTTCAAGGGAAATTGATGTTTACGATTCAAACTCCTGGCTATTGTCAGTCATCTTTTTCTCATACTGTAGCGCAATGTTTATTATTATTATATAAATAGAAGTTGATCCAGTGGTCAGAATATGAATCATACACCGCCCCAATGCATTCTGGTTGTTTTATGACTCAATTTGTTTTTATTGAATTATTCGTACTCTGGAGCAGAAAGTCTGGCCGCAGCCCAATTATGACCTAATTTAATTTTACTGTGGTTGTTTAAAGTCCATCTGTTAAATCTTATCTGCTTTTTCACCACTCTGCATCTGGTTAATAATCAATAGGTAATGCATAGGGGATATTTGAATACTCACAATGGCGGAATGGCACCCAAATATTGTCAGCCATATTTTATACACAAAAAAACAGCCTGTACCTCATTGTTTGTACGATATTGATGCAGAAATGAATAGTAGGAATGCACATGCAGAAACGGAACGAAGCACTTCATAGACCTACATCACAATATATTGAAATAATAAACAATTTCAGTGGTCTTTTTATTGAATCGCATTACTTTTTCAAAACTTTAACTCTTAACCAGATACTAAACCAGGACTCTCCAACCCTGTTCCTGGAGAGCTACCCTCCTTTAGGTTTTCGTTTCAACCCATCAACCAGCTAATTATTAGAATCAGGTGTGCTAGATTAGCGTTGGAGTGAAAACCTACAGGATGCTAGCTCTTCAGAAACAGGATTGGAGAGCCCTTAAGTTTGGCCCGTGGGCCTCCAGTTAGGGAGCACTGCCCTTCACCCTAAGGCCTAGCTGGGTCAATTTGGGATTCTGTGATGTGTTATAAGATAACTAGTTAAGATTTACTAGTTCAAGTTTTGTTATTTTTTGTTTTTATGAGCATTTATGTCCAGTTCAAGTTGTCACGGAGACCTGCTGTTTTCAAAAAGTGAAATAACACAAAGGTAAACAAAGAACAGGATGGCTGTATTTGGGGAATCTCACTATTGATCCTTTGTGATATTACAGTTCAGACCAATAAAGAGCAGTGTCTGGCTGTGGTGGAGAGGGACGAAAATTTGAGAGCACCATCTGTGTCAGAGAAGAACACAAAATACTCTATCTTTGAGACCTCTTCCTTTCCATATTGTTCTTTACATAGGTGTTACCTACAGTACTCACCCACCCATTGTCTGTTTCAAAAACAACATGCATTGAAGATAGGTTGGTATAATATGTCAGAGCATATTCTTATGTAATCACATCATAGTTGATCTCCTATTGTATACATTCAGATATCAACACAGCCTTGTGACATGAAATTCATCCCCTTGTTTATGGGTATTACTGTACGCCTATATACACCTGCACCTAAGCTGTGTTCGAATACCCATACTAACATACTGTATACTACGTACTTAATGAGTATATACTATATACTATTAGTTCATTTTAGTATACTGTAAATGAGCTGTATCCTTTCAGTTGCGCATTCTAGCCTTTCACCTGTCTACTGGAAGTTGATGCTGTTGCTATGCAACTTTTTGCTAGCTTGTTAGCATAACAAATTACTAGCTAGACATCTTACGACTTCATTTACAATGTCCATTGAGAACGCACAACGACTATACCACTTAGCTAAGCTAAGAATGACATAAATAATCAAGTCAATAAACGTTGGGTAGTTAGTTATATAGCATTTAGTTAATATACGGTTCAATGTGTTAGTAGCCAAATATACTTTAGGTGTCTAGCTAATATACCGGTACATACTGCTGTAATGCTATGCGGTTTGTAAGGATAGCGTAGCTAACACATTGTCAGCAAACATAACGTGTGACTTATTTGAAAAGTTTTTAAACATTTGTCATAATTAGTTAAAGCAATGAATTTGTATCTGCTCTCGTCAGACTTCTGCTGCATATTTTCTGCAATTTTCTTCAAATCTGAATTGCATTATGTGCCCTAAAAGCACGGAAATAGTGTGCACTGCTTGTTTACTTTGTATTTTGGCGGATGTAGTACGACATCCGGGAACTTTTGTCATACTAACTATATCAATACTTTGACCATTAAGCATACTACATACTCAATTTACGTCACAAATAGTGCAGTTAGTATCAGTATTCGAACACAGCTCTAGTTTCTTGAAATGGGATAATAAGGCCCTATGTGTGTTTTAGCAATTATTGCCACCTAAAGGGTTAACAGCATTGACAGCTTTGCACACTCTTGGCATTCTCTCAACCAGCTTCACCTGGAATGCTTTTCCAACAGTCTTGAAGGAAATTTTGTTGGCTGCTTTTCCTTAACTGCGTTCCAATTCATCCCAAACTATCTCAATTGGGTTGAGGTTGGGTGATTGTGGGGGCCAGGTCATCTGATGCAGCACTCCATCACTCTCCTCATTGGTCAAATAGCTCTTACACAGCCTGTAGGTGTTGGGTCATTATCCTGTTGAATAACAAATGATAGTCCCACTAAGCGCAAACCAGATGGGATGGCATATCACTGCAGAATGCTTTGGTAGCCATGCTGGTCAAGTGTGCCTTGAATTCTAAATAAATCACTGACAGTGTCACCCAGCAAAGCACCATCACACCTCCTCCTCCGTGCTTCACGGTGGGAACCAAACATGCAGAGGTCATCCGTTCAACTACTCTGCATCTCACAAAGACATGGCGGTTGGAACCAAAAATCTCAAATTTGGACTCATCAGACCAAAGGACAGATTTCCACCGGTCTAATGTCCATTGCTCGCGTTTCTTGGCCCAAGCAAGTCTCTTATTGGTGTCCTTTAGTAGTGGTTTCTTTGCAGCAATTCATCCATGAAGGCCTGATTCACGCAGTCTCCTCTGAACAGTTGATCTGTGTCTGTTACTTGAACTCTGAAGCACTTATTTGGGCTGCAATTTCTGAGGCTGGTAACTCGAATTAACTTATCCTCTTTAGTAGAGGTAACTCTGGGTCTTCCTTTCCTCTGGTGTTCCTCATGAGAGCCAGTTTCATCATAGCGCTTGATGGTTTTTGCGGCTGCACAAACTTTCCAAGTTCTTGAAATGTTCCGTCTTCACTGACCTTCATGTCTTAAAGTAATGATGGACTGTTGTTTGTCTTTGCTTATTTGTGCTGTTCTTGACACAGCCCTATTTTGTAAAAAAACAAATTATTATCTTCTGTGTATTACCCATACCTTGTCACAACACAACTGAAGGAAAGAAATTCCACAAATAAACTTTTAACAAGGCACACCTGTTAATTATAAAACACGTTCTAGGTGACTACCTCACAAAGCTGGTTCAGAGAATGCCAAGAGTGTTTAAAGCTGTCATCAAGGCAAAGGGTGGCTGCTTTGAAGAATTTCAAATATAAAATATATTTAACACTTGTTTTTGCTTACTACATGACTCCATGTGTTATTTCATAGTTTTGATGTCTTCACTATTATTCTACAATGTAGAAAATGGTACAAATAAAGAAAAACCCTTGAATGAGTAGGTGTGTCAACTTTTGACTGGTACTGTATTTTTCAATACTTCTATAGGCTACTGTATCAATCAATCATTCATTTGTTCATGTCATCACACAGCATTCGAGTCATTCATGATTTGAAATGCAATCAAGCATTTTAGTTTTAAAATAAAGCAAGTCTTGAATAATTATCTTAAACAGTAAATTAACTGTTCCTTTTCGGGAAATTGCATTCATGAATGAATGCGACTGTTTAGTTTTTGCTGTAATAAAGGTTTAACGAAATGTTTTTTACAACATTCTGGTATGCTTATAATTTATTTATTGTTTACATTTGTTCCAAGCTGTTAGAAAAATGGTATTGTAATCTTACAGCACCTGCTTGGCACACGGAATATGTACGCAGTGCTTGCTCCTTACCTTATTTTTCTTGATCTCCAGTATTTTCCATAACTGTCAAATGTATTCCTCACATCTAAATCCCTTTACCTAGGTATTTTTACATATATAGACACACCCTATGTGTTTTAATAAAATAAACTATATGCATTGAGCTTGTCTGATGCTTTAAGCTTACGGTTTGATGAAATAAGACGGATGCCAGAGATCTAGATAACCAGAAGGAACAACCTGAACCTGACCCAACTATTCTCCTCCCGCTCCTGCTGGATTTAGTAGATTTTGCCATTATTCTCCCTGAAGTTGCAGGTAATAGGCTACATGAGGAGTCGGCAGCCTTTCTCATGTTGAATGTCAATTTATGTTACCATTTTTTACCGATCTGTGTGCCGTTATGGATTTCGTATGCACATTTTCGTGGAACAGTTTAATTGAATTTGTCTTCATATCTTTAAATTATTGTCATGTGGTTAATCAACATTCTATCCAAATCCTAAATGAAAATGATACAAACCTAACTTCTGTTGCCAACTATGTAGAAAGTATACATGGTCGACCAAGATTTCTTTTTTTGTCGGGGACATCCCTACTTCTTGTAGCAGTCATTATGCTATAGAAAATGAACACAGGACTCATCAACAGTCTCTCAAGCCCATGTGCTAGTGATTTAGCCAGCTAATCTTTATATTTCAAGTTTTGCCAACTCGGGTCTATTTGCTAGTTACTAAGGTTGAATTGTTGTGAACTCACCCTTCTGTCTGAAAAGCGTGTTAGCTTGTCCACTTTGTTCAAATGTTGAAATCAAGTGGCCTACCTTATTGAGAATGAGTTGCCAATTCCTTATTGTTTTATGCTGTTTTATGCAAAGGAGACAAGACCAAAAATACAACATGAGAACAAGTGGAAATAAACGCTCATAAAAATGAAAAATAACAGAACCTTGATTCTTGCGATACAGGCATTTGGAATATCTCTCAAAAACATGCATTAGAATCAATCAAATGAATTTGATATATTACCCAGCTCTTGACATAACCCGCCAGTGTGGTTCTTGATCCACCATTTGGGATGCATTGAACTAACATCCTTCTTTTCTCTCCTGCAGTTGGATAATATCCTGTACCCTCCGTCCATGCCCTTCCGCAAGTCCAGTAACCCTGAGGTGATCCACGGCCTCGCCTTCAAGTTTAAGAGGCAGCTCAGTGATGACGGCAACAACCTCCGCAGGGGAAGCCTAGGAGGCGCTCTCACAGGTAACAATCATATCTGCCCTGCAGGTGCACATACAGTACATGCAAACACAGAAATGCAAGCGTATACTTACACACGCATATGCAAACATGTACTCATGCATGCACACACATAAACACGAGCAAGAAGATGCTTCACTCTGACCATTTCCCAGTGAATTAGATATGAACGGTGAGCCATACAATGTGTTTTGTTTGGCTAGTAATGCAGTGAGGAGTGAACTGGGGCTGTGCTCCGACCGGGGCACTAAGTAGGGATTTCCTCTCCTGGCTGGTGTGTAATGAGTACTGGGGAGGAAGCCATTTCACTGAGAGGAAGAAAGGATCACCATTTTCCTCCCTGTCTCTGTCTGTCATCCGGCCCCCCCAGGCTTTACAGTAAGGCACCGGATGCCATGGGGAGGGGACATGTCTTAGAACACCAGGGTCGTATTCAGCAGGGCATACTGTAGCATAATACTTTTCAACGGGAAACAAAAATCTGTGTTCTTAGTGGACAAGTTCAGGTTGTGCCTCCCAGTTTAAAAAAGTTTTGAAAATATTTCTCCCTACTGAACAGGACCCAGGTAGAGAAGCAGATGTGTGTCCTAAGTCTGAGGTAGATAACTGTTGCAGAGGGAAAAGGCATTTATGGAGATGTCCAACTAAAACAATTGGTGACTAGTTATGGTAGGCAGTCTGAAAGACACACACACACAATCCATTTACAAAATTATGTTGCATGGTTTAATAACAGGAGAGAAACAAACCCCCTACCTGAAGTATTCTCAAGATAAGTGCTTTTGTGCTGTGAGGTCACCATTCATGGAGATGGGTGAAAATCCTCTTCAGCATCACATCTCCATCAGCCTCTTTTGAAATGCATGAGGCAAGGCCCATTTGAAATGCATGAGGCAAGGCCCATTTGAAATGCATGAGGCAAGGCCCATTTGAAATGCATGAGGCAAGGCCCATTTGAAAGGCAGGACATTTTGGTAACGCAAGGCTCATGCATGTGTAATGCGCCTAGGCTTACTGTAGAGTCTTGTCGCGCAATAGCATCTTTTCATGAGCCAGGCTATTATACTCGTGAAAAGCGATTGGGAGAGTAAAGGAGATGGAACATATGGTTATTTCGACAGATTGGAAAGGCTAAATAGTTGATTGAGTTGAGTGTAAAGCATGATGCAAGGACAACCACGTCACAGACACTAATGTAAACGCATGCACACATACACACAATAGGCAAACAGAACATTTTACGTTTCACCATGGTATTACCTACACCTGTTGGTTGTGACTAGTTGAATAGCTTCTCAGGGAGGTGTTGACGCTTGTTTTTGA
This sequence comes from Salvelinus sp. IW2-2015, assembly GCF_002910315.2. NCBI lineage: Eukaryota > Metazoa > Chordata > Actinopteri > Salmoniformes > Salmonidae > Salvelinus > Salvelinus sp. IW2-2015. The sequence continues at coordinate 25,891,090 of NC_036842.1, forward strand.
CATTTCATTTGAACTCATCTGTTGCTCTCGTTTCCAACGCCTCATCATTTGCAAATTTCATCCGCCCATTTTATTTCATTTTGTCTTCACAGCACTGTTGAGTGCAGACAATTTCGTCAGTGCCAGCACGACAGACAGAACCAAAATAATAAGACACATTTGCTACTTCAGCCACATATTTCAAATCCCAAATTAGACAAAGGCGCTTCTCTGTAAGTGGTTGAATTCTTACTTGTCACAGCGGTGTGCATCATGTTTGCAAGGTGTATCAAATGTGATCAGACTCTTCATTTCACCCGTCTGATTGCATCCTACTTAAAGGGACGATCGGGCATTTTAGCTAGCACGATTCGTCAGTGTTCATGTTTGGCTAGGTCTTTCTTGGGCTGTAGACTAAAGCAGATCAGGTGATGTGTTTACCAAGGATATCTAAATGCAGTGAGCGTGAAAGGGAACGCTATGCACTCTATCGCTGTCTGACTGGCTTCAATGGGTAGAGCTGGAGGGACTTAGACCATACGTTGAACAACATGGAACAATTTGTATTTCTAGTTCATTTTAGGTCATCAAATTCCAGTCCTTTTGAAGGCAACACCTGCTGACATTGTCCCTCTGGCATTTTTGTGTTCAGCTAATGTTATTGATTTGCTTAACCTTAACAAGGTCGCAATCAGTCTGTGATCAAAAGGCAAGATCAAGGACCAAATCCCATCTTACACCACGGTCCCCCAGGACCAAACCCCATCTTACACCACGGTCCCCCAGGACCAAACCCCATCTTACACCACGGTCCCCCAGGACCAAAATACCCATCTTACATTACGTCCCCAGACCAAACCCCATCTACACCACGGCCACCCCAGGACCAAAACCCAACTTACACCACGCCCTCCCCAGGATCAATCAAACCCCATTTTACACCAACACCTCCCACGACCAGACCCAGTTACACACCCCCCCCCCCCAGAGCAAGTGAGTGGAATGTCTCTTCCCTTTCACTCCTACACTCTGCCAGGACTGTTAATCCTCCAATCTTGGCCGCTGATTTGCCGTGCTTCTTCAACAGAAAAAGAAATAAACACACACATGGAAGTCAAGAGGATGAGAGGCCCGGAGGTTTAAACACAATTCCAGGAGACGCTTTTCGAATTACTGCCAGGAGCGCAATGACATAAAACCTAGTGTGACACACAATAATCCAGACTACCAAGGCGGTGCGCACACACACACACCCACACACACACCACACACACACACACACACACACACGTTATTTGGGTGTACACTACGTAGCCGATTCCATAACGGAAAAAATTGTTGACCGTATCCACCCTGTGACCTACTGCCATCTAGCGACTGTTACTTGAGAAACTTTTGGTGAAAAATGTATGAAAAGAAATATATTGCCCCTGAAATATGTATTTCTTCAGAGCTTTTAATCTTAGGATTCTATTTATCAAACATCTCTTCAACATGCCCTTGCTCAGACACCATCTCCTCCTTTTATTTAATAATTTATTGATCTATGGGATTACTTTCTTTTTAGGTATACTATAATAAAACTAATATATACATATATACATATAACATATATACATACATACATACATACAGTGGGGAAACAAGTGTTTGTTACACTGCCGATTTTGCATGTTTTCTTACTTACAAAGCATTAGAGTCTGTCATTTATCATAGGTACACTTCAACTGTGAGAGACGGAATCTAAAACGAAAATCACATTGTATGATTTTTAAGTAATTAATTTGCATTTTATTGCATGACATAGTGGGGCAAAAAAGTATTTAGTCAGCCACCAATTGTGCAAGTTCTCCCACTTAAAAAGATGAGGCCTGTAATTTTCATCATAGGTACACTTCAACTATGACAGACAAAATGAGAAAAAAAATCCAGAAAATCACAATTGTAGGATATTTAATGAATTTATTTGCAAATTAGGTGGAAAATAAGTATTTGTCAATAACAAAGTTTATCTCAATACTTTGTATATTACCCTTTGTTGGCAATGACAAGAGTCAAACATTTTCTGTAATCTTCACAAGGTTTTCACACACTGTTGCTGCTATTTTGGCCCATTCCTCCAAGCAGATCTCCTCTAGAGCAGTGATGTTTTGGGGCTGTTGCTGGGCAACACGGACTTCAACTCCCTCCAAAGATTTTCTATGGGTTGAGATCTGGAGACTGGCTAGGCCACTCCAGGACCTTGAAATGCTTCTACGAAGCCACTCCTTCGTTGCCCGGCGGTGTGTTTTGGATCATTGTCATGCTGAAAACCCAGCCACGTTTCATCTTCAATGCCTTGCTGATGGAAGGAGGTTTTCACTCAAAATCTCACGATACATGGCCCCATTTTCATCTTCCTCTTACACGGATCAGTCGTCCTGGTCCCTTTGCAGAAAAACAGCGCCCAAAGCATATGTTCCATCCCCCATGCTTCACAGTAGGTATGGTGTTCTTTGGATGCAACTCAGCATTCTTGTCCTCCAAACACGACGAGTTGAGTTACCAAAAAGTTCTATTTGTTTCATCTGACCATATGACATTCTCCAATCTTCTTCTGGATCATCCAAATGCTCTCTAGCAAACTTCAACAGGCCTGACATGTACTGGCTTAAGCAGGGGACACGTCTGGCACTGCAGGATTTGAGTCCCTGCGGCGTAGTGTGTTACTGATGGTAGCCTTGTTACTTTGGTCCCAGATCTCGCAGGTCATTCACATGCCCCCCGTGTGTTCTGGGATTTTTGCTCACCGTTCTGTTGATCATTGTACCCCATGGTGAGATGCGTGGAGCCCCAGATCGAGGGAGTTATCAGTGGTCTTATGTCTTCCATTTCCTATAATTGCTCCCACAGTTGATTTCTTCAAACCAAGCTGCTTACCTAGCAGATTCAGTCTCCCAGCCTGGTGCAGGTCTACAATTTTGTTTCTGGTGTCCTTTGACAGCTCTTTGGTCTTGGACATATGAGTTTGAGTGTGACTGTTTGAGGTTGTGGACAGGGGTGCTTTATACTGATAACAAGTTCAAACAGGTGCCATTAATACAGGTAACAATGGAGACATAGGAGCCTCTTAAAGAAGAAGTTACAGGTCTGTGAGAGCCAGAAATCTTGCTTGTTTGTAGGTGACCAATACTTATTTTCCACCATAATTTGCTAAAAATTCATAAAAAATCCACAATGTGATTTTCTGGATTTTGTTCTCATTTTGTCTGTCATAGTTGAAGACATATGATGAAAATTACACCTCTCTCATCTTTTAAGTGGGAGAACTTGCACAATTGTGCTGACTAAATACTTTTTTGCCCCACTAAGTATTTGATACATCAGAAAAGCAGAACTAATATTTGGTACAGAAACCTTGTTTGCAATTACAGAGATCATACTTTTCCTGTAGTTCTGACCAGGTTTGCACACACTGCAGCAGGGATTTTGGCCCACTCCTCCATACAGACCTTCTCCAGATCCTTCAGGTTTCGGGCTGTCGCCTGGGCAATACGGACTTTCAGCTCCCTCCAAAGATTTTTCATTGGTTCAGGTCTGGAGACTGGCTAGGCCACTCCAGGACCTTGAATGCTTCTTACGGAACCACTCCTTAGTTGCCCTGGCTGTGTGTTTCGTCGTTGTCGTGCTGGGAAAACCCAGCCACGACCCATCTTCAATGCTCTACTGAGGAAGGAGGTTGTTCCATGATCTCGCATACATGACCAAACCCCATCATGACCAAACCCCCCTGGGGGACCGTGGTGTAAGATGGGGTTTGTCCTGGGGACCGTGGTGTAAGATGGGGTTTGGTCCTGGGGACCGTGTGTAAGATGGGATTTTGTCCTGGGGGACCGTGGTGTAAGATGGGGTTTGGTCCTGGGGGACCGTGGTGTAAGAGGATTGGTCCTGGGGGACCGTAATGTAAGATGGGATTTGTCCTGGGGACCGTGGTTGTAAATGGGATTTGGTCCTGGGGACCGTGGTGTAAGATGGGATTTGCGCATCCTCCCCTGAATACGGTGCAGTCGTCCTGTCCCTTTGCAGAAAAGCATCCCCAAGAATGATGTTCATACCTCCATGCTTCATGGTTGGGATTGTGTTCTTGTTATTACTCATCCTTCTTCTTCCTCCAAACACGGAAGTGGAGTTTAGACCAAAAAGCCCTATTTTTGTCTCATCAGACCACATTCTCCCATTCCTCCTCTGGATCATCCAGATGTCATTGGCAAACTTCAGACGGGCCTGGACATGCGCTGGCTTGAGCAGGGGACCTGCGTGCGCTGCAGGATTTTAATCCATGACGGCTAGTGTGTTACTAATGGTTTTCTTTGAGACTGTGGTCCCAGCTCTCTTCAGGTCATTGACCAGTCTGCCGTGTAGTTCTAGGCTGATCCCTCACCTTCCTCATGACATTGATGCCCCACGAGGTGAGATCTTGCATGAGCCCCAGACCGAGGGTGATTGACCGTCATCTTGAACTTCTTCCATTACTAATAATCGCCAACAGTTGTTGCCTTCTCACCAACTGCTTGCCTATTGTCCTGTAGCCCATACCAGCGTTGTGCAGGTCTACAATTTTACCCTGATGTCCTTACACAGCTCTCTGTCTTGGCCATTGTGGAGAGGTTGGATCTGTTTGAGTGTGTACAGGTGTCTTTTATACAGGTAACGAGTTCAAACAGGTGCAGTTAATACAGGTAATAAGTGGAGAACAGGAGGGCTTCTTAAAGAAAAACTAACAGGTCTGTGAGAGCCGGAATTCTTACTGGTTGGTGTGATCAAATACTTATGTCATGCAAATAAATGCAAATTAATAATTGCAATAAAAATGCAAATTAATAATGCATAAAATGCCAATTAAAATTGCAATGAATATGCAAATAATAATTGCAATGAAATGCAAATTAATAATTGCAATGAAATGCAAATTAATAATTGCAATGAAATGCATATAGTAATAATTGCAATGAAATGCAATTAATAATTGCAATGAAATGCAAATTAATAATTGCAATGAAATGCAAATTAAAATTGCAATGAAATTGCAAATTAATAATTGCAATGAAATGCAAATTAATAATGCAATGAAATGCAAATTAATAATTGCCCAGCACAGCCCCGAAACCTGAAGGATCTGGAGTCTGTTTGGAGAGTGGGACAAAATCCCTGCTGCAGTGTGTGCAAACCTGGTCAAGAACTACAGAAACGTATGATCTCTGTAATTGCAAACAAAGTTTCTTACCACATAAATATCTGCTTTTCTATGTATTCAAACTCTAGTCCATGCAATACAAAATGCAAATATGAATTAACTTAAAAATCATACAATGTGATTTTCTGGATCTTTGTTTTAGATTCCGTCTCTCACAGTTGAAGTGTACCTATGATAAAAATTACAGACCTCTACATGCTTTGTAAGTAGGAAAACCTGCAAAATCGGCAGTGTATCAAATACTTGTTCTCCCCACTGTATATATATATCTCGGAAATCAGTGTAAAAGTATCCTTCCTGTATTATAGCCTTCTATGAATATATAATCTGGGTCTTCGTGCAAGTTCAGGTATGCCTCGTGGTTGTGCAATGTTTGTAGCGTCACTGATCTCATAAGTGGATTGACTTTCACTGCTGCCTCATTTACCCCCTGTGAGCCTACTCTGTTTTAAGGAGAGGAGAAAGACGAGATTAGTTCATTTCTGTGAAGCACTCAGTGATAATGTAATATTGTTTTTGTTTGACCTTTCATTTATTATCCGTTCACATGGGCAAATGGTGTGAGTAGGCCACAGGTATCCTCGTAGAGTGAATGTATCCTTGGCTTCTAGTATTTATTTACACCCAAAATAAAATCAGTAACATTTTTCTGTTTTTAAAGCTAATTTCCTACAGTTATACACATTTATACTATGTCTTATGACATGTTCTTATGCTATTTGAGTGAGACAAACCTAACGAAATCAGTGGGGCCCCATGACATTCTCCCTGACTGTCTAGTTTTTATTTGGGTCATTGTTAGTTCTCAAAGATTGTCTTGTTTAAAAAAATATAGCTCCATTTATATTTTCTACATACTTCATATCTGGTTTTAGTAGTTGAAGTTTACACTGAGAACGTTTTACCATCATGAACATTTTTATTTAAAAAATTTGAATATTTTTTGGGAATGGCGGCAACACTGCTGCTGAATGAATAAATCAAATGTATTTATATAGCTCTTCTTACATCAGCTGATATATCAATGTGCTGTACAGAAACCCAGCCTAAAACCCCAAACAGCAAGCAATGCAGGTGTAGAAGCACGGTGGCTTGGAAAAACTCCCTAGAAAGGCCAAAACCTAGGAAGAAACCTAGAGGAACCAGGCTATGATGGGTGGCCAGTCCTCTTCTGGCTGTGCCAGGTGGAGGAAACATATAGAGGAAACACTGGTTGTCTGTCTTGTCCTACAGGAAAAGTATATTCTCTCTATAGATTAACTACTGTTGTGTGTCTTGTCCTATAGGAAAGTACCTGCTGCCCTATGTGTCCCCCCAGCAGGCATGGCAGTCCCCCTCGGAGACCTCCAACCTGGTGCGGATGTGCTCCACCACCCTGGGGAAGTCCGCCCCCTCACTCACCTCTAGTCTGGTGAGTACTTATGGGTACTCATGACATCCCATGATTCCTCTTCCTCACTCTGTCCCCCCATGCTTTGATGTTGAGACCAGGATATTGTTAATCAGGTGTTTGATTGCTGTATTTATCAGAAGATTTTGCCATACAAGCCATTCAGCATTTCAGTACAATGAATACACAGCAGCTGAATGTCAATCAGTAAAAATGGTGAACAAAATGTTATTTTACCTTCATCTCAAGGTTATAGTAGTAGTGATTCATATTTTGTCAGAGCCTTAGTATTCAGGCCCTTAACGTTCCACAATCAATGCTCAGTTAAAGATGATTCCAGAAAAAGACTAAATCAAGGTGATTCTGTGAAGTGGTTTTAAAGGAGATCCGTCTGAGGTCTTGATTGTAGCAGAGATGGACTAATCCCTCAGTCTGAAATGACCTCAGTCACCAGTGACTGGTCTCACTTCGACCTTCAGCGTCAACGAACCTTTAAGTCAGATATCACCCATCTTGCCTGTGTCCTTTCAGATAACAAAACGATAGCCAGCCCAGTTTTACTTTTAATGGGAAAGGATGTCATTCCTGTCCCATTTCAAACGAGTGAGAAGTCATTGGAAGTTGAAGCTAAGCCAATTCTGTCCAGATATGAGTCACTCAGTCCAGCCCAGGGGTGTTATCTGTTTGTGTTTTCACCTGGACGAATGAAAATATTGCCTCTACATTGCTTTCCAACGAAGGTGCATAAACAAGGGAGAAACCAGAAATTTGAAATACAGTTTTCATTAACTCTTGGGCAGAAAAATTAGGCAGAAAAAGTTGGGCAGATAAATACTTACAGTATTTATTAAAACCATGTGTTTCAGAGTACATCTTTCATTAGTGTTTTCCCAAATCATGTCATAAGATTTGCTTTCAACTGAATGTGGAGATTCAGAGAAGGCCCATCTGTGTGGATGTTTCTGTAAACCAAACAATTTATAGCATTACAGACAGCAGTTTGGATCTGAGCAAATATCGAACATGCTGAATGTTTCTCAACACTGGGGGGCGCCAGTGTGCTGTTTGGAGTTTGCCAACATACACTCATTGTTTGAGGTGCATGCATATCAGAGCCTTGATGAACACATGGGACTTTGTGAATGAGATTCAATGTGCTTCTTCAATATACAGTGTTATGTGGACACATGAAAAACAAACAAGTATTCTCAATGTATATTAATTGAAAGAGTATTCGTACAGTATTTGAGTAAACATCCTGTACGCATGCCTGATCTTGGCTTTTTCCAAACACAATCTAACGAATAATCAATGACAACAATTAAGATATTGAGTAAAAGTTCAACAGGACTTTACCCAAAGACATTGAAGAACCCAAAGACACAGAACCCGTAAGAACCCAAAGACCTAGAACCCACTAAAGATCTCATGGCAGTTATCACCCTCGTTGCTGTGAAAAATATGTTCTCAGTCAACTTACCTGGTAAAATAATTGTCAATAAAAATTCAAAAGATCACAGTATGGTCAATGTTTGGTCCTCATAGTGTTTCCCAATCCTGGTTTCTGGGGACCCAACAGCTTAATCATCAGTCAATCAGTTGAATCATTTGGGTTAGTGCTGGTTTGGTAACTGTCATAATATCATGTCCCCATCATATCTGTTCCCCATCATATCATGATATCAGATCCCCATTAATATCAGGTCCCCAATGCGTCTGGTCTCCAGAAAGTCTCCATGAGGTCATGCCCCCTCCCCAGAGGTGAGTGTGGAGTGGTGGGTGAAGAGCCTCCCTGGAGACTGTCACGTCTTATTAGATTCTCCTCACACTCTGTAAACAGGAGCCCAGACCCCATGTAGCAAGGGCTGATTGAAATGAATGATTGCTGAGGCCAGGGTCAATGCAGCACAAACAGAATGTCATTACACAGGGCTGAGATAGGAGACGCGTTCTCATCTATTGTTTCTCATGGGTGGCTAATTTTTGTGTGCGTATTCTGAGAGTTTTTGTGCGTGTGCCGGTTTACGTGGTCATCTTTGTATGTGTGTATGAGTATTTGTGTGCATGTTGAGGGTTGTATATCTGCATGTTAGTAGGTATGTATTTGTATAACTGTGTCAGAGTATCTGTGTGTTGTCTGACTGGTGTGTAGCTTGGTGTATCAGTCCACGGCACGACTGATGGTAATGTTTATCCTTATCGGTCTGTTTGCATGCCTCTGTCTCCCTAGCCCCCCTGAAGAAATTAAATGCTGCTCGCCACTCCTTACACAGTCTGGTGTGGACGCGTCGAATCGCTGATGCGTGGCCACATCCTAATAGCATCTTTTAGAGTGGATAGTACTGTAGTAAATTCTCAGGTGAACGCCATCTCTAGAGTCATGGTATTATTTTGTCAGGAAACTGGGTGCATAATAAATGCTAGTGATTCATATTTGACCTTGAGAAAACAGTCTCTGTGTACTGTACTGTTATCAGGGACAGTTGTTTTGTTTTTATCTTCGTGTTTGTCAGGGACCATGCACAACTTGTTGCACCTGAGATGGCTTTCTGTGGGACCAGATGATTGTGGATCATTGCTACAGAATTCCAGATCACAATGTCTGAAAAGTAGGAAATATTATTAACCAGGTTGCTATTGGTAAATAAAAAGTGTTCTCAATGACTTACTTGGATTGTAAGAGGTATATTAGAATATGCATTCTCAGTCGGCAGGTACACTGAGTTTTGGGGACTTGAATCACAGTTTAAAAAAGAATCCATCTCGTATGAAAAGCTGGCTTTGTTCCATCAAATGAAACATTTCACTGCAGCATTGGGCTGTTTAGCCCCAGGGACCATGTTACACAGTTTTTATATATGAAAAAAACACTTTAGCCTTCTCATAATCCTCTTCTGTTCTTTTGGAAGATCCTGTCAGGGCTGCCCATGTCAGCTTTATATGTATCCAATATAGGCTTTGGCCCATGGATCTCATGCTGAAATATAATATTCTTAGGAGAATACAAATTATCATCAGAATCATTAATTCATTACGGCGGGGTTCTCAAAAGGGTCATTGGAGTTTGAAGCAGGAGTTGGAACCGGTTCAGCGAACAAAACTGGAAACTGAGAAACCAAAATCAGAACCATGAACGAAAGTAATCTTTACTGTCCGGAACAGAACAGTTATTTTAAAAGCATGGGAACCGGTTAATGTTTTCCGTTCTGGGAATTTTTTCTTCAGCCCTACACAACGCAAACAAATTACCTATGCAAAGCCCTCTCTGTCACTCAAACTGTCTGCCTGCCAGAAAATCTTTGCCAGTGTGTGTGCCAGGGTTTCGGTAAGTAACGTGACCGGGAAGATTTCAATTTACCGGGCATTGGAGAATTTTGCCGGACATTCAGAACCGACCTGGCACAGTCAGCACCATCAGTAAATTAGGAATATTTGCCAAATGAGCCACATTTACATGTACTTAAACCGCCTATAACAAAAATACTTTCTTCTGTTTCGATGTGTAGAATATGTAAAACTTTATGGCGTATTATTTTTGTTTTCTGTTTTCCTAAAACAATACAGTATGTCCACATCACTGTTCAGCTGTCAGAGATGTGAGCACTAAATGCATCATGCATAGACTTATAGGCTTAGGCATCGACTGTATACAGTGGAATGTATCATTCCATGAGACTGACCAGGTAAATCTAGGTGAAAGCTATGATCCCTTATTGATGTTACTTGCTAAATCCATTTCAATCTGTGTAGATGAAGGGGAGGAGACAGGTTAAAGAATGATTTTTAAACAGTGAAACAATTGAGACATGGATTGTGGATGTGTGCCATTCAGAGGGTGAATGGGCAATATTTGAACGGGGTATGGTAGTAGGTGCCAGGCGCACTGGTTTGAGTGTGTCATAACTGAAACGCTGCTGGGTTTTTGAAGCTCAACAGTTTCCCGTGTGTATCAAGAATGGTCCACCACCCAAAGGACATCTAGCAGCTTTACACAACTGTGGGAAGCATTGGAGACAACATGGGGGCCAGCATCCTTGTGGAGTCCATGCCCTGACAAACTGAGACTGTTCTGAGGGCAAAAAGAGGCACATTCCATTTTCAAAGGCACTTAAATATTGTCTTGCCCATTCACCCTCTGAATGGCATGCAACTCAATATTAGAAAGGTGTTCTTAATGTTTTGTACACTCAGTGTATATACAGTACCAGTTTTATTTTTTACTATTTTCTACATTGTAGAATAATAGTGAAGACATCACAAATATGAAATAACACATATGGAACCATGTAGTAACTAAAAAAGTGTTAAACAAATATATTTTATATTCTTTAAAGTAGCCACCCTTTGCGTTTGACAGCTTTGAAAGCTCTTGGCATTCTCTCAACCAGCTTCACCTGGAATGCTTTTCCAACAGTCTTGAAGGAGTTTCCACATGCTGAGCACTTGTTGGCTGCTTTTCCTTCACTCTGCAGTCCAACTCATCCCAAACCATCTCAATTGGGTTGAGGTCGGGTGATTTTGGAGGCCAGGTCATCTGATGCAGCACTCCATCACTATCTTTGGTCAAATAGCCCTTACACAGCCTGGAGGTGTGTTGGGTCATTGTCCTGTTCAAAAAACAAATGATAGTCCCATTTAACTTCAGAATTGGTGGTTCCCCTGCAGGACGTCTGAGCTAAAGCGATTAGCATGAGGTTGTAAGTAACAAAAACATTTCTCAGGACATAGACATATCTCTGATATTGGCAGAAAGCTTCAATTCTTGTTAATCTAACTGCACTGTCCAATCTACAGTAGCTATTACAGTGAATGAATACCATGCTATTGTTTGAGAAGAGTGCACAGTTTTGAACATAAAGATATTAATTAACAAATTAGGCACATTTGGGCAGTCTTGATCCAAAATTTTGAACAGAAATGCAATGGTTCATTGGATCATACTTAAAATTTGCACATACACTGCTGCCATCTAGTGGCCGATATCTAAATTGCACCTGGGCTGGAATAATACATTATGGCCTTTCTCTTGCATTTCAAAGAGGATGGTACAAAAAAATACAAAAGTTTTTTTCTTTGTATTATCTTTTACCAGATCTAATGTTGTATTCTCCTACATTCCTTTCACATTTACACAAACTTCAAAGTGTTTCCTTTCAAATGGTACTAAGAAAATGCAAATCCTTGCTTCAGGGCCTGAGCTACATGCAGTTAGATTTGGGTATGTAATTTTAGGAGAAAATTTAAAGAAAGGGGCCGATCCTTAAGAGGTGAAGCTCTACTCTGCGTCTTATAACGACACGGCGGTTGAAACCAAAAATCTCACATTTGGACTCATCAGACCAAAGGAGAGATTTCCACCGGTCTGCTGTCCATTGTTTGTTTCTTGGGCCAAGCAAATCTCTTCTTGTTATTGGTGTCCTTTAGTAGTGGTATCTTTACAGCAATTTGACCACGAAGGCCTGATTCACGCGGTCTCCTCTGAACAGTTGATGTTGATGTGTCTTACTTGAACTCTGTGAAGCATTTATTTGGGCTGCAATATCTGAGGCTGCTAACTCTAATGAACTTATCTTCTGCAGAGGTAACTCTTGGTCTTTCTTTCCTGTGTTGGTCCTCCTGAGAGCCAGTTTCATCATAGCGCTTGATGGTTTTTGCGACTGTACTAGAAGAAACTTTCAAAGTTCTTGAGACTTTCCGTATTGACTGACCTTCATGTCTTAAAGTAATGATGGACTGTCATTTCTCTTTTCTTATTTGAGCTGTTCTTGCCATAATATGGACTTGGTCTTTTACCAAATAGCCCTGTCTTCTGTATACCACCCCTACCTTGTCACAACAACACTGATTGGCTCAAATGCATTAAGAAGGAAAAAAATTCCACAAATTAACTTTTAACAAGGCACACGTGTTAATTTAAATCAATTATAGGTGACTTCCTCATGAAGCTGGTTGAGAGAATGCCAAGAGTTTGGGAAGCGGTCATCAAGGTGTTATTTCATAGTTTTGATGTCTTCGCTATCATTCTACAATGTAGAAAATAGTAAAAATAAATAAAAACCCTTGAATGAGTCTGTCCAAACATTTGTATGGTAGTGTGTGTTTATACATATAAACTCAGCAAAAAAAATACTTTCCCTTTTCAGACCCTGTCTTTCAAAGATAATTCATAAAAATCCAAATAACTTCACAGATCTTCATTGTAAAGGGTTTAAACACTGTTTCCCATGCTTGTTCAATGAACCATAAATAATTAATAACGACTGTTCCACAGGTGCATGTTTAAGACACTAACAGCTTACAGATGGTAGGCAATTAGGGTCGCAGTTATGAAAACTTAGGACAAAGAGGCCTTTCTACTGACTCTGGAAAAACACCAAAAGAAAGATGCCCAGGGTCCCTGCTCATCTGTGTGAACGTGCCTTAGGCATGCTGCAAGGAGGCAATGGGACTGCAGATGTGGCCAGGACAATAAATTGCAATGTCCGTACTGTGAGACGCCTAAGACAGCGCTATAGGGAGACAGAATGGACAGCTGATCGTCCTCGCAGTGGCAGACCACGTTTAACAACACCTGCATATGATCAGTACATCCGAAAATCACTACTACGGGACATGTACGGGATGGCAATAACAGCCCGAGTTACACCAGGAATGCACATTCCCTCCCTCAGTGCTCAGACTGTCCGCAATAGACTGAGAGAGACTGTACTGAGGGCTTGTAGGCCTGTTGTAAGGCAGGTCCTCACCAGACATCACCGGCAACAACGTCGCCTATGGGCACAAACCCACCGTTGCTGGACCAGACAGGACTGGCAAAAAGTGCTCTTCACTGACGAGTCGCGGTTTTGTCTCACCAGGTGTCAACTTACCAACATTACGACCAGGAATACTAATTTCCCGAAGCGGATCCTCTGTTTGGACCACCACCCAGGACAATGGATCGATCCCAGTAGGCGACCCAAAACAACAGTGCCGCAGACGGAGCGGTCTTTTGGTCAGGCTCCGTAGACGGGCACATCGCTCACCGCTCCCGAGTATACTACTCGCCAATGTCCAGTCTTTTGACAACAAGGTAGACAAAATTCGAGGAAGGGTTGCCTTCCAGAGAGACATCAGAGATTGTAACATTCTCTGTTTCACGGAAACATGGCTCACTCAGGGTACGTTATCAGAGTCGGTACAGCCACCCGGTTTCTTCACGCATCGCGCAGACAGAAACAAACATCTCTCTGGTAAGAAGGGCGGGGGTGTATTCCTTATGATTAACAAGTTGTGGTGTGATCATAACAACATACAGGAACTCAAGTCCTTTTGTTCACCTGACCTATAATTCCTTAAAATCAAATGCCGACCGCATTATCTACCAAGAGATGTCGCTTCGATTATAATCACAGCCGTGTATATCCCCCCCCCCCCAAGCAGACACCTCGTTGGCCCTGAAAGAACTTCATTGGACTCTATGGAAACTGGAAACCACACATCCTGAGGCTGCATTTATTGTAACTGGGGTTTTTAACAGAGCAAAACTGAAAACAAGGCTCCCTCAATTAGCATATTGAATGTGCTACCCGGGCTGGCAGCATTCTGGATCATTCCTTCTCTAACTTCCGCGACGCATACAAAGCCCTCCCTCGCCCTCCTTTCGGCAAATCTGACCACGACTCCATTTTGTTGCGCCCAGCCTATAGACAGAAACTAAAACAGGAAACACCCGTGCTCAGGTCTTTTCAACGCTGGTCCGACCAATCTGATTCCATGCTTCAAGATCACTTCGATCACGTTGACTGGGATATGTTCCGGATAGCCTCAGACAACAACATTGATGTATACACTGATTCGATGAGCTAGTCTATTAGCAAGTGCATCGGTGATGTTGTACCCACAGTGACTATTAAAACCTTCCCCAACCAGAAACCGTGGATTGATGGCAGCATTCGCACAAAACTGAATGCGTGATTCACTGCTTTTAATCATGGCAAAGCGACCGGAAACATGACCGAATACAAACAGTGTAGCTATTCCCTCCGCAAGGCAATCAAACAAGCTAAGCGTCAGTATAGAGAAAGTAGAGTCGCAATTCAACGGCTCAGACACGATACGTATGTGGCAGGGTCTACAGTCAATCACTGATTATAAAAAGAAAACCAGCCCCGTCGCGGACACCGACGTCTTGCTCCCAGACAAACTAAACAACTTCTTTGCTTGCTTTGAGGACAGTACAGTGCCACTGTCATGGCCCGCTACCAACACCTGCAGGCTCTCCTTCACCGCAGCCAACGTGAGTAAAACATTTAAACGTGTTAACCCTCGCAAGGCTGCAGGCCCAGACGGCATCCCTAGCCGCGTCCTCAGAGCATGTTTACGGACGTATTCAATCAATCCCTATCCCAGTCTGCTGTTCCCACATGCTTCAAGAGGGCCACCATTGTTCCTGATCCCAAGAAAACTAAGGTAACTGAGCTAAACGACTACCACCCTGTAGCACTCCCTTCCGTCATCATGAAGTGCTTTGAGAGACTAGCCAAGGATCAAAACACCTCCACCCTACCTGACACCCTAGACCAACTCCAATTTGCTTACCGCCCCAATAGGTCCACAGACGATGCAATCACACTGCACACTGCCCTAACCCATCTGGACAAGACGAATACCTATGTAAGAATGCTGTTCATTGACTACAGCTCAGCATTCAACACCATAGTACCCTCCAAACTCGTCATTAAGCTCGAGACCCTGGGTCTCGACCCCGCCCTGTGGATCTAGTGTCCTGCACTTTCTGCAGGGCCGACCCAAGGTGGTGAGAGTAGGAAAAAGCATCTCCACCCCGCTGATCCTCAACACTGGGGCCCCACAATGGTGCGTGCTCAGCCCTCTCCTGTACTCCCTGTTCACCCATGACTGCGTGGCCATGCACGCCTCCAACTCAATCATCAAGTTTTCAGACGACACTACTGTGGTAGGCTTGATTACCACCAACAACGAAGAGACAGCCTACAGGGAGGAGGTGAGGGCCCTCGGAGTGTGGTGTCAGGAAAATAACCTCACACTCAACGTAAACGAAACAAAGGAGATCGTGGACTTCAGGAAACAGCAGAGGGAGCATCCCCCTATCCACATCGACGGGACAGTAGTGGAGAAGGTGGAAAGCTTTAAGTTCCTCGGCGTACACATCACGGACAAACTGAAATGGTCCACCAACACAGACGGCGTGGTGAAGAAGGCGCATCAGCG
Organism: Salvelinus sp. IW2-2015; assembly: GCF_002910315.2. Taxonomy (NCBI): domain Eukaryota; kingdom Metazoa; phylum Chordata; class Actinopteri; order Salmoniformes; family Salmonidae; genus Salvelinus; species Salvelinus sp. IW2-2015. The sequence goes on from NC_036842.1 coordinate 25,906,923, forward strand.
CCTCTTCAACCTCAGGAGGCTGAAGAAATTTGGCTTGTCACCAAAAACACTCACAAACCTTTACAGATGCACAATCGAGAGCATCCTGTCGGGCTGTATCACCGCCTGGTACGGCAAGGCTCTCTAGAGGGTAGTGAGGTCTGCATAACGCATCACCGGGGCAAATTACCTGACCTCCAGGACCACCCGATGTCACAGGAAGGCCAAAAATATCATCAAGGACAACAACCACCCAAGCCACGGCCTGTTCACCCCGCTATCATCCAGAAGGCGAGGTCAGTACAGGTGCATCAGAGCTGGGACCGAGAGACTGAAAAACAGCTTCTATCTAACATTGAGTGGCTGCTGTCAACATACTGACTCAAATCTCTAGCCACTTTAATAATTAATATCATATGTATATACTGTACTCTATACCATCTACTGCATCTTGCCTATGCCGTTCGGCCGTTGCTCATCCATATATTTATATGTACATATTCTTATTCATCCCCACCTGTGTATAAAATGTAGTTGTTGTGAAATTGTTAGATTCCTTGTTAGATATTACTGCATGGTCAGAACTAGAAGCACAAGCATTTCGCTACACTCGCCTTAACATCTGCTAAACATGTTGTATGTGACCATTTTAAAATTTGATTTGATTTGGGTGATGGTCGGATTCGCGTTTATCGTTGAATGAATGAGCGTTACACCAAGGCCTGTACTCTGGAGCGGGATTGATTTGGAGGTGGAGGGTCCGTCATTGTCTGGTGCGGTGTGTCACAGCATCATCGCACTGAGCTTGCTGTCATTGCAGGTAATCTCAACGCTGTGCATTACATCATCCTCCCTCATGTGGTGCCCTTCCTGCAGGCTCATCCTGACATGACCCTCCAGCATGGCAATGCCACCAGCCATACTGCTCGTTCTGTGCGTGATTTCCTGCAAGACAGGAATGTCAGTGTTCTGTCATGGCCAGGGAAGAGCCCGGATCTCAATCCCATTGAGCACGTCTGGGACCTGTTGGATTGGAGGGTGAGGGCTAGGGCCATTCCCCTCAGAAATGTCCGGGAACTTGCAGGTGCCTTGGAGGAAGAGTGGGGTAACATCTCACAGCAAGAACTGGCAAATCTGGGGCAGTCCATGAGGAGAAAATGCACTGCAGTACTTAATGCAACAGGTGGCCACACCAGATACTGACTGTTACATTTGTTTTTGACCCCCCCCCCCCCCCCTTCAGGGACACATTATTCAATTTCTGTTAGTCACATGTCTGTGGAACTTGTTCAGTTTGTCAGTTGTTGAATCTCGTTATGTTCATACAAATATGTACACAAGTTAAGTTTGCTGAAAATATACGCAGTTGGCGGTGAAAGGACGTTTTTTTTATTGTTGAGTGTGTTTCTGTGTGGTGTGTATACATACATACATACATACATACATACATACATACATACATACATACATACATACATACATACATACATACATACATACATACATACAGTTGAAGTTGGATGTTTATATACACCTTAGCCAAATACATTTGAACTCAGATTTTCACAATTCCTGACATTTAATCCTAGGAAAAATTCAGTTAGGATCACCTCTTTATTTTAAGAATGTGAAATGTCTATAGGATTGAGGTCAGGGCTTTGTGATGGCCACTCCAATACCTTGACTTTGTTGTCCTTAGGCCATTTTGCCACAACTGCAAGCATGATTATTATTTTTTTTATTAGAGAAGAATTGATTAACTTTTTCAATGCTAGTGAAGGACACTATAGTAATCACATTTCACATTGGATTTATTAACTACAAAATGGTAATATGGCTTTTTATTTGAATTCTGGTGCCGCTCGGCAAGAAAACAAAGGAACACGAAACTTTTTTTGCGTTCAAACCGGTTGAGAACTTTATTTTGCTGGTCGGAACAGTGCAGAACGGGGGGAAAATGTTTCTGTTAAGAACGAAATGATTGAACAATTATTTCCGTTCCAACCCCTGGTTCAAAGTGCTACAGGAAGTTTTAACATGAGAAGTTCAGCAAGGCGTTTCTTATGAACACTTCCCATCATTCCAAAGTCACTCACTCACTCACTCAGAGATGGCCTTTGGATATCTTTGGTCACATCGAGCCAAGAACTCATTAAACCTTGCTCTTAATTACACCAATTAACGACAGCATTATAGAACAGTGGTCTTGTTGTCTGGGAATGGAAGGCAGCCACCACTCTGACAGTGCTGTACCAATGGTAGCATGTTGGTGTTTGAGACAATAAAACTTGAGCAGTTTGAGATATGCTCTTGGCCTGGCGGATTAGTGTTTGAGGAGGAGGTTGATTTGCCTTTTGCTTCAGTTTGGGAGATTATTGAAATGTGTGATAATGACGCTGTGTTTGTGCTGATAATTAACATGTATTGTCCCTACTCAATATTGTTATTGTACAGCAGTGATATTGGAAGGCAACTCCTCAAGCTCTTCTCTGTTTGTATTCAAGCACCTGTTTCCCAGTGGATCCTGGTTGATATTCCTTCAAAGGCAGATTTCCTATCAGGAGCCTGATTTAGCATCCGCTTTGTAAAATGTTCCCTGAGCTTACCTTGAAGTATGGCAGTTAATTAACTCAATAATTGACTCATATCTGCAGTGTTTCCTTGGTATTCACTGGTACGGTGGTATTAGCATTCAATATATCATCTTCCTGACTATGTCTGTCATGTTCATTGAGCCACACTAGAAATATGTCACCTACGCTCAGTCTGGCCCATCTCCCTCACCTCCCAGCCCCCCAGTGCCAGCTCTACCATGATCTCCCTCTATCAACCATGCCTTGTCCCCCCCTCGCTTCGCAGGTCTGCTGTTATTGCATTCTCTCTTTTCTCCTCCTTCATGCTTTTCCGTCATGCCCCTGGGTGTGCAGGTCTCCTTCCCTTTTCGCATGGCACATCCCTGTTGACCATGATTAGGTTTGACAGGAAATCAATAGGTTTCTCCTGGCCTGAAATGGAGATAAGATTGTCATAATCCTGATGTTGTGGCTGTGTGGACTGGATTTCTCCTTCATTATTGTAGTCACTGATGTCCTTTGGAGATATCGTTTCTCCTGCATTGGGTCTGCAGAGGTGATGTCAGACCTGAGATGAGTTATATTGGACACAGTCCAAGGTGTGCTTTGTTTACAGCAAGGATCATCAACTAGATTCAGCCATGGGCCTATTTTTTTTTTCTTGCGCGGATGGTCGAACGTAATTACAAAAACTTTGTAGACTACTCAAACACAATCATTTCAAACATTGCTTACATTTGTATACGATCACATATACAGTATCTCTCTATGCGTGGGGATACTTTGGAACAGATTTCCAAAATTAAAATCACTGTTTTTAGTCTCAAAACATTGAGGGACAAATAACGTCAGTATGCACCTCTGTGCAAGTTGAACATAGCTACTGAATGTTTTTGAAATGAATCCTTGTATACATACAAACCCTAGCATGTCCTTTCAGTTCCATTCTCAAGATCACCTTCCAAGGTCATGTAAAACCCATGACCTCACATGTCCAGTAATCTTAGAATACATTACAATTATGTGACATGTTACTGTGTGTACATACATGCACTGAGGCAGGATGTAAGTGAAAACTGTCACTTTCAATGAAGTGGCTGCTGTTGAGAGCTCAGACCCCGGTCAAACTAATCTGCTGGGCATAACAGTACATTCGGAAAGTATTCAGACCCCTTGACTTTTTTCAATTTTTTTTATGTTACAGCCTTATTCTAATATTGATTAAGTTGTTTTTTTCCTTATTTTTCACACAATACCCCATAATGACACATATATATTTTTTATTAAGAATAAAAAACTGAAATATCACTTTCACATTAGTATTCAGACCCTTTACTCATTACTTGGTTGAAGCTCCTTTGGCAGCGATTTAAAGCCTCAAGTCTTCTTGGGTATGACGCTACAAGCTTGGCACACCTGTTTTTGGAGTTCTTCTCTGCAGATCCTCTCAATCTCTGTCAGGTTGGATGGGGAGCGTTGCTGCTCAGCTATTTTCAGGTCTCTCCAGAGATGTTTGATCTGGTCCAAGTCTGGGCTCCGGCTGGGCCACTCAAAGGAATTCGGAGACTTGTCCCGAAGCCACTCCTGTTTTGGCTGTGTGCTTCGGGTCATTGTCCTGTTGGAAGGTGAATCTTTACCCCAGCCTTAGGTCCTGAGCGCTCTGTAGCAGGTTTTCATCAAGGATCTGTCTGTACTTTGCTCCGTTCATCTTTCCCGCAATCCTGACTAGTCTCCCTGCTGCCACTGCCATGCTTCACCGTAGGGATGCTGCCAGGTTTCCTCCAGAAGTGACACTTGGCATTCAGGCCCAAAGAGTTCAATCTTGGTCTCATCAGACCAGAGAATCTTGGTTCTCATGGTCAGAGTACTTTGGGTACCTTTTGGCAAACTCCAATCGGGCTGTCATGTGCTTTTTACGGATTATTGTCTTCCGTCTGGCCACTCTACCATAAAGACCTGTTTGGTGGAGTGCTGCAGAAATGGTTGTCCTTCTGGAAGGTTCTCCCATTTCCACAGAGGAACTCTGAAGCTCTGTCAGAATGACCATCGGGTTCTTGGTCACCTCCCTGACCAGGGCCCTTCTCCCCGATTGTGCTAGGAAGAGTCTTGGTTCCAAACTTCTTCCATTTAAGAATGATGGAGGCCACTGTGTTCTTGGGGCCCTTCAATGCTGCAGATATTTTTTGGTACCCTTCCCCAGATCTGTGCCTTGACACAATCCTGTCTCGGAGCTCTACGGACAATTCCTTCGACCTCATGGCTTGGTTTTTGCTCTGACATGCACTGTCAACTGTGGGGCTTTTAAGGAAAAAGGTGTGTGCCTTTTACAAATCATGTCCAATCAATTGAATTTACCACAGGTGGACTCAATCAAGTTGTAAACACATCTCAATGATGATCAATTCCAACAGGATGCACCTGAGCTCAATTTTGAGTCTCATAGCAAAGGGTCTGAATACTTACGTAAATAAGGTGTAAATGTCTAAACCTGTTTTCGTTTTGTCTTTATGGGGTATTAAATGTGGAAGACACATTACTGTTGAATACATTCAATTGGACATCTGACTAGGTATCCCCCTTTCCCTTTTATTGTGTGTAGATTGAGGTAAACATTTAATCCATTTCACAGTAAGGCTGTAACGTAACAATGTGGGAAAAGGCAAGGGATCTGAATACTTTCCGAATGCACTGTTTCTCTGTTTAGGGATTCTAAAATAATATGAATCCACATTTTGACATTGTGTTTCTGATAGAATATGAAATGAAAAGACAGGGAACACAGTCTGTACGGGACTCCTGTAGTAATCCCTGGCGGAATCAAACTGACATCCGTTTCATATGTGCTTATACATTTGATCAAATATATAGTCCTTATAGTCCTGTAACATACTGGATCCCACTTCTGACACCAATCTACATTTTATTCACGACGCATAATACAGAACGAGGAGTTTGTATGTGATTTATTGCAACCTTGAGTTGCTTTGTGTCAGTATGTTCTTGCACCAAATTGTTAAAAAGAGAAGAAACATGTTTGCGCTAACTGCTTGGCCTTTCAATGCTCTGACGAAGGTCAAAAGGCCAACAAAAATAAAACTATTCCAAGCGCGGGCGTGTGTGGGAGCTTAATTTCATTTGAACAATTGTTGAACATCTGACGCACCTCTACTGAAGATGTGTGCGAGTGCATTTCATTTTCTTGCACCACATTGCACTGTGAGGGATTGGTTCTTTAGGGTGACCAAGTCTGCTTTTCTTTCCAACTGAGGGATTGACTATAGGGTTATAAGGTCATATATGCTCTCACTCCAAAGGACTGGCTATATACACAGATATGTCAGACTGAGCTTTCCCTGTAAAGGGTCTGTTTTAGTCTCTCTTTCCCTTCACTCTTTCTTTTTCTTTCACTTTCTCTCTCTCCATCTCTTTATCTTTCTCTCTTTCTCCCCCTCCACAGGCCATGGCCCTCCTCCTCCCGCCTTAGGCCGGCAGGCGTCCTCTCGCTCCGATAAGCCCAGGCAGGGCAGAGGAGTAGCGGGGGCCTTGGGTCACTCAATCAGCTCTCACTGCAGGCTCTAAGGGCTAACTCTCGCCAAAACCCCTCTCCTCCTCTCACTGCTCCACACTCCTACGTCCTCTCCTCCTCGCCACTCCCGGCAGGAAACGGCCTTAGCTGCCCACCTGCCGGGAGGAAATGAGACACAGAAACCCCCTGGGACTTCCTTTAGAGGCCAGCATGTGGCCAAGGGCCTCTTCCGCCCAGACCCAGTGTTATTTGCAGTGGCTATACTCCCCACACAATGCTCTACTCTGGCTGATTTTCCAACAAGGCTTGTCCTGTAAGAGGTTGTTGAAAAGCGTATACCGGTAAAGGTTGAGTACAGATTGAACGGGTCTCACTGAATGCGTTTCGTCTGAGTCTATTGCAAGGAAGTGAGTTGTCACTGCCGCTGTAACCTTCTGATTTGTTTAACTTCTTGCCGCACGGATCCCTTTAGCGGGATCATTTTCGTAAACAACTGCTGAATTGCAGAGCGCCAAATTAAAAAAAAATACTTATAATCATGAAATCACAAGTGAATTATACCAAAACACAGCTTAGCTTGTTGTTAATCCACCTATTGTGTCAGATTTTGAAAATATGCTTTACAGCGGAAGCAATCCAAGTGTTTGAGTTTATCAATCACTAGACAAAACAGTAAGAACAGCTAGCCGCAAATTTGCTTGGTCACGAAAGTCAGAAAAGCAATAAAATTAATCGCTTACCTTTGATAATCTTCGGATGTTTGCACTCACGAGACTCCCAGTTACACAATAAATGTTCTTTTTGTTCGATAAAGATTAGTTTTATAACCAAAAACCGCCATTTGGTTTGCGCGTTATGTTCAGAAAACCACATACTCGTTCCAGTCCCGAAAGGCAGACGAAAATTCAAAAAAGTATCCGTAATGTTCGTAGAAACATGTCAAACGTTTTTATTAATCAATCCTCAGGTTGTTTTTAACATACATAATCGCTAATATTTCAACCGGACGGTAACCTATTCAATACTACAGAGAAAGAAAATGTCGAGCTACATCTCTCGCGCGCAGGAACTAATCAAAGGACACCTGACGCGTTTTGAAAAATCTCGCTCATTTTTCAAAATAAAAGCTTGAAACTATGTCTAAAGCCTGGTCACAGACTGAGGAAGCCATTGGGAAAGGAATCTGGTTGATACCCCTTTAAATGGAGGAGGGGCAGGCAACGGAACAGGGATTTCTCCAAATAAAAGGCACTTCCGGGTTGGATTTCCTCAGGTTTTCGCCTGCAAAATCAGTTCTGTTATACTCACAGACAATATTTTGACCGTTTTGGAAACTTTAGAGTGTTTTCTATCCTAATCTGTCAATTATATGCATTTTCTAGCATCTGGACCTGAGAAATAGTCCGTTTACCTTGGGAACGTTATTTTTCCAAACATAAAAATTCTTCCCCCTAGCTGAAAGAAGTTAAGTCATTTCCAGACAGTTGCATTTGAATCCCTTGCATGTGCTCAGGGTATTGTTGTGGAGAATGTCCCTTGAACGCTACATGTTTGCCTAGCCGTAGAGCCTGCAGTATTTGCTTTCACTTTGCACTGCGGGGAGCGTCCCTTGCATTGAATAAGACTAATGACCTTTCAGATAGGTTTTTCCCAGCTCTTCATTCTCACTTTTAAATGGAATTTCCTTAATTGTGCCCTCTAAGCAGCGGCAGACTGGGAGCAGGGAATTGGAAAAATTAACTCGACTTAACGCAATGTTTTAATTCCCACAGATAATCTGGGGGGCATTGTTCAGAGCCGGAGGTGACGGGGCTAATCCACCTTCTGTTGAGGTTTGAAAAGTTGAAGAAGGAATCCAAAACCAGTCCTGTTATTTTAGCGCTGTCTTCCCTCTCAATTATATTCTCCCCCTTATCAGGGACCACACAAATTACTGGCAATCCGGCTGCAGTCAAACGCTGCTCTGTTCTACAGGCGGACAGAGAAGGGGAAAGTTTACAATGACGGTCACCTGTTTGACCTTCCACGCTGTTCTTTTCCTCTCTCCTCAGCCATAGGTAGCTGATTAGCCGTCACTTGTCCATGCTCGATAACAGAAATCCTTTGAGTTTGGCGGAAGACGGTGAGAATGGATGGGGCGCCACTTAATATTCAAAGTAGAATCACAGCAAATGGAAATCAGCGAGAGACGGAGGGGAGGGGAGGGGRRGGGAGACGGAGGGGAGGGGMGACGGAGGGGAGGGGAGACGGAGGGGAGGGGAGACGGAGGGGAGAGGTCTGTGAAATTGCCGGATGGAATTGGCGTGATGGCAATCATAAACCTACTTCTCTTAATGCTAATCATTCAGAATGGGGCGACTGAAGTTGTGCCTGTGGTGGAATGTAGCATTGGAGAAGGTCCCCGGTTGGGTTACTTGCTGAGTGCCTGGGAACTGATATAACTTGTAATAGAGACAGCCAGGAAAGAAAAAACGGCAATGTGGAAATTGACAGTGGATATGCAGTTCCAGCTCCTTCAGAAAGTATTCATACCCCTTGACTTATTCCACATTGTTGTTACCTCTCACACATCTATACACAATACCCCATAATAACTAAGTTAAAACATGTTTTTAGACATTTTAGCAAATTTATTGAAAATAAAATACAGATGTCATTTACATTCACACCCCTTTGCGATGACTCTCCAAATTGAGCTCAGGTGCATCCAATTTCATTTTGATCATCTTTGAGATCACTTAAACCTGTACACCTGTGGCTAATTCAATTGTTTGGACAAGGTTTTGAAGAAAAAAACACAATTTTGAATGTAATGTTGTAACACAACAAAATGTGGAACAAGTCAAGGGGTATGAATACGCTATGTGCTGCAAACAGCTGGTTTCAGAGGAACTGAGTGAGGCAGTGGAGTTGTTTTTGATAGCAGCACAGTAATAAGAAGCACTGTTGTTTCTATGGAAGGAAAGAGAAGTCCCCTATAGCCAGCTGTAGCAGCGGTGCCCCACTATTGTAAATCTATTTTTTACACTTCTCTTTTCCTCCCTCTCACCCCTGGCCTCTCCCTTGCTCTCACCCCTTGCCGTCACCCTTGCTCTCACCCCTTGCCGTCACCCTTGCTCTCAGCTGCAGTCTCTGTCCTCTGGACATTCTGACCTTCATATCTTTGGCCCAGGAGAGAAAGAACGTATGAATAATGACTCATTTAATAGCAGCGGTCAGTTAGCCATGGCTGCTCTCTGCAGATGGACAGGCGGTCAGGACAGGATAACAGCTGTATTGTTTGAATGGAGAGGAGGATAGCAGGAGAACAATTCCTGGCAGGATATCCTCCTCTGCGTTTCATGGTCACCTAGGGCGCCACAAAAACGTGGCTGTTCCGCTCGGGGGGGAAAGGGCTGAGGCAGATCTAGGGCCCCCAGTCGCCCCTCAGTCCCTATGCTAAATTAGATCTGTCTACCTTTCTCTCTCCCCCTCTGTGTCCTCCCCTTCTCTGTGTCCTCCCCTTGTGTCCCCCCCTTCCCTCGGTGTACTGCCTGCCCGCCCTTCTGCCCGCCTGCCCTGTCTGTGTGTCCCCTCCTTCTGTCTGTGTGTCCCCTCCTTCTGTCTGTGTGTCCCCTCCTTCTGTCTGTGTGTCCCCTCCTTTGGTCTGTGGTCCCGCTCCTTCTGTCTGTGTCCCCTCCTTCTTGTCCTTCCCCCTCCTCCTGTCTTCCCCCCCTACCTCCTGTCTGCCCCCCTCCTCCTGGTCGTGTCCTCCCCCTCCTCCGTCTGTCCTCCCTCCTCCTGTCTGTCTCCCCTCCTGTCTGTCTGTCCTGCTCTGCTGCCTCCCTCTTGCTGTTTTGTCTCCCCCTCCTTCTGTCTTCGTCCCCCCTGCTCGTTCTGTCTGGTCCCGCCCCTTGCTGGTCTGTTGCTCCGCCCTCTGTCTGTCTCCGTCCCTCTGTCTGCTTGTCCCCCCTCCTTCTGTCGTCCCCCCTCCTGTCTGTCCCCTTCTCTCGTGGTCTTCCTCCCTTTTGTTCTGTGTCCTCCCCAGTGGTTTGTGCTCTGTGTCCATCCATGCTGCTCTGATCCCGTCGTTGCTGTGGTTCGTCCTTTTCTTGTGTCGCCCTCCTTTTGGTCTGTGTGTCCCCTCTTTGTTCTGTGTGTCGCCCCTTTTTGTCTGTGTGTCCCCTCCTTTTGTCTGTGTGTCCCTCCTTTTGTCTTGTGTCTCCTTTGCGCGTTCCCCTTTTGTCGTGTGTCCCCTCCTTTCTGTCGTTGTCCCCTCCTTCTGTCTGTGTGTCCCCTCTTCTGTCTGTGTGTCCCTCCTTCTGTCTGTGTTCCCTCCTTCTGTCTGTGGTCCCCTCCTTGTCTGTGTGTCCCCTCCTCTGTCTGTGTCCCCTCCTTCTGTCCTCCCCTCCCCTGTCTGTCCTCCCCCTCCTCCTGTCTGTCCTCCCCCTCCTCCTGTCTGTCCTCCCCTCTCCTTCGTCCTCCCCTCCTGTCTGTCCTCCCCCTCCTTCTTGTCTGCTCCCCCTCCTTCTGTCTGTCCTCCCCCTCCTTCTGTCTGTCCCCCTCCTTCTGTCTGTCCCCCTCCTCTGTCTGTCCTCCCCCTTTCTGTCTGTGCCCCCTCCTTCTGTCTGTCCCCCCTCCTGTCTCCCCCCTTCTGTCTGTGTCTCCCCTCCTTTGTCTGTGTCCCCTCCATTTGTCCTGTGTCCCCTCTCTTTGTCTCTGTGTCCCCTCCTTTGTCGTGTGTCCCCTCCTTTTGTCTGTGTGTCTCCCTCCTTTGTCTGTGTGTCCCCTCCTTTTGTCTGTGTTCCCCTCCTTTTGTCTGTGTGTCCTCCTTTTGTCTGTGTCCCTCCTTTTGTCTGTGGTCCCCTCCTTTTGTCGGTGTGTCCCCTCCTTTTGTCTGTGTGTCCCCTCCTTTGTCTGGTTCCCCTCCTTTGTCTGTGTCCCCTCCTTTTGTCTGTGTGTCCCCTCCTTTTGTCTGTTGTGCCCCTCCTTTGTGCTGTGTGTCCCCTCCTTGTCTGTTGGTCCCCTCCTTTTGTCTGTGTGTCCCCTCCTTTTGTCGTGTGTCCCCTCGCTTTTGTCTGTGTCCCCTCCTTTTGTCGTGTGTCCCCTTCCTTTTGTCTGTTGTTCCCCTCCTTTTGTCTGTGTGTCCCCTCCTTTTGTCTGTGTGTCCCCTCCTTTTGTCTGTGTGTCCCCTCCTTTTGTCTGTGTGTCCCCTCCTTTTGTCTGTGTGTCCCCTCCTTTTGTCTGTGTGTCCCCTCCTTTTGTCGTGTGTCCCCTCCTTTTGTCTGTGTGTCCCCTCCTTTGCTTTTGTGTCCCCTCCTTTGTCTGTGTGTCCCCTCCTTTTGTCTGTGTGCCCCTCCTTTTGTGCTGTGTGTCCCCTCCTTTGTTCTGTGTGTTCCCCTCCTTTGTCTGTGGTTCCCTCCTTTTGTCTTGCCCCTCCTTTGTCTGTGTGTCCCCTCCTTTTGTCTGTGTTGTTCCCTCCTTTTGTCTGTGTGTCCCCCCTCCTTCTGTCTGTGTGTCCCCTCCCCCTTCTGTCTGTGTGTCCCCCCCATTCTGTCTGTGTGTCCCCCCCCATTCTGTCTGATGCTGTTTCCCCCCCCTTCTGTCTGTGTGTCCCCCCCCCTTCTGTTCTGTGTGTCCCCCCCCCCCCTTCGTCTGTGTGTCTGTCTCTTTCTTTGTCTCTCTCTGTGTCTGTCTTCCCTTTCCCCCTCTTCTCCCTTCTCTCCCTTCTAGGTCTCTCTCTCCCTTCTCTCTCCTTCTCGCTCCCTCTTTTATCCCTTCCCATCTTTCCCTTCTGTCTCCTTCTCCCTCTGTCGCTCTCTCTTTCACACACTAACTCACATTCACATACGCTCTCTCCCACACACTCATTCACATTCAAACACACTCTCTCACACATACACACTGTCCTGAACTTCCAGAGGGGCGAGGAGAAGAACAAGAGGGAGGTGTCAGCTGACTACCCCCCTCCAATCAGATAAGTTCTGATGTAAGTGTTTAGCAGCTGCTAAGATCAGATTTAGTGGGAGGGAGTGAGCTAGAGAGAGAGAGAGAGAGCGCAAGAGAGCCAGTTGTAGGCAGCCAGTCAGTGCAGCATGGCTATGCGCCGATAGGGAGGCATGAGAAGCCAGAGCTCTGTAGCATGGACGAGTCCAGCATTCTGAGGAGACGAGGGCTACAGGTAGGGAAATGGGAACAGTTGTGTGTGACGTGTTAGTGTGTTTCTATGCGGAGCAGTGCTGCTGGACAGCAGAGTACAGTTAGGAGTTTCCTACCTTTTGTGTTAACACTTGGCAGTATGGGGTGAATAACAATTTGGCTCTGGCACTGTGTGTGTGTGTATATGTCTCTGTGTGGGAATTACTTACCTAATCACAGAACTGTGTTTTGTACTTTTCTTAATTAGCCTCCAATGTTCTTACAATGTGTATGGAGATCATACACATTGTAAGAACATTGGACAGAAATAGATTGATTTCCTCCGAGTCGATTTGATTTCTGTTACTTTACTATTGCCTTAGATTTCATGCTTTATGATATTAGTGTTAGACCCTGCCTAGGCTGCTGAGATGAATAGGCTGTAGGTTCCTAGCTATAGAGGCTGATTGATCTTGTTGTCTGAAGTGCTGTCAACCAGCCTCTTATGCCGTATTGACTTCTATATGATAATGGCGCAGATATCGAAGCTTGTGCTCCGCCGACGGAAGCCTTGATAAAAGTATTGGATGTGTGCAGGGCTGCTGCCATCCACAACAAATGGTTGCTTTATGAACGCGTGATTGCCCTCATCGTCCCATAACAGAATGGACACATGGTGCCAACATGGGGGTGCAAGACATTGCTCACATTTCATTCCTATACAGAACTTTATTCCAAGATGTTTGATGTCTCTTTTTTTTGTATACACAAACACTATTCGAAAGCATCTTTTTTGTAGTACTTTATATTTGTTGCACACAACAGCAGTTTGCCCAGATCAGTACTTGGTGAATAGCTCAGTAACTCCAAGTGAGAGTTGCCGAGTAAAAGGGGATTCAGAAGGGCTGTTAACTATTGTCAACTGTTGACTGGGATGTGAAACCTAAAGTGTGGTTTTAGGGATGCTAAATTCCCAGTGAGTAATTTTATGTGGCAAGTTTTAATTGGTCTGCACTCCATAGATGAATCACAGCAGTAAAATGGCTTTTATGCTCCAACATTAATTTCATTATAAACAAAGGTAATTCATGCACATTAGATTGCATTTTCCCCCTGTGCTGTTTTAATGATTTTAAAATGATAGACAAAGCCAGGGACAGTATGTAGATGACCAAGTTATTGTTTATATGTTCACTATTTAAAGTATGAAGGTCTTTCCCTAGCGATTATTCACTTTTAGGAAAATCGAACATTCATTCTGAGCTTTATTTAGTTATTTTTTTATGCTCTTAATTATTTTCTCTATAGTAGCTATTAACATTTTGTGTAATTGCCGCGTGTGTTTATCAGGAGCTCCCAAAGCCGTAATTTCCTCACAGTAGCCAGCTAATCCCTAAACTCTTTGCTTCCGGCATTACCTTTAAAGGACACCATTACCTTTAAAGGACACCATTACTTCCCTCCTTGTTTATTGTTTCACACAGACATTACACCCAACGCTCTCCTTTATGGGCCCATAGAGCGCTGGTCAAAAGAAGTGCACTCCACTATAAAGGGAACAGGCTGTCATAGGACGCAGCCTAGATAATGTTTACATTTTGGTGAAGGAGAAGTGCATGGCTTTGAGCTGTATGCTGATTTACATTTACATTTTAGTCATTTAGCAGACGCTCTTATCCAGAGCGACTTACAGTAGAGTGCATACATTTTATTACATTTTTTACATACTGAGACAAGGATATCCCTACCGGCCAAGAGCAGACGCTCTTATCCAGAGCGACTTACAGTAGAGTGCATACATTTTATTACATTTTTACATACTGAGACAAGGATATCCCTACCGGCCAAACCCTCCCTACCGGCCAAACCCTCCCTAACCCGGACGACGCTATGCCAATTGTGCGTCGCCCCACGGATCTCCCGGTTGCGGCCGGCTGCGACAGAGCCTGGGCGCGAACCCAGCCCAGCCTGGGCGCGAACCCAGAGACTCTGGTGGCGCAGCTAGCACTGCGATGCAGTGCCCTAGACCACTGCGCCACCCGGGAGACACAGTATGTGGGCTTTGGAGTCAAAAGCCACCAGAAGATTGATTCATTTCTATATTGTATGCTATATTTAATGCTTTTCAATGTTATCTTGGCTTTTTTAAGGAGTCTACGCAAATGGAGCCAACGGAGGTCTGTTTGCGTCGCGCTCTACGTAGTTCTACGTACAGTACCAGTCAGAAGTTTGGACACACCTACTCATTCAAGGGTTTTTCTTTATTTTACTATTTTCTACATCGTAGAATAATAGTGAAGACATCCAAACTATGAAATAACACATATAGAATCATGTAGTAAACAAAAAATGTGTTAACCAAATCAAGTAGCCACCATTTGACTTGACAGCTTTGCACACTCTTGGCATTCCCCACACAATAACCCATAATGACAAAGCGAAAACAGGTTTTTATACATTTTTGCAAATTTATTCAAACTAAAAAACAGATTCAGTAGTATTCAGACCCTTTGCTATGAGACTCGAAATTGAGCTCTGATTAAACTTGTTTCCATTGATCATCCTTGATGTTTCTACAACTTGATTGGAGTCCACCTGTGGTAAATTGAATTGATTGGACATGATTTGGAAAGGCACACGCCTGTCTATATAAGGTCCCACAGTTGACAGTGCATGTCAGAGCAAAAACCAAGCCATGAGGTTGAAGGAATTGTCCGTAGAGCTCCGAGACAGGATTGTGTCGAGAGATGGATCTGGGGAAAGGTACCAAAACATTTCTGCAGCATTGAAGGTCCCCAAGAACACAGTGACCTCCATCATTCTTAAATGGACGACTCTTCCTAGAGCTGGCCCCCTGGCCAAACCGAGCATTCGGGGGAGAAGGGCCTTGGTCAGGGAGGTGACCAAGAACCCGATGGTCATTCTGACAGAGCTCTAGAGTTCCTCTGTGGAGAAGGGAGAACCTTCCAGAAGGAGGACCATTTCTGCAGCACTCCACCAATCATGCCTTTATGTTAGAGGGGCCAAATGCAAGCCACTCCTCTGTAAAAGGCACATGATGGCCCGCTTGGGGTTTGCCAAAAGGCACCTAAAGGACTCTCAAGACCATGAGAAACAAGATTCTCTGGTCTGACGAAACCAAGATTGAAATATTTGACTGAATGCCAAGCGTCACATCTAGAGGAAACCTGGCACCATCCCTACGGTGAAGCATGGTGATGGCAGCATCATGCTGTGGGGATGTTTTTCGACGGCAGGGACTAGGAGACTAGTGAACTCTTTGCGAAAATGGGTTTGGCGTTAAGTTTCTAGCTAATAGGATATGTTAATTTACACTTACTCTTCAACTTATATTGTGGGGAGGTCTAAATAATGAAAAACGATCTACCAAAGCTATTCATTTTAAAATGTTGATTCTCGTTGCTATTATCATTCATCTGATGATGAGACAAGACGTGCCCGACTTGTGTTTTGCCAACGTATGATGGGGGTCCCAGGGTTGCTGGTTTGCCTCGGCAAGAAAAGTTTGAAGACCACTCCTGTAGACTGAGAAAAGTTTGAAGACCACTCCTGTAGACTGAGAAAAGTTTGAAGACCACTCCTGTAGACTGAGAAAAGTTTGAAGACCACTCCTGTAGACTGAGAAAAGTTGACATCTGATTTAAGTGACCTTCTGGTTGGTGGAGCTTACACATGTTAAACCAAACTGTTCCTGCAGCTCACTTCATAAAAAACTCAACATTTCACCACCAACATTTTGCCTGCCTTTGGGTTGATGTGGTAGATTTGTAAGCGCGCCACATGGTATGTGGAGCTTACCTAGTGGTTAGAGCGTTGGGCCAGTAACCGAAAGGTTGCTAGATCAAATCACCGTGCTGACAAGGTAAAAATCTGTCGTTCTTAACTGACTTGACTAGTTAAAAAAAGGTTAAATGAAATGAAGTACCTCTCTCCATCTGGAAGATAGACATGCAGACAGCCACAAAGTGTGCACTGAAAGTTTAAACCCTACTGTCAGTGAGACACTTCACACTAATCAGTTATTTATGACAGATATCAGAAATTGTCAAATATTTACATTTCACTGAATGTTTATTTGCGTATGTTATTGATCAGGTTTACTGGAATAACACGGTTATACAGTAAGAAATGATGCCTGTAAAGAGTAGAACACTTGAATGACAAGTGCACATGGCCATTCATCCAGCCCGTTCTTTATACATATAAATGCCCATTTGAGTTTACTTGTCTTGTGTGAGGCTGTGACATTGAGGCATTACCACAAGTGTGTCAATGCAGAAGTTGGATGGGTCTGTAACGACATGTGTTCTGGAGAGAATGTGATCAGTTTATTCCAAGTCTGGATAACTGCAGTTTTCAAAGTCATGGCCAATTGTCTTGCCCAGAGTAAAGGTGATTTAAGAGCAATTGGGATGTAATACTGCTTAAACCCTAATTCAGCAGTTATTGTTAGCAATTTCAGGTCATTTAGACAAAAGTGACACAATGCCCTCAGATTAAAAATAGATTATTATACCTGCTGCCAAGTTTTAGGTAAGTTTGAATTTATACAGTAGGAAAGGCTTTAAGAATATATTTGTGGAATTTTCGATTATGGGGAAAGGATGAGGAATATGTCTGTGGATTTGAGTTTTTGCAACAAAAAAAACACTGCATTTTAGTCATTGTTTCCCTGTCATCAAATCCCCTTGTGTGAATCCCTTCACATACAGTGCCCTCCTGAATTATTGGCACCCTGGGTAAATATGAACATGAAGGCTATGTAAAATGTATAGTTTCAGCTTGATCTTACACTGGAAATAACATATGAAGCCAACATTTGAGTTAAAATTGTTCAACCCCAAAAAATCTGCATCAATTATTTTTTTTCCAAAAACATGCATGTCACAATTATTGGCACCCCTGCATTTAGTACTTTGTGCAGCCTCTCTTTGCCAAGATAACAGCTCTGAGTCATCTCCTATCATGTTTGATGAGGTGGGACAACACATAGGAAGGGATTTGAGACCATTCATCCACACAGAAACTCTCCAGATCCTTCAGAGTCCTCGCTTGTGAACTCTCCTCTTCAGCTCACCCCACGGGTTTTCAACAGGGTTTAGGTCAGGGGACTGGGATGGTCATTGCAAAAGCTTGATTCTATGGTCATTGAACCATTTTCGTGTGGATTTGGAGATATCCTTTGGATTGTTGTCCTGCTGGAAGACCCAATGATGACCCAGTTTTAGCCTTCTGGCAGAGGCATTGTAAAATTATAGTGACAATATCAAAACTATGAAATAACACATATGGAATCATGTAGTAACCAAAAACGTGTTACACAAATCAAAATTATAATTTATATTTGAGATTCTTCAAGGAAGCCACCCTTTGCCTTGATGACAGCTTTGCACACTCTTGGCATTCTCTCAGCCAGCTTCATGAGGAATGCTTTTCCAGCAGTCTTGAAGGAGTTCCCACATATGCTGAGCACTTGTTGGCTGCTTTTCCTTCACTCTGCGGTCCAACTCATCCCAAACCATCTCAATTGGGTTGAGGTTGGGTGATTGTGGAGGCCAGGTCATCTGATGCAGCACTCCATCACTCTCCTTCTTGGTCAAATAGCCCTTACACAGCCTGGAGGTGTGTTGGGTCATTGTCCTGTTGAAAAACCAATGATAGTCCCACTAAGCGCAAACCAGATGGCATGGCATATCGCTGCAGAATGCTGTGTTAGCCATGCTGGTTAAGTGTGCCTTGAAATCTAAATAAATCAGTCTCACCAGCAAAGCACCATCACACCACCACCTCCATGCTTCACGGTGGGAACCACACATTCGGAGATCATCGGTTCACCTACTCACAATGACACGGCGGTTGGAGCCAAAAACTCATCAGACCAAAGGAGAGATTTCCGTCCATTGCTTTTGTTTCTCGGCCCAAGCAAGTCTCTACTTCTTATTGGTGTCCTTTAGTAGTGGTTTCTTTGCAGCAATTCAACCATGAAGGCCTGATTCACGCAGTCTTCTCTGAACAGTTGATGTTGATGTGTCTTACTTGACCTCTGTGAAGCATTTATTTGGGCTGCAATATCTGAGGTGGTTAACTCTAATGAACTCACCCTCTGCAGCAGAGGTAACTCTGGGTCTTCCTTTCCTGTGGTGGTCCTCATGAGAGCCAGTTTCATCATAGTGCTTGATGGTTTTTGCGACTGTGCTTGAAGAAACTTTCAAAGTTCTTGAAATGTTCCGTATTGACTGACCTTCATGTCTTAAAGTAATGATGGACTGTTTCTTTGAGCTGTTCTTGCCATAATAGGAACTTGGTGTTTTACCAAATAGGGATATCTTCTATATACCACCCTTTTTTGGTTACTACATGATTCCATATGTGTTTGTCTTCACTATTATTCTACAATATAGTAAAAAAAAATTAAGAAAAGCCCTTGAATGAGTAGGGGTGTCTGAACTATTGACTGGTAGTACATCAATTAGATTTTGTTCATAAGAATTTCTAGGGGTGCCAATAAATGTGACACGCATGTTAGTCATGATATTTTGAGTGTAAGATCGAGCTGATAAACAACAATGACATTTTCCCCCAGCCTTTTTGTTCATATTTACCTAGGGTACCAATAATTAATGAGGATACTGTACATTGTCCAGCAAAGGTGTCCTATTCCGATATGTCTTAGCCCTCTGTGCGAAGATTTTCCTCTTTACCTTGTTCTCGCTCTTTTCCCTAAGAAGCTCTGCAGTCAGATTACGAAGTGAATATAATAACAGTAGCACCTTTTTGCATATTTACCCCCGCCAAGCCACACTACATCTTGACACAATGCTCGCTTAACACGGAAGCCAGCCGCACCAATGTGTCGGAGGAAACACTGTACACCTGGCGACCGTGTCAGGGTGCATGAGCCCGGCCCACCCCAGGAGTCGCTAGAGCGCGATGGGACAAGGACAACCCTGCCGGCCAAACCCTCCCTTAATCCGGACGATGTTGGGCCAATTGTGCGCCGCCTCATTGGTCCCCCGGTCGCGGCCGGCTGCAACACAGCCCGGTAATGAACCCGGATCTGTTGTGACACTGCTAGCACTGTGATGCAGTGCCTTAGACCGCTGCACCACTCGGGAGGCCTTTGAGTTGTTCATTTTATAGTTGTTTATAATTACAGTTGTAGGACCAGGCATGGGGAGTCTAGAGTATTAGCTGTGTTTGTTTCATTTAGCTCCTTTTTCACATGTATTCTTAATAAGAGCGAATGGGGACAGGGCATTTCTGATGAGGTGTTCTCTCATGTAATTGCTTTTTTGATTGAAGGTAATTATTTTTTGCATGTTACCGAATGCGTTCTGTTTATTTTGTTTACTTCCTATGCCATTGTAAATGTTTTGCAGTTATAAAAAATCTAACAAAAATCTTGTGGTAATAGTAAGTTTGCATAATGTTAAGTGGCCTTGACAAGTTTTTGCTTGGTCAAATCAAACCTTTTTCTCTTCCTCAATCATATTGCAAGGATCCGTTCTCAGGTCATTCCCAGAAATTAAGTGTTACCAGTAGTTATATTATACTATAGATTTACTATTGTGCGTCACTAACCAGGTTTCCATCCAATGTTTTTTATGCGCGTAATAATAAAAAATGTCATGACAGGCCTGATGGAAACAGCAAATTTGAAGGTAAACTTTCCAAATGTTGAATACGCTAGATAAGGTGAACTTTTTGTTGGTAAAATTAACTGTGAGGAAAGACAGTGGAAATGTTGATATAATATCCATCATATGGAAGTAAACTTGGAGACACGTGATGACTTTCACTGGTGAAAGTGGAAGGTGATGAGCTTTGACAAATAAAAATCTTTCTATTTTGTCCATAATAATGTCATGTAGGCTGTACCTGCACTGTATCGGAGAGCTGTTGGCTAGAACACACGTGCCAATACCAGAGTGGGCACATTTGCTATATAATGCAACATTTTCTGTGACAAAAACATCAGTAGAGTTGAAAATGCGATGGAAACTATTTGACTTGTATTTTATACTCGGTACATGGGAATTTAAATGCAGAAGTTATGTGCACTGCGTCATCATGCGCAGACGTATCAGCAATAGGTCAATTTGATGGAAACTCATCTCTGGTGGGAAAATGCAAATATTTTATTTATGCAGATTTTGGAATATTCACATGAAATTCTCTCACCAATTGGATGGAAATCTAGCTATAGCAACTCCGACGTGTTGCCATGGGCTTGTCTAGCACTTTCCTGTACAGGAGTAGCCTACGGCACAATCAGTCCTATCTCAATTTCATATTGCTTTCTCAGAGTGCCCGACTGCCTCAGTCTGTGCATGGCTATCTGGGGAAATGGCATTTGAGACTGGACTAATCTTCTCGTAGCATGTTATCTGATCATGTCAGTGTATTTGTATTCACAACGTGACATTTGCTCACACAATCGGCTTGTGCTAGGTGCACTGGTAATCCACTAGTGTGAGCCTGAGTATTCCTGCCGGCCAGCCAACCTCTCTTTCATCCACACTGTCGGGTGAATGGCACTTTGCATGTATTATCAGTTGCGTATTGATTGGATATGAGTAGAATTAACCGTGCATGAATAGCTAGTGTTTTGAGTTGGGTTAGAGTTTGGCCTTGATGACGAGGATGATTAAGTGTCCTTTTAAATGGACACAAATGGATGTTCTTTGGAAAATATTGTATAATGTGTGCTGCTACTCGAGCGAGAATGACAGATTCAGACCTTGTACATTACTGTATCTGTCAGTTTCCTAAAATTAGTTTTCATTTTTTTATTCTTTGAACACATCCAGTAAAATATGTTATCGATACCACACCATTCAGTGTTAAATACCATCTTATATCCATTCTGCCAACATGTTTTCCACTAGCAATATATAGTGGCCTATATTTTCACATGCAATTTGAAATAACAACTCGCTTGGCGAATGAGATGCGCTCATCCATCTGCTTTGTTTGAGATGCAGAGCAGGAGAGGTTCAAGAGCAGAACATATACCAAGTCAAGCTGAGATGTTAAACCTAGATCAATTCCTGTCCTGATGAATGAAACCTTATCACACTGGACACTGGTGGAGCAACCAATTGATACATTTATGACAGACTGCATCCCCCTTATCAGGCAAAGTGTTATAGATGTCAACAAACAGATCAGTGAAATATCCCACAGTAATTGTGAGCTTTGCCATCAAGAGCAGCTCTCTCTCCATAAATAACACAGGAGTTGATCCCTGTCTGAGTGAGCGGAGCATATTGGAGAACAGTTTGTTATTATTTTGTGGGCTGACTGTTTTATATCTCTGAGCTAAAGTCTATGCATTGGTTTTGGGAGCTAACATGAGTTTTTAGGTCTCAGGAAATGGTGTTCACCAAACCAGCTCAGCTTCATATGCAATCCTGGCCTTTTTAGCAAGCAAGTAATTTGAAGTATATCTCATGTAATGTTGTCCTGGTGCCTTCTAGCTTTGTTATTGAAAAGATGAGTGTACCTGAAAGTGTTAATAGTTAACAATATCCTTTGTTATGACACTTAAACTCCTATAATAAATCATGAAAAACATATATTCCTTAATTTAAAAGATACTGTCATTGTTCCCTCATCTAAGTGTGACAAAGAGGATTTCAAAAATTGTGAGCCGATCTCTCATCTCACTCAGATCAATGAGAGATTTCAGATATGTATGAAAAACGGTGGGGCGAAATGATTAACATGGATAGGATATCAGTTTCTTTTGAACATGATGCCTTCTTTCTTGTCAGTGGAAATATTAGACGCTGGAATCACTAGTGTTTTACTCACGGTATTTACTCATCTTAACCAAAGAGATCCCTGACAGGCTGTCTGGGAGCAGACTCATCAATCAAACGTAAGGTTTTATTCTACATCCACACAGAAAGCCTTTGAATCCTATAATTATTCACAACATTAATTATTTGTGTGTTGGGATAAACACATTGCTTATACTGAGTAATTGTGGGTCTGACAGCTGAGTGAACCCCCCCCCCAAAGAAAACACTCCAGCTGAGATGTCCACACACTATGGAAACTCCCGCAGATCGTTTTGATGTCAGCTGTCTCGTCTGTACCCCCAAAATGTCCCGTTTTCAATCATCTCCCACAAAAACTCTCTGGGTTCTTTTTTGTCATTGTTTGTTGATGAGATTAACTGTTAGAGTTGCGTTCTTTTAGTGTTGTGCTGTGCTCATCTCAGTTTTTAATGTGAAATACTTGGCACATTGGTACAGATTGTGTGAGACAGGCTGTCATAGTGTAGTTATATTTGGATTGACGACATGTCACACTACCTCGCTCTCAAGAATCTAGTGGTCGAGACATATCTCATTGTGTATAATACATTATGTTGTGATCATAATGCATCATAAGACTTGTTATAAGCATGTACAATACCTTCATGTCTAGTAGTTTAGATTTCTTGTCGTGAAATTTCAACTGTTAATACTTTCTACCTATGTTATACAAGGTCATAAGAACTGGTTGTTGGGAAAAAGCAAACCCTTGAGGCTGTGGCACTTGTCTTTTTGTGACGTTCCTTCAACCCAGTCATACAACCCCACTATCTGTGTTTCAGGAACTGGGCTTTCTCCTCTTAGTATCCTGCAAGTCAGCAGTTTACCAAGGCCAAGAAAGTGCACTTTTGATCTTGAGATGAGCGAGAAAATCAAAGGGAATTATTAATAAAGCATCACAAGAAGGTCTTTAAAGAGTCACTGCCTGCTTTGATGTCAAGTCTTGCAGTTGACATGGTTCCCGCCAGCGGTCATCCAGTGACATTGGGCCCTGCGGAGTATGCAACCATCTGAAGTCATCCCTGTTACCATCAGTTGTGAATGGTTTTTCGATACAGCACTCTGATGTACTTTCATAAGATCGTTTTGCGTCACGGTTCTGACCGTTTCAGGAGGGAGGTCGTTGATAAAAGCGTTGTCTCAGTCTCTCTGAAGTCTTCTGTCAATACATCAGAGGATTTTTACATTTTTTATTTAACCTTTATTTAACTAGGCAAGTCAGTTAAGAACATTCTTATTTACAATGATGGCCTAGGAACAATGGTTTAACTGCCTTGTTTGGGGCAGAATGACAGATTTTAACCTTGTCAGCTCGGGGATTCAATCTAGCAACCTTTCGGTTACTAGTCCAACGCTCTAACCCCTAGGCTACCTGCTGCCCCAGTGTATAGGATCCTCCTATACACTGCCTGTTAGCAACCACTTCTTGTTTTTGGCAGAATTTGCTAAGGTATGAGGATGAAGGTTAGTCAAACATGAACTCATCTGTTTTCCTTTTCACTTTGACTAGATTGGACATATTTTAGCATCATTACTTTTACGCCATGGCAGCTGTAAATGGCAACAGGAACACAAATGACCATGTTCGTCATCAAAACGCTGCTCTTACTTGAGCTAGAAGCAGTTTTTTATATTGAGAATAAAGTTATGACCATAAAATTCTTCAGAAGCTAGACTGAACGTGGTACAGTGTAGTCCACGTAATTCAAAAACGACCCATTTATAAATCACAACCTGGGTCAGGTGGGAATCATTTGAAAGCTTGTTCTATTGCCAACTAGCTAAATTATGAAGAAGGATCTTAGTGTTAGGCTTTCACAAGGCAATTCAGAGAAACGGATTGTAATTTTGTAATCATAGAAAGGATTAGAGTGCATTAAGGTGCGTGTTCGGCGACAAATTTTCTTCACAATAGACAAACGAGCTCATTCTGTTCAGAACAACCCAGAGTATGACATGTCATCTTGTAAATGTACGTCAAACATAGTGATCATAAACGTTGACACTGTATATGACATGAGTTTTATGATATGGAAATGTGATATGCATAATTTGGACTAACGGGTGTTTTTCCTTGCTTGTATGACATCAAAAGCAGTATTTATTATAATCCTTAATCTTTCAAAATACATAGTCCTCTTAATTTACAGTATTTCCCTCACTCAGACAACAAAACATTTGCAAAAGTTGCCCAATGAGAGGGAGGGATGGGGCAACTTCTTGTCGTGTGCTGTGCTCAAGTTCAGAACGGCTGTCAGTCAAAACCCATACAGAGCTGTGAAGCACAGAGCCAGCAAACCAGACCAGGGTTTGAGAAGTCAATGAGAGAATTCAAAAAACTATTCCTTAGTTGTTCATTTTCTCGAACTCTAAAGGCATAACCCAGATTTGAGCCAATGTCTTAAATAGCTGAACATGTTATTACTCCAACCTCATGAAAGTGACAAACTGATATGTTGTCATTGTCGTCAAAAGCAACTTTATATCAAAGGAGTTACTTTGATTTGACGGACCTGCACATGCGCAGTTCGGCGCGAGATGACTGAACCGATGACGTGCTACTGCACACGAGCTTACCTAGTCAACATCTTCTACAAGTGTGGTCGGGGATTTCTATTGGAGAAACAGTTTCTACATATCTTTATACCTAACCATCTTTGAGTACGTTTTGCAAGACCCTGGGGTATCAGGTTACATATCCACAAACATTGGAGGCTTGGGAGTCCCGCCTTAACACGTATTCACTGTTTGGGCTCTGTCAATTTTGTTGGGGAAGGGGTTCGTCACAGAGTCACATGCACGTAGCACTGGAATGCTGATTCTCCCGCATCGTGTCCCATTGTTCTTAGACAAACACATGGTTTTATCCATTTTTGTATTTAAAAAAAAAAACTATTTGTAGATGTGAACCAAAACCACTTTGTGTTCGCAGATGGACAAACTTTATATTAGATGAAAGCTAAGATCGTATCGAATTCGTAGAGTAGCTAGCCAACTCTGCTACGTTAACGTGGGGAGGGAGAGAAGTATGAATGAAGGCTGTGTACCAGGAAATAAGGCAGACTGCTAATAACTATATAAAAAAATTATTAGAGTAATAAGGCAGCTGAAATCTTATAGCATGTCAAATGTACATTTGGTTGTGAGTATAAGTATTGTAATGAAACAGCAGGGAGCAGGTCTCGAACCCTCGACCTTCTAGCCCGAGGTCCGGCGTGCTATCGACTGTGCCGCAAAAGCATGCTCAAGCGGCAGAGTCGATTTCCGCGCTTATAAACCCAGGGTCGTTACACTACTCCCTCCTTTCAAAGAGCGCGTCCCTCGCGCTAGCTTGCGACTCTACGTCTTACAGGAACGCGCTCACCGGCCAAGCACACGCACTGTCGTGGATGCAAGGTCCGATCACTTCTGACACCATGTAATGAAACAGCAGGGAGCAGGTCTCGAACCCTCGACCTTCTAGCCCGAAGTCCGGCGCGCTATCAACTGTGCTGCAAAAGCATGCCCAAGCGGCAGAGTCGATTTCCGCGCTTATAAACCCAGGGTCGTTACACTATGTAGATTACCCCCATTTGTTATGAATAGGTTGTTCATAGCGTATGACATTTAAAAAATGAAATGGAGTATTTTTCATAGGATTTACTATGTTAGTTCATACTAGTACAAAAGTGCATACAACTCTAAGATAAATTATGACTATTTCCAAAAAGCCGAAAATGTAAGCTTTTAGCAGTATATGGCATTACGAGGTACTGTTCATCGCCCTCTCATGAAAATGTTATATACGGCCAACACTTAACATTAACATCGAACAGGTGGCTCGATGAGACACGGTGGCATGACTCTTCACAGCTTGTTTTATTTTTAGTAAGCCTATTGGCACAAGTAAAAGAGAGCCTCACTTGTGCTTTCTGAAGACTAAGCCCAAAACAGTTTGTCAAGTAGATTCACTCTATGTATGTGATATTACTTTTCTGCAGATTATGCCTGTGGAACGTTTTGTTTGACTGATACAATAAGAGATGTTTTTATTCAGTAACACAACATCCTCTTTTGAAGTCTGTTTTTCTCAGTGAGAGATGGAGGAAGCAAGAGTTAAAAACAACTATAAACTGAAAAGAGTTCTTATGTGTTCAGTCAACAGTCTGCAACCTGCACAGTGTGATAGCTGGCTATTTCACCCTACCAGGAGCTGAGAAAGTGTAGAAAATGGATTGGCAACAGCTTACTCTTGAATTGCTAATTTTATGATATTCTGTGGACATAGCTTAGAGGCATTGGAATAATCATGGATAATATTCATGATTATTAATCATGTAAATCTAGCAATTTGTTTATCTTAAAATGTTTAAATATTTCAGTCCAAAGAGTTTTCAGCTAGTGATTAACATTTGGAATGTAACGGTGGATAAGAACTTGTGGCATTGTACATCTAGCTGCCATATTCCACTGTCATACCATCTAGACATGACAAGATTTCCATTAAGGTTTTAGCTTTGACCTAGTCTACTCTTTGTCCTTCAGCAAGTGACCATTCATAGATTGACCATACCACCCTGCATCCCTCTGCTGGCTTGTCTCAACAGTTAAGTAAGGTTGGATCTTGGGCAATCCTTGGAAGGGAGACCAGAAGCAGTTGTAGGCTCTGGGTCCTTCTATTGTCAATATCTGCGCCAGCCTTATCCTACCCTTATCCCAGTCTCTTCAGTCAAATCTCTCCCCAGGCTCTCCACCCCCGCCTTGTCATTACTCTGTAGATGAGAGCGCAATAGAGGCGCCGCATGACCCTAGTCTCTCTGACAGACCCCCCGGCACGAACCTAAACGTCATAGGTCATCCAATCTGACCCCAGACACAGCAGGAGCTTAGCCAATCACAGGGCAACACACGAGTCATTAATCCCCCCTCCTTTATGACATCAGTAGGAGGGATGGGAGAAGGACAACTTCTGCATCATACTGTGCTCCCACATTAGCTACAGAAAAACCTATCCATAATAACTTTCAGCAATGTTGGATGAGAGGAATGCTGAAATAAACTATGGATTAAAATGCGGTCAGTCAGTGAACTGCAGTCCAATATCACAGCAAATTCTATGAAGTGAGCGTCACAGTAAACCACTTGGTTAGGATAGTGGATGTTTTGAATGCATCTTTCATCCCTTTGGAGACTGTTGATCCTTTGTTTTAACATTCATGCTTAACAGTGATGGTTCACTCTTCATTCTGTTCAATGTCTAGGAGATTAAGGTCATGTTTTGGATCAAGTTTTTCTTCCCTTTGGAGAATATTGATAGTTTTTCTTACTCATTCAAGCTCAACTTTGAGGGTCCATTTTGAATGACTGTTTTGTCTAGGACTTCTGGGTGGTATTATGATATCACCCATATTACTATTGTTATGGATCACGTTTTTCTTCTGTTTGGGTAATTTAGGCAGTCTTTTTTACCCATTCATGTTTAACTTTGAGGGTTCACTCTTCACACGTTGTTTAGTAGGTTTTGGATCAAGTGTAACTTTCCTTTGATAGTTTTCCATTCTCACTCATGCTTAACTTTGAGGGTTCACTTTGAATGTTGCCTGTTGCTGTTGCCTAGTATCAGATCAAGTTTTTGTTCCCTATGGAGAATATTGATCGTTTTTCTTAGCGTGGAAGCTGCAGTCTGACTGCTATTCAGTGTGGTTGTCTGGGTGTTCTGTTATGAGTACCATGTCACACTCCGCAGTGGTTTCATGCACACTGATGTGTCTTCACACCATATGGTGTAGTCTAGCCTGCATGCTTACAGGGGTGTTTGCTTTCAGAAATAGCACCATTTGCACTGTTTGAGTTTTGCGTACTCTGTCTCACAGTATTAGATGTGACTAAGTAGAATAAACAGGACGCGCGTCTTCAGTTTATTTCTTCAAACACAACCCAGTGAGAAAAAAAAAGTTTTCTCACACCAAAGGTCTTTGTCAGTAGACCAACTTCTGTAAGGGATATAGTCATGACTTCAATGTAAAATGTGTTGTCACAATTCACAGTAGGCCTAAGTCTACAGTATGTACTTTGAATCTTAATCTCCACAGGTTTTTACCAGGATTTGTCATAGCAGTGTGTCAGTGAACGAGCGAGACCGGACAGTAGATGCCCACTGTGATTTGCGATGCTGTAATTGGTTAGAATTCACATTAGCGTTAACTCATTCCCTTCTTGTAATTAGCGATGTGAACCGCGGTCATGTTAGCCAATGAAATGGTGTCCTGGGTGCACAGGAGCCAGCACAGGGGGGCAGACATTCAGCTCTAATTGATGGCAATGGGGAGAGGGGCTTAGTTAATTTTCTGCTGACTAGAAGAACCTTTAAAGACATCTCTTTAAACACTGCTGTCTCATCTCTGACAAAGGGACCTCACACTTACTCTATGTATTTCTTCAACCATTGTTATTTTAGGTATTGTTGAGTATGATTGTTTAGTGCAGTGACATACTGCAGAAGGGGTTTGGTATGAAACGAGTTACAAATGGAATTGTTCGGGTTTTAGTCCTGTAATTGTCATGTGTGGTAGTTAAGGCTGGGAGATATTGCCTAAAAATCACATCTAGATTTCCCCCCCCAAATTTATGGGCAATTCATGATATCTATTTTTTTTTAAATGTTTTCTCTAAATAAGCATTTTTGTACAATTTTAAAGGTCAAATATGCTGCATTTCAAACAGTCAAATAATCTAAGGAATTCAGAGATTGTGAAGTTATACCTAGCATAAACCTTCCACAAATTAATTAAATTATGAATCAAAATAGTTTGACCTGCTTTTTTGTTTTTGCAATAGTCACTCATCTTGCTTTCAAGTCTATGAAAATGCCCTTCTTTAAGCTAGAACCGTGCATTATGTGCATTTTACTAATAATAACAAACTTTTTGTTGCAGGCATTAAGATATAGAAAATTAACACCGGTCTCATCAATCTCTCAAGTCCACTTGCTAGTGATTAGCCAGCTAATCCTTATATAAGGAACTGCCAACTTGTTTTCATTCTGAGAAATACGGTAGGCCACTTGATTTCAACATCTGAACAAAGTGGACAGGCTAAC
The DNA here is from genome assembly GCF_002910315.2 of Salvelinus sp. IW2-2015. Classification (NCBI taxonomy): domain Eukaryota; kingdom Metazoa; phylum Chordata; class Actinopteri; order Salmoniformes; family Salmonidae; genus Salvelinus; species Salvelinus sp. IW2-2015. The sequence continues at coordinate 25,936,041 of NC_036842.1, forward strand.
ATGCTTTTCAAACAGTTGGAGACAGACAGGGTGTTTTCATAATTCAACTGTTCAACTTTGTGAAGCTTTGCCCCAGTCTGAGGGACTGAATGCTCTGGAGCAGGTTTTTATCAAGGACCTCTCTGTACTTTGCACTGTTCATCTTTCCCTCGATCCTGACTAGTCTCCCAGTCCCTGCTGCTGAAAAACATCCCCACGACATGACGCTGCCACAACCATGCTTCACCGTAAGGATGGTGCCAGGTTTTCTCCAGACGTGACACTTGGCATTCATGCCAGAGAGTTCAATCTTGGTTTCATCAGACCAGAGAATATTGTTTCTCATGGTCTTGAGAGTGCCTAAAGGAAACTCCAAGCGGGCTGTCATGTGCCTTTTACTGAGGAGTGGCTTCCATCTGGCTCTTCTACCATAAAGGCCTGATTGGTGGAGTGCTGCAGAGATGGTTGTCCTTCTGGAAGGTTCTCCCATCTCCACAGAGGAACTCTGGAGCTCTGTCAGTGACCATCAGGTTCTTGGTCACCTCCCTGCCTAAGGCTCTTCTCCCCCGATTGCTCAGTTTGGCTGGGCGGCCAGCTCTAGGAAGAGTCTCGGTGGTTCCAAACCTTTTCCATTTAAGAATGATGGAGGTCACTGTGTTCTTGGGGACCTTCAATGCTGCAGACATTTTTTGGTACCCTTTCCCAGATCTTTTCCTCGACACAATCGTGTTTCGGAGCTCTACGAACAATTCCTTCCACCTCATTGCATGGTTTTTGCTCTGACATGCAATGTCAACTGTGAGACCTTATATAGACAGGTGTCTGCCTTTCCAAATCATGTCCAATCAATTGAATTTACCACAGGTTGACTCCAAGTTGTAGAAACATCTCAAGGATGATCAATGGAAACAGGATGCTCCTCATGGCAAAGATTCTGAATACTTATATAAATAAGTTATTATTATTTTTTATACATTTGCAAAATTGTCTAAACCTGTTTTCGCTTTGTAATTATGGGGTATTGTGTTTAGATTGAGGAACATTTTATTTAATCAATTTTAGAATAAGGCTGCAATGTAACAAAATGTGGAACAAAAGGGTCTGAATACATTCCGAATGCACTGTAAATGGGAAGGTGCACAGAGGAGTGAAGGTGAGAGCAAAAATACAACATGAGAACAAGAGGACATAAACGCGAAAACATGAAAACAAAAAATAACAAAGCCTTGATTCTTGCCATACAGGAATTTGGAATATCACGCAAAAATATTAATTCAATATATCGCCCAGCTCTAGTGGTAGTGGACATTCTTGTTGTTCCACGGAATCTGTAAGCAATTGAATGGAAATGCCAATCTAGTCGACACCACATACTGTAAGTGCTCTTGAGATTAGTGCAAAAGTGCAAACGTCCTTTATGTATGTACACCTCAGTGCAGTTCCATAGTCACAATTCAAATATATTCTGTTCACTTGCTCTGTGTAGTTACAGGCTGGTTTAGTTAGTAAACACATTCACCGCAGCAGTCCCTATCCAGCCATTGACCATATCAGGAAATGACAGCACCTCTTCACTGTAAATGCTCCCCTCTGCTGGTATATTAATACTATTGCATTTCCCCAAGTGCACACTGCATAGCTTGGTGTGCATTTTTGGGAAACCTCTTAACTTTTATTGCGTTTTCAACACATTGAGGCCTGCTTTTAAAGGTGCAGTATTCAAACTGTGCATAATGATGAACACACTGCTTTTATGATATATACAGATGTGAATATTTAAAGGGAATCGAGGCAGTTTTTGTCCAATAAAAAGGCTATGATTTCTGTGGATTCAACATAGCCTGTAAACATATTCAGATCCATCTCAATTGATGAATGAAACATTCAGGATAAATATTTAAGCAAATGCTTATTATACATTTTTCACATTCATTGACGGGTACAGTAAATACAAAGCTGGCATGGATCAAAGTGCTTAATCCGCTCAAGGTGGCCAATCAATTAAAGTATTGTCGTTGATCTTTTCCCCCGTTGTAGGGACTGCTACGGTACAGTACAAACCCCGGCTGGAGCTTACTGGAGCTTATGTCATTGTTTTCCTGAGACAAAGCTTTGTCTATGCTTGTAATGGTCAAGCAATTAGCCATTTTTCCTCTTCTGAGGCACAGTAATTCTGTGATTTGCATACGGCCTCTGACGAGAGTGTGAATTGGTTCATTATTAACTTTGTGAACCAGTGCTTTTTTTCTCGAGGGACGCAGAAACTGGGTCAGCGTCTGGAGCCAAGAAAGTGAAGTTATGCTTTGGGAGTGGATGAATGGGTGGTATGTCTGCGTGCGTGCGTGCGTGCGCAGGTCATCGCTTTTATTTATTTTTTATTTAAATGACAAATAATGCACATTCCATTTAAGTGGCAGAGGTAGCTAATAAAATAAATGATCCATTGTCGCTGGAAAGGCTAGTCACACTGTCTGAATGTCAATCTATGACCTATATGTAGGTCTGTCAATACAAAAGCATCCATTTAACATCTTAGTGTTTTCAGGTTTGATGTCATGCTGTTTAACAAAGATTCTGTGTCACTGTGTCAACATTTGATATATTTTGTCCTCATCTTTTTTTCCTTTTTTTTTCATTTACAGAAGGAGCTGAGTCTTCCAAGGAGAGGAAGTTTGTAAGTTTGAACTGGTTCTTATATTAAACGTACAGTATTTTTGTGCAGCTCTTGCAACCTGCATACAGTATGTGTGTTATCCATGGAGCCAAAGAAGGGAATCCTGTTCTTTCAAAAATGACTAACGGGTCATGAAGTGCATGTTGCCATCTTTTGAGTCCATAGTAAAATGTTTCCTTCTCATGCACCTATTTTCTGATACTCTGAAGAAAAAATATATCTAGATGTTTAATTTAAACAAGTAAATTAATTAGAATAAAGTTTTTTAAATTTAAATAGCTGACTAAGACAACCTCATCGGGCCCTCGAACTAAATTCCATTTGTAGGTACAATATTTGTAACATAACCAACCAGTGCAAAATTGGTTTCAGTACTGTGATATGTACCCTGCCGTCTATTGGCCTTTGAACTGATCCTAATAAGATGCATGCATCTCACTGACCCCTAGACCATTACATTGTTGAAAAATCTTAATTGGAAAATATTACTGAAGTTATCTCCACTATAGGGTTGATCAATAGTATAGTACACAGTTTATAGACATTAGGGTTTATACATGTTATATACACTATAGCAGGTATTATTATTCCCAAACCCCCAGCGGTACGTGCAATTTAGTTGGGGTTATGCCAAATAAAAAGTGTATGTATTTATAAAAATAAATAAAAATAATCATAGTTTTATATTTAAATTCTTAAACCACATTAAACTATAGTTTCTGAGCGCAGAAAGGGCTCAGAATAGGGTTGCCCTTTGCAACCATGTACCTATGTGAGAGTGGATTCTCGGCACCCACCAGCATGAAAATTTGCCTGTATTAAGTTATTTTAGACTGAGACTCTCTCCAATACAACCCAACATTGCAGAGATATGTGCAGCCTTTCAAGCACACCCTTCTCATTAACCTGTGGGGAGTTATTCACAATTTTTGATGAACAAATAAGGTTCAAAATGTAAGATGGTTACATAAAGAGCAAAATGATTGATTATTATTTGTGCCCTGTTCCTATAAGAGCTCTGTCACTTCCCACATGCCGGGTTGTGACAAACTCACACTCATTCTTATTTTTAATAAATGTATTGAATAGTGTGTTTGGCACGCTTACAATGATGGCAAAACACATTTGAGAGTGTGCTGACTCTGGTGCTAGAGGGGGTACGCAGCTGGAGGTTGAATGTTTGAAGGGGTACGGGACTATAAAACGTTTGGGAACCGCTGCACTATAGCAGAGGGGATAGAGAGACGCTAGAGGGGATAGAGAGACGCCAGAGGGGATAGAGAGACGCCAGAGGGGATAGAGAGACGCCAGAGGGGATAGAGAGACGCCAGAGGGGATAGAAGAGACGCCAGAGGGATAGAGGAGACGCCAGAGGGGATAGAGAGACGCCAGAGGGGATAGAGAGACGCCGAGAGGGCGATAGAGAGACGCCAGAGGGGATAGAGAGACGCCAGAGGGGATAGAAGAGACGCCAGAGGGATAGAGAGACGCCAGAGGGGATAGAGAGACGCCAGAGGGGATAGAGGAGAGACGCCCAGAGGGATAGAGAGACGCCAAGACGAAGGGTCAGAGGATAGAGAGACGCCAGAGGGATAGAGAGACGCCAGAGGGGATAGAGAGGGACGCCAGAGGGGATAGAGAGACGCCAGAGGGGATAGAGAGACGCCAGAGGGGATAGAAGAGACGCCAGAGGGGATAGAGAGACGCCAGAGGGGATAGAGAGACGCCAGAGGGGATAGAGAGACGCCAGAGGGGATAGAGAGACGCCAGAGGGGTTGTGGTGTCTGTTGGAGGTGATGCATGTGCCTTAGATGGCACATGTTTAATTAATTACTGAAAATATGTGACCTTTTGGTAGAGTGGCAGGTCGCCAGCCTTAACCACACGATATATGGAGTAGGATGAATCTGCCCCTTAGTGTTTCCTCCCCCTAATGGTTACGGTAAGGAGTCAAGCAGGATAAGCTGATGTTAGATCTGTGCCTGAGGGCAACTTTTACCTGGAGATTGTCCCTGAAAGGGATCCAGATTGGATTAAGTCAGGTGCGCTATGTCTGCCTGCCTCAGGCTAGGGCAAAGAAACAGCAGGAGCACTATAGGATTACAGGTGAATGGTGTCGACTGTATTTGCAACAGGACCTGATCTGGTTACGAATGCCGTTAAAGCCTCAATATAAAGTGGGATTTGAAAACACAAAAGGCGTCACCCAACTATTTGTTTCATTTATGAATATCACAGTCCAACAGGTTTAGTCCTTCTCAGCTAAAGGCCTCCTGTGTATTTCATGCCTATTCTGATGGGCTTGTGTGGCAGGTTTCAGTGTGACATGCATTATGATTGGGGAATGATTTGACTGCAGAGGAGTCACAAGGAGATGATCCACCAATATGTGTCAGGGGACCACTTTCGAAAGCGCACGCAGTGTCTTTGGACCCAAGGGGCCTCTATTGCCTCTGGTGTCCATTGTGATTGGGTTGCTCTAGCCTGAGGCAGGCAGAATCATTCCCCCATCATAATGCATATTGGCCTTTTTTGAAGAATGTCAGTGTTGTCCCATTTATGGAACATATGGCATTTGTTGGGTGATAAAATGTACATTACTGAACAAGATGGTCTACCTTTAATCAATGCTTGAGTTGAACCCTTGACTAAAATGTCTTATCTATTCCTGTCTGACTTCGAGAAATACTTGAAAATGTTAAGAGTTGATGCTCTCAAACAAAGCTAGGATTCAGTCTCAAGCTTCTACAATGGAAAGTGAGGAAGGGCATTTCAACACTTCCTTGTTGTGGTGGTTTAGATTTATAGGTTTGATTCCTAAAAGAGACGTCAATGTATCACTTCGACGAAAGTCTGACATGCAGTGCATTCTGAAAGTATTCAGACCCCTTCCCTTTTTCCACATTTTCTTACGTTACAGCCTTATTCTAAAAAGGATTAAATAAATAAAAATTCCTCATCAATCTACACGCAATACCCTATAATGACAAAGTGAAAAACAGGTTTTTAGAAATGTTCGCAAATTTACTCAAATAAAAAACAGATACCTTATTTACGTAAGTATTCAGATCCTTTGCTATGAGACTTGAAATTGAGCTCAGGTGCATCCTGTTTTCATTGATCATCCTTGATGTTTCTTCAACTTGATTGAAGTCCAGCTGTGGTAAATTCACTTGATTTGACCAGATTTGGAAAGGTGTACACACCTGTCTATATAAGGTCCCACAGTTGACAGTGCATGTCAGAGCAAAAACCAATCCGAGACAGGATTGTGACGAGGCACAGATCTGGGGAAGGGTACCAAAAAAAATCTGTCGCATTGAAAGTCCGCAGGAACACAGTGGCCTCCATCATTCTTAAATGGAAGAAGTTTGGAACCACCAAGACTCTTCCTAGAGCTGGCCCCCCGGCCAAACTGAGAAATCGGGGGTTAAGGGCCTTAGTCAGGGAGGTGGCCAGGAACCCAATGGTCACTCATCAGAGCTCCGGAGTCCCTCTGTGGAGATGGTTGTCCATCTGGAATGTTCTCCCATCTCTGCAGCACTCCAGACAGAAGGCACTTTTCAGTAAAAGAGTTTGCAAAAATGCACCTAACGGACTCTGATCATGAGAAACAAGATTCTCTGGTCTGATGAAACCAAGATTGAACGCTTCGGCCTAAATGCGAAGAGTCACGTCTGGAGGATACCTGGCATCATCCCTACGGTGAAGGATGGTGGTGGCAGCATCATTCTGTGGGGGTGTTTTTCAGCGGCAGGGACTTGGAGTCAAGTCAGGATCGATTGAAAGATGATAGGAGAAAAGTACTGAGATTCTTGATGAAAACCTGCTCCAGAGCTCTCAGGACCTAAGACTGGGGTGAAGGTTCACCTTCCAAGAGGATCGGCAGAGAAGAATGGGAGAAATTCCCCAAGTACAGGTGTTCCATGCTTGTACCCAAGAAGACTCGAGGCTGTAGTTGCTGCCAAAGGTGCTTTAACAAAGTATTGAGTAAAGGGTCTGAATACTTAGTAAATGTGATATTTCCGGGGTTTTCTTACATATAAATTTGCAAACATTTCTTAACCTGTTTTTGCGCTGTCATTATGGGGCATTGTGTATAGATTGAGGGGGGAAAACGATGTATTCAATTTTAGAATAAGGCTGTAACGTAACAAAATGTGGAAAAAGTCAAGGGGTCTGAATACTTTCCGAATGCACTATGTGCTCGTAGCTCCAGTTTGTGTTAAGCCCACAGAGTAGTGCGCTTACAGCCATTGACCCGGTTTACTTCTGTGTCTAGATTTTCGGAAAACACTTCAACAGTGTCATTTGACAACTGGCTACTTCACAAACTCCTGGGTGCTTGAGTCAACTACTGCCCCGCTATCCTCTCTCCCATTCTTTGTATTCGTAGGCAGCCACTTCCTGTATTTGTTCCATACAGCAAATATAGGCCAGCTACACCTATTTGTTAAAGGTACAATAGAGAGAAAGTAGGGTAGAGAAACAAAGAAAATCTGAGGGGGAACATAAATTTCACTTTACTCTTTTGGAGTTGGTTAAACATGAGAGAGTGTATTTCAATAATGCTTTATTGATGCATATGTCCAGCATTAACAAATAGTATTTCGATAAATCTCGTTGTTCTGGGTGTTGGTGATTTTATGACATGTCCAATATGACAAACCTATCATGTGTATGGTTGTCTGTCTCCAGTCTTCGGTTGTGTTGACAGCGTCTCTGTGGGGGCCAGAACACAGCCGAGAATGAACACCCAACAAAAGCAAAGTTCATCAACTCAGCAGGACAATCAGATGGCTGTCTGACAATAACAATGACTCATGTTCATTGGAGTTTGACTTTTAAAAAAAAAACAAGGATTTTTAACAATGTGCTTGGATATGTGTTAGTATTTATTATGGATCCCCATTAGCTACTCTTCCTGGGGTCCAGCAGCATAAGACAGTTACATGCAGTTAAAATACTACGTGACATTACATTTCATAACACATTCAGTGTGTTCCCTCAGGCTACCACTCCACCACCACATATTTAAAATACAACATGTCCACGTGTTTCTTGTGTATGTGAGTCATAGATTTATGGCACCAATTTCATTGTAAAGAGGTAGCCTTGGACATGGAAGAAATGTGATACTTACTGTAAGAGAGCCACAGAGAAGAGGTGAAAAAGAGGAGCACAGACATTCCAATTAACTAAAGTAGAAGAAAGCAAAAACTATATTCCCGGATGGAATTTCATTTAAATATATTTGTAGACAAGTGAATGTATTTTGTCCTTTTTACTTTTGCCCCTTTCTGTTTTTCTGCATCTATATCAATCAGAGGTCGACCAATTATGATTTTTAACGCCGATACCGGTTATTGGAGGATCAAAAAAAGGCGATACCGATTAATCGGCCTATTTATTTATTTGTAATAATGACAATTACAACAATACTGAATGAACACTTTTATTTGAACTTAATATAATACATCAATAAAATCAATTTAGCCTCAAACAATGAAACCTGCTCAATTTGGTTTAAATAATGCAAAAACAAAGTTTTGGAGAAAGTAAAAGTGCAATATGTGCCATGTAAGAAAGCTAACGTTTAAGTTCCTTGCTCAGAACATGAGAACATATGAAAGCTGGTGGTTCCTTTTAACATGAGTCTTCAATATTCCCAGGTAAGACGTTTTAGGTTGTAGTAATTATAGGAATTATAGGACTATTTCTCTCTCTAACATTTTTATTTCATATACCTTTGACTATTGGATGTTCTTATAGGCACTTTAGTATTGCCAGTGTAACAGTATAGCTTCCGTTCCTCTCCTCGCCCCTACCTGGGCTCGAACCAGGGACACATCGACAACAGCCACCCTCGAAGCATCGTTACCCATCGCTCCACAAAAGCCGTGGCCCTTGCAGAGCAAGGGGAACAACTACAAGGTCTCAGAGCAAGTGATGTCACCGATTGAAACGCTATTAGCGCGCACCCCGCTAACTAGCTAGACATTTCACATCGGTTACACCAGCCTAGTCTCGGGAGTTGATAGGTTTGAAGTCATAAACAGCTCAATGCTTGAAGCACAGCGAAGAGCTGCTGGCAAATGCACGAAAGTGCTGTTTGAATGAATGCTTACGAGCCTGCTGCTGCCTACCACCGCTCAGTCAGACTGCTCTATCAAATATCAAATCATAGACTTAATTATAACATAATAACACACAGAAATACGAGCCTTAGATCATTAATATGGTCAAATCCGGAAACAAAACGTTTATTCTTTCAGTGAAATACGGAAGCGTTCCGTATTTTACCTAACGGGTGGCATCCCTAAGTCTAAATATTGCTGTTACATTGCACAACCTTCAATGTTATGTCATAATTACGTAAAATTCTGCCAAATTAATTGCGGTCTTTGTTAGGAAGAAATGGTCTTCACACAGTTCGCAACAAACCAGGCGGCCGAAACTGCTGCATATACCCTGACTCTTCTTGCACGGAACGCAAGAGAAGTGACACAATTTCCCTAGTTAAAGAAAGAAATTCATGTTAGCAGGCAATATTAACCAAATTTGCAAGTTCAAAAAGATATACTTGTGTATTGATTTTAAAGAAAGACATTGATGTTTATGGTTAGGTACACATTGGTGCAACGACAGTTCTTTTTTCACGAATGCGCTTGTTAAATCATCACCCCTTTGGCGAAGTAGGCTGTGATTTGATGAGAAATTATCAGGCAGCGCATTGATTATATGCAACGCAGGACAAGCTAGATAAACTAGTAATATCATCAACCATGTGTAGTTAATTAGTGATTATGTTAAGATTGATTGTTTTTATGAGATAAGTTTAATGCTAGCTAGCAACTTACCTTGGCTTCTTGCTGCACTCCCGTAACAGGTAGTCAGCCTGCCACGCAGTCTCCTCGTGGAGTGCAATGAAATCGGCCCTAATTAATCGCCCATTCCGATTAATCGTTCGACCTCTAATATCAATGGTGTATGTTTGCTCATATGTTGTTCATTGTCTTTATTGTGAACCCATTAATGTCCTCCATTTAATCAACTGTCACCTACTTCCAAAAGAGCCACGATCTAAACTCTGAATGAACCAGATTGTTCATTTGAGTAAGTGTTGCAGGCTGCAGTTGTGGAGTCGCTATGTTAGGTTGCTACACTACAAAATGAATGAGTGGATCTCGGAGCGGCTTTTGGTTTGAGGTCTGCCTGCCCTAGTTCTGATGTACTAGAGGTACATACCTTGTCACGTCCCAGTTACTGCCTGCTCTCCCCACCTGCCTGCTCTACTGCTGCAGCCGATGCAATGCTCTGTCATCTGCAAACGTGCTTTTTTCCTAAAACCTTGCTCCCGGTAAGAAACAATTGATAGGTTTTCTGAAGAGCGGCAACATTAGTGCATTATCCGTCTGTCTTCTGCACTCTGTGATAGGCTGTTTGGAAGGAGTCCTGGAAACAGTTGACTGCACTGTTGGCCGGCACTTTTTCTCTCTTCAATCTATATCGAATGTGCTTCCAGAGAAACATTTGAGACTACAGACTACTTTACTGCGTAGCCTATATACAGTACATGTATTAGTGTATTTCACAGCTATTTAAAGACCCAATTCCCTGTATGCTTTGATGTGACTGAAAGTCTCTCCTTGGCTGTTTTCTAATTGATCCTACAGTATATTATCATCATGATAGACTATCAATAATGTAGTTATTGATGCGGCATATGTTACGTAGAGTACACATGATTATTTAGCAATACATATTGTACAACAGTAAAAGGCGGATGATGCACGTCAGGGTGTGTTTTATCGGGTGAATAATCACTTGCCCCAGGGGTGTACTAAAGCACTGCAGGGGTGGTGGGGGGCAGGAGGAGGGTATTGGGGGAACTTCCCACTATATTATTGGCCTTCTGAGGCATGCTCTTGCCCTCCCCCAAAATGACTGCTCATCTCTTCTCATATATTGCTTTCTTCTGGATGTTGGAAATCCACAGTTAGGAATGACAAATGTAGGGTGCACATTTTCTAGAATGACATCGTTTTGAATGGAGGAGATATGGAAATGAATGCAGCCCTGCAGTGACATTGTGTGCTGTGAGGACACCCTGCGATGTCAGGACCAGTCATGATGATGTGATGGAAAGGATAGACTGCATAGAGGATGAGAAGGATGGACAGCAATACTGTATAGGATGGCATGAAGAAGGATAGACAGACTATAGGATGAATACATTCTGAGCTATGATGTTGCTATAGTGAATCACCAGTCAGTGGAAGAAAGGGGTGGAGGAGACGCGAATGAGTGAGCGCGAGCATTTGCAAAGTAGAGGGGAGGGTGTGTGTGAAGGGAGGGGAAAAGGGGTATTGTGCTGCCTCTGTGCTCCCCCACCCTCCCTGCCACCTCAGGCTGACGATCTCCTCTGACATCCACAAGGTGGAACGTGGTGGAAGGACACGAAACAAGCTGCAGTGTTGTTGCCGTTTCCCCTCTTCTTTCCCCTCCTCCCCCTCATTTTGTTGTTGGAGGAGAGGGTTAGGCTAGCCCCATTCCTCTATGGTGGTGACTGGCTCTGGCTCTTTGTCAGTTCAGTGCAGGGTAGAGGATAAGCGGGGTGGCTCTGTGGCTGAGTGGTGTGAATATATCATGTGCACAATAGAGCGGGCGAGCACAGTTCAGCCATGAAAGCCCAGCGGGAGAGGCTGAGGATTCCAGGACTGACATTGGAGTGAGTATTTTCCTTCTTTCTTTTCTGCTCTACACTGCAGCAGACAGCTTCATTGGTCCCTGCTGCTGCACCTCTTGTTGTTTTTTCTCTGTAGCTACAACAAGCGTTGAGCATTATGCAGCATTGCCACATACAGCTTCAGTACTGTAGCAGCGTACGCAGCAGGATGTGTCAAATCCTCTGCATTTATTTAGCGACAGGGACTGTGTGTGTGTGCGTGTCGAGCAGAGGACTGCCGCACAACCTCTGTTTGGTTGTGACGACACACTGACACACACAAACACACTCAGACGTACGCACATATACCGAAACACACCACTAAATCATTGTGATGGTGTGACTATTAAATGGCATGCATTTGTGAGGCATGATTGTAAAGTTGATTGGCAGTAGAGTAGTCTTATACCCAAGGCCTTGTTGGCTAATGGCTCCTGCCTACTACCAGTCACAGTAATCTGCTCGGCCAGAGACTCAAACAACACAGGCTTTGTTATGGCCCTGTTGTTTTCCTATTGCACATCACACAGATTAGTTCTTAGTGTAATGACCCGTGAAGGCAGTGACTATCTGGTCACCAAGGCACATGTTTGTTTGCGTCCTCCGAGGCTTAAGCTAGCGCAAGTGCAGGTATTGCTCTGTAGGCACATACGTTGCCTACTCATTTCATTTAGATCCAGTTCAGTGTCATTACTGACAGGAAAGTCAATATGGTTTGATTTTGAATTCATCAGCTCTATGGAACAATACCAGTGTTTAATCATGGACTACTGATACTGTTGAGATACTATTATTTGCTAATCATTATAGATTTTGTCTACAAACTGCCATGATAGCAGGTAAAAGTCTGACAGATTTTTTTATTTGGGTAACTCAGTTAACACTGGTTTGGAGGGCTAAAAGATATATATCACATGTAAAGTGAAGACCTTTAAGAAGTGAGCTTTCTTTCGTTGCCAGTGAAGTTACTGTAAAGGGGTAGAATAAAATCACATTTTATTTGTCACATGCGCCGAATACAACAGGTTTAGACCTTACCGTGAAATGCTTACTTACAAGCCCTTAACCAACAGTGCAGTTCAAGAAATAGAGTTAATAAAATATTTACTAAATAAACTAAATCTAATCAATCAAAAAGTAACACAAGAAGGCCTACGTTACATGATTGCCTTCTCATAGCATTTATTAATTCCTCAGATTTCAAGCAGGAGTTGGTTTCATTGTGTACCTGTTTCAGGTTTCACTCTCCACCTCTGTGTGGATAGTTTGGACCCTTTCTATTATAATCGATTAAACCAATCAAACCTCAAGGACCAAACAGCTTTTAATCCTCTAAGAAGTTAAACCTGTGTTGTGTGAGTAGACAAGTACCTTGGTAACCTATTTCCAGAACACCATTTTGTGTCATTTCAAAGGGGACCATTTGTTATGCTGTGCTGCTGTGGTAAATGTATAAAAGCTAGCTAGGAGAACAGGGTATGTGTCAGCATACATCAGCCCAAATCCCCTCAGGCCATCTAAGTGAGAGTAACCATTGTCCTGTGCAAATTTAGTGTGCTAAAGGAATCACTATTTACAAAACTTACATTTAACTTCCAGCCTCACGCCCCGAAGCTTGAGCCCGACACCCACAAGTCCTTGCAGCCCGCTCAGCCCGCTGCACGCGTTTCATTTTTGGAGGTAAGCGTTACAAGCTCTTTTTCGACCATCAAGACCATTTTGTTTTTGGGGGTTGAGGAACAAATCATGCTGGATTGTGAATGGTTGAGTCGAAATTGCATGCAATCATCTTTATTCTGACAGAAGTCTGTTTTTGGATTTCTCTCTGAAATATGCTGCCTTTGGAGCAACTTTGATGGAAGAGGAGGACACAGTGCTTATATGTGACCCACCACCTGGATTTGGTCCTATGTAGCAACATTTTAAATAGTGTTTTTTTATATACATTGGATGAAAGTAGAGACTCCGAGCTAGGAAATGGTATATCATACACTGCAGTTGAGGAACAATGGGAAAGTAATTCTGCTTTGAAAGTTAATACACTTGTAACCCCACATTTGAGATAATGGCCCGTGAATATTTTGGTACACCTACTGGAGAGAGCTCTTCTTTGTCTACACCCATTCAGCATCGTTCACATCCTTTTAAGCCCCACCCATCTCTAAGGATTCAGTGTAGGAAACAACCAAAGATTTCAAGAATAAAAGTGGTGAAATTAGTAAATAAAAGTAGTAGTAAATATACACTTCATCTAGCCCTTGGCCTATATCCTAATCTGACTTTGATGCAGGTCATGTGGTTCTTCACATTTTACCGTCTCATGTAAACACACACTATATCAAATAAAATCCAAGTGTATTTCTCACATGCACAGGATACAGAAGTTGTAAACGGTAACAGTTACATTGAAATGGTTACTTGCATAGTGGATGGAGTCTTTTGTTTAGACGTAGCTAGCTACAGTCACCCAACTCAGAATTCCAACTTGGGGACTCTGACTCTTTCTATAGCTTCAACTTTCCGACCTGAAGATAACTGACGTCATTATTTGACCTTGTTTTTTTGAGTTACCAGTTGTTTTGAACGAGTGTGTGGGGATATGTACTTTTTCAGAAAGGCACTGCATGTTCGAGCCATGGACAATTGGACATTGCCCAAACGTTATAATAAGATTAGCTTACCATCGCATGATATGGCCTGTTAATGACTTTGCCACAGGCAGCAGGTAGCCTAGCAGTTAAGAGCGTTTGGCCATTATCCGAAAGGTCGCTGGTTCAAATCCCTGAACCAACTAGGTGAAAAATCTGCAAGGCAGTTAACCATAATTGTTCCTGTAAGTCGCTCTATGATAAGAGCGTCTGCTAAAAGGCTAAAATGTAAATGAAAGGTAAACAAAGTGACTTCCTACAGTCACTGACACTTTTCATTCAATGTGCATCGCTTAAGCAAGCCAAACTTTTCACACAAGCTGCATGGACAACAATAATGTCCAATGTAAAGAAACAACGGGAATGTCTGACTGTTTTGCTTCTTGTGATATTATTTTTGTATAAAACATTTTATAGACTCCACTCCATGGTGAATGAAGTTTCTGATGAACTCCACCCACGGAGTGGAGCAGAGACTTTGTGGAATTTAGCTCCGACTACATCTTCTCACCCAAGGTCAATACTTCTAAAATGTAAATTATGAAATGCTTACCTTGTACCTAAGTTTGTCCTCGGTAGTTGCGTGCCTTTCTTTGTTTTTATAAATCTATACTACAATAAGAAGGCATCTCAGCGCAGATGCGCATGTGCCAATTGAATCTCAACAAGGAAATTGTATTTGATTATTGATTATCTGGAGTGGAGTTTAGTCAGCTATTGATTAGGCTACTGTGTGCCTCCTGGCAAAATTGATACCCTAACCAATTGCATTACTACTAAGACCAGCTTCAGAGCGCTGGCTTTATCAAGTCAAAATTCCCAAAGAGTGTGCGTTTGACACTAGAGCTGGCTTAACGCTATGTGAAAATAGAGCCCCATGTATATCACTAGTTGGCTGTACCTGGGCCAAAACTTGTATTTCTCAGCCTATACTGTAGCTTGGCCTCAATCTTCTTTTTAAATGAATAGCCAACATGTTTTTGTGGTACAACATGTATTGTGATTCTATATGTATCGGCACCCAAGTATCGTGATATAATCATATCGTAAGGTCCCTGGCAATTCCCAGCCCTAGTCAATAGCAGAATTTAGTCTTGTAGAAACTACCTGGTCTGTGAGCCTGTGCTTCATACTACTGTGGCTGATGCATGTCAGCACTTCAAAGGGTCTCTGTATCATCTGGGGAAGTGACGGACATGGCTGTCTCCCTGAGTGTTCCCCTTAACTTTTCTCTCTCCCGAAGTCCTTATTTTCTCACCTCTTCGCTTTTCACACTAATAATGTCGGAGATAGGTCATTCTGTCCCCTTCAAATCAAACTTTATTTGCCACACGCGCCGAATACAACAAGTGTAGACTTTACCGTGAAATGCTTTCTTACAAGCCCTTAACCAACAGTGCAGTTCAAGAAGAAGAAAATATTACCAAGTTGGCTAAAATAAAAAGTAACACAATAAGAATAACAATATCGAGGCTATATACAGGGGGCACCGGTACCGAGTCAGTGTGCATGGGTACAGGCTAGTTGAGGTAATCTGTACATGTAGGTGGGGGCGAAGTGACTATGCGTAGGTAACAAACAAACAGAGAGTAGCAGCAGTGTACGGGGGAGGGGGTCAATGTAAATTGTCCAGTGGCGATTTTTATGAATTGTTCAGCAGTCTAATGGCTTGGGGGTAGAAGCTGTTGAGCAGCCTTTTGGTCCTAGACTTGGCGCTCCGGTATCGCTTGTCGTGCGGTAGCAGAGAAAACAGTCTAACTCTTCACTGTCTCTTGATGTGTCGCCTGGCGAGCTGCCCTGAATCAGCCTTTTGTTCCTGGGGTAGGTTCCTCTGGTTTTGCATATTCAACTGGGTCATTGAGCCCGATTCCTCCTTTTGATGTATTATACTTTCTGGTTCACCATTTTTTGCTAGGTAGTTAACGTTAGCTATCGCTAGTTGTCTGTACCTGTGCCACAACTTCAGTATTTATCCTCCTGTAGCTTGGCCACAATCTTCTTTTTAAATGGTAAGCCAGCATGTTTTCAGCACTGAGCAAAATTTGTTTTTATTATGGCTCTCTCTTGTCCCTCTGCAGCAGACATCTCGTGAGCAGTATGTTTGGAACATCGAATCACAATAACATTGCAGTATCGAATCGTGGTAAATATAGACTCGCAATGCATATCGTATCAGCACCAAAGTATCGTGATAATATCGTATTGTGATGTCTCTGGCCAAACCCAGCCCTAGTCAATATTTTCTATATAAGTATATTCTGGTCAGTGAGCCTGTGCTGCTTGCTGCTCTGGCTGATTCATGTCAAGACTTCAAAGGGAGTCTGTATCATCTGGAGAAGTGACAGAGGAGGAGGGGGACATGGCTGTCTCCCAGATTGTTCCCCTTCAATTTTAGCTCTCTTCACTCTTTCCCTCAGTCCTTATTTTCTCTCCTCTCGGCACACTAATGCTGTCAGAGATAGCAGGTCACATGGTCCTCTTCACTGTATCTTGTTGTCGCCTGCCGAGCTGCACTGAATCAGCCTTTTGTTCCTGGAGTAGGTTCCTCTGGTTTCACATATTCAGCAGGGTCATTGAGCCCGATCCCTCCTTTTGTTGTATTAACCATTCTGGTTCATTAATGTTTCCATAATCCCTCGTCTTCTCCCCTCCTACACCAATTTATTTGGGATGGGAAGGACAAAGGTGAAAGGAGTTCATCCTTTCTGAAAAACATGTTTGATTGATAGGCTACCGGGCCTCAAACGTTCCGTACGTACAAAATATACTCCAACATTTTCCCGCTAAAGTTGGCATTGATAAAAACGTTCCTTACCTCCATGCAATATTCAGACCATACGTACGCACATTTTCTAGTGGTTGAAGTATTCTACTGCAACCGGGCAAGCTGGTATTTTGTGTTAATGGGGGATATGATGACACGCTTAATCATACAAAAAGGAAAACATCGCTTCATAGCAAGATGCAGCCAAATGACGTTAGTAAGAAGAGCGAAAATCTGTGTTTTTTTAGAATCCAAAATTGTAAATAAGAATTTGTTTTTAACTGACTTGCCTAGTTAAATAAAATAATAATAATTAGACATAAGAATACATTCCCTATCCATTTCATTTTCATAACCATTGCAGAGTAAATTCCTCACCTTTTCTGGCCATTATGCAGTCCCAAAGTAGCCAGACCCCTTGACTTTTTCCATATTTTGTTACGTTACAGCCTTATTTTAAAATATATTGAATTGTTTTTCCCCCTCATCAATCGACACACAATACTCCATAATGACAAAACAGAAACAGGTTTTTAGAAATGTTTGACTTTTTAATTAAATAATAAAAAACTGAACACATTTACATACAGTGGGGCAAGAAAGTATTTAGTCAGCCACCAATTGTGCAAGTTCTCCCACTTAAAAAGATGAGAGAGGCCTGTAATTTTCATCATAGGTACACTTCAACTATGACAGACAAAATGAGAAAAAATCCAGAAAATCACATCACATTGTAGGATTTTTTATTTTATTATTATTTTTTATTTATTTCACCTTTATTTAACCAGGTAGGCTAGTTGAGAACAAGTTCTCATTTGCAACTGCGACCTTGCCAAGATAAAGCATAGCAGTGTGAACAGACAACAACACAGTTACACATGGAGTAAACAATAAACAAGTCAATAACATGGTAGAAAAAAAGAGAATCTATATACAATGTGTGCAAAAGGCATGAGGAGGTAGGCAATAAATCGAATAATTACAATTTAGCAGATTAACACTGGAGTGATAAATCATCAGATGATCATGTGCAAGTAGAGATACTGGTGTGCAAAAGAGCAGAAAAGTAAATAAATAAAAGCAGTATGGGGGGGTGAGGTTAGGGTAAATTGGGTGGGCTATATACCGATGGACTATGTACAGCTGCAGCGATCGGTTAGCTGCTCGGATAGCAGATGTTTAAAGTTGTTGAGGGAGATAAAAGTCTCCAACTTCAGAGATTTTTGCAATTCGTTCCAGTCGCAGGCAGCAGAGAACTGGAAGGAAAGGCGTCCAAATGAGGTTTTGGCTTTAGGGATGATCAGTGAGATACACCTGCTGGAGCGCGTGCTACGGGTGGTGTTGCCATCGTGACCAGTGAACTGAGATAAGGCGGCACTTTACCTAGCATAGCCTTGTAGATGACCTGGAGCCAGTGGGTCTGACGACGAACATGTAGCGAGGCCAGCCGACTAGGGCATACAGGTCGAGTGGTGGGTCGTATAAGGTGCTTATGTAACAAAACGGATGGCACTGTGATAAACTGCATCCAGTTTGCTGAGTAGAGTATTGGAAGTTATTTTGTAGATGACATCGCCGAAGTCGAGGATCGGTAGGATAGTCAGTTTTACTAGGTAAGTTTGGCGGCGTGAGTGAAGGAGGCTTTGTGCGAAATAGAAAGCCGACTCTAGATTTGATTTTGGATTGGAGAATTTGATATGAGTCTGGAAGGAGAGTTTGCAGTCTAGCCAGACACCTAGGTACTTATAGATGTCCACATATTCTAGGTCGGAACCGTCCAGGGGTTGATGCTAGTCGGGCGTGCGGGTGCAGGCAGCGAACGGTTGAAAAGCATGCATTTGGTTTTACTAGCGTTTAAGAGCAGTTGGAGGCCACGGAAGGAGTGTTGTATGGCATTGAAGCTCGTTTGGAGGTTAGATAGCACAGTGTCCAAGGAAGGGCCAGAAGTATACAGAATGGTGTCGTCTGCGTAGAGGTGATCGGAATGCCCGCAGCAAGAGAAACATCATTTGATATATACAGAGAAAAGAGTCGGCCCGAGAATTGAACCCTGTGGTACCCCCTAAGAGACTGCCAGAGGACCGGACAAACTGCCTCCGATTTGACACACTGAACTCTGTCTGCAAGTAGTTGGTGAACCAGGCAAGGCAGTCATTAGAAAAACCGAGGCTACTGAGTCTGCCGATAAGATATGGTGATTGACAGAGTCGAAAGCCTTGGCCAGGTCGATGAAGACGGCTGCACAGTACTGTCTTTTATCGATGCCGGTTATGATATCGTTTAGTACCTTGAGCGTGGCTGAGGTGCACCCGTAACCGGCTCGGAAACCGGATTGCACAGCGGAGGAGGTACGGTGGGATTCGAGATGGTCAGTGATCTGTTTGTTGACTTGGCTTTCGAAGACCTTAGATAGGCAGGGCAGGATGGATATAGGTCTGTAACAGTTTGGGTCCAGGGTGTCTCCCCTTTGAAGAGGGGGATGACCGCGGCAGCTTTCCAATCCTTGGGGATCTCAGATGATACGAAGGAGGGTTGAACAGGCTGGTAATAGGGGTGCGACAATGGCGGCGGACAGTTTCAGAAATAGGGGGTCCAGATTGTCAAGCCCGGCTGATTTGTATGGGTCCAGGTTTCCAGCTCTTTCAGAACATCTGCTATCTGGATTTGGTAAAGGAGAAGCTGGGGAGGCTTGGGCGAGTAGCAGCGGGGGGGGCGGGGCCAAGGTTGGAGTCGCCAGGAGGAAGGCATGGCCAGCCATTGAGAAATGCTTGTTGAAGTTTCGATTATCACGGATTTATCGGTGGTGACCGTGTTACCTAGCCTCAGTGCAGTGGGCAGCTGGGAGGAGGTGCTCTTGTTCTCCATGGACTTTACAGTATCCCAGAACTTTTTGGAGTTAGAGCTACAGGATGCAAATTTCTGCTTGAAAAAGCTGGCCTTTGCTTCCTGACTGACTGCGTGTATTGGTTCCTGACTTCCCTGAACAGTTGCATATCGCGGGGGCTCTTCGATGCTATTGCAGTTCGCCAAGGATGTTTTTGTGCTGGTCGAGGGCAGTCAGGTCTGGAGTGAACCAAGGCCTATATCTGTTCTTAGTTCTGCATTTTTTGAACGGAGCATGCTTGTCTAATATGGTGAGGAAGTAACTTTTAAAGAATGACCAGGCATCCTCAACTGACGGATGAGGTCAATATCCTTCCAGGGTACCCGAAATAATGAACTTATTTGCAAATTATGGTGGAAAAAAGTATTTGGTCAATAACAAAAGTTTATCTCAATACTTTGTTAGCAATGACAGAAGTCAAACGTTTCTGAAGTCTTCACAAGGTTTTCACACACTGTTGCTTGTATTTTGGCCCATTCCTCCATGCAGATCTCCTCTAGAGCAGTGATGTTTTGGGGCTGTTGCTGGGCAACACGGACTTTCAACCCCTCCAAAGATTTTTCTATGGGGTTGAGATCTGGAGACTGGCTAGGCCACTCCAGGACCTTGAAATGCTTCTTACGAAGCCACTCCTTCGTTGCCCGGGCGGTGTGTTGGATCATTGTCATGCTGAAAGACCCAGCCACGTTTCATCTTCAATGCCCTTGCTGATGGAAGGAGGTTTTCACTCAAAATCTCACGATACATGGCCCCATTCATTCTATCCTTTACACGGATCAGTCGTCCTGGTCCCTTTGCAGAAAAACAGCCCCAAAGCATGATGTTTCCACCCCATACTTCACAGTAGGTATGTGTTCTTTGGATGCAACTCAGCATTCTTTGTCCTCCAAACACGACGAGTTGAGTTTTTACCAAAAAGTTTATATTTTGGTTTCATCTGACCATATGACATTCTCCCAATCTTCTTCTGGATCATCCAAATGCTCTCTAGCAAGCTTCAGACGGGCCTGGACATGTACTGGCTTAAGCAGGGGGACACGTCTGGCACTGCAGGATTTGAGGCCCTGGCGGCGTAGTGTGTTACTGATGGTAGGCTTTGTTACTTTGGTCCCAGCTCTCTGCAGGTCATTCACTAGGTCCCCCCGTGTGGTTCTGGGATTTTTGCTCACTGTTCTTGTGATCATTTTGACCCCACGGGGTGAGATCTTGCGTGGAGCCCCAGATCGAGGGAGATTATCAGTGGTCTTGTATTTCTTCCATTTCCTAATAATTGCTCCCACAGTTGATTTCTTCAAACCAAGCTGCTTACCTATTGCAGATTCAGTCTTCCCAGCCTGGTGCAGGTCTACAATTTTGTTTCTGGTGTCCTTTGACAGCTCTTTGGTCTTGGCCATAGTGGAGTGTGACTGTTTGAGGTTGTGGACAGGTGTCTTTTATACTGATAACAAGTTCAAACAGGTGCCATTAATACAGGCAACGAGTGGAGGACAGAGGAGCCTCTTAAAGAAGAGGTTACAGGGTCTGTGAGAGCCAGAAATCTTGCTTGTTTGTAGGTGACCAAATACTTATTTTCCACCATAATTTGCAAATAAATTCATAAAAAATCCTACAATGTGATTTTTTGTATTTTTTTTTCTCATTTTGTCTGTCATAGTTGAAGTGTACCTATGATGGAAATTACAGGCCTCTCTCATCTTTTTAAGTGGGAGAACTTGCACAATTGGTGGCTGACTAAATACTTTTTTGCCCCACTAAGTATTCAGACCTTTTACTTAGTACTTTGTTGAAGCTCCTTTGGCAAAGATTACAGCCTTCGAGACTTTTTGGGTATGACGCTAAAAGCTTGGCACACCTGTATTTGGAGTTTCTCCCGTTCTTCTATGCAGATCCTCTCAAGCTCTGTCAGGTTGGATGGGGAGCATCGCTATTTTCAGGTCTCTTTAGAGATGTTCGATCGGGTTCAAGTCCGGGCTCTCGCTGGGCCACTCAAAGGATTTCAATGACCTTTTACTGAGTTTTTGCTTCCGTCTGGCCACTCTACCATAAAGGCCTGATTGGTGGAGTGCTGCGGAGATTGTTGTCCTTCTGGAAGGTTCTCCCATGTCCACAGAGGAACTCTGGCGCTCTGTCAGAGTGACCATGGGGTTCTTGGTCACTTCCCTGACCAAGGCCCTTCTCCCGCGATTGCTCAGTTTGGCCGGGTCGGCCAGCTCTAAGAAGAGTCTTGGTGGTTCCAAACTTCTTCCATTTAAGGATGGAGGCCACTGTGTTCTTGGGGACCTTCAAATGCTGAAGACATTTTTTGGTACCCTTCCCCAGTGTTCCTTGACACAATCCTGTCTCGGAGCTCTTCGGGCAATTCCTTCAACCTCATGACTTGGTTTTTGCTCTGACATGCACTGTCAACTGTGGGACCTTGTATAGACAGGTGTGTGCCTTTCCAAATCATGTCCAATCAATTGAATTTACCACAGGTGGACTCCAATCAAGTTGTTACTTATGTTTTTAATTTTTATATTAATTAGCAATCACTGTTTTTGCTTTAATTATGGGGTATTGTGTGTAGATTGAGGAAATGTTTTCATTTAATCCATTTTAGGATAAGGCTGTAAAGTAACAAAATGTGGAAAAAGTCAAGGTCTGAATACTTTCCATGGGATAGGTGCAGTGAAATGTGTTGTTTTACAGGGTCAGCCATTGTACCCTTGGAGCGTATTAGGGTTAAGTGCGTTGCTCAAGGGCCCATTGGCAGATTTTTAACCTTGTCGGCTTGGATATTCGAACCAGCAACCTTTCGGTTACTGGCCCAAGGCTACCTGCCATCACTACTGTAGGTACTGTTATAAAAAATGTGTAGCCTTAGACAATGTGTCAGAATTTCCGGCCAGTCGAGCGTATTAAGTTTTGAGGTAAAGTCAATGCAGACATTGTTGAATTTAAATGTTCTGCTGACGGGTCCACAACAATTGGCCGTTGTTTTTTTATTTAGTTAATTGTCACAGTACTTTGCCAAATACAGCATAAGTTACTGCAAAATATACAAATATTCTGCCAAATACCAAAAACATTTGATATAATGTCCCACTGCTCTTTCTTTTAGAAACTGCCGTTGCCTAATTCCAATAGTTCCAAATTATACAGCAGATTAAGGGTGTTATTGTCACCACAAAAGGTGAATGGTGTGTGTTTTTCAGGTGGAGTGATAATGCTATTTCACTCGCGCACAGTTTTAGTACAGGTCTGATTTATAACGGGAAACATGGGTATATATGGTGTACGCCATGTTTATTAATCAATAATTTTATTACTACGTATTTTTAGCAATGATCCACATAGATATTTACTGTGAAATTTACGTAACTTTTATAAATGAGGCCCCAGATTTTAATTAGTGAAGTTCAAGAGTATCCATGCTAAATTTAGGAAATGATTCTTATTTTGGATAAATATATGCATCAGACTGCGATGACAAGGCACATGTATGCGTCAGTTTCATGCTCATGTCACTGTTGTAGTGTAAATGCGTTTGTGGTTACTGTTGGTGATGTTTGGAGTGGAATGTCGTCATTTATACTATTTTTATGGTGTTTGTCATGAATATTCTTTATAGAATATGCTATACTTCCTATAAGCCATTGGCAGTGCATGTGTTTACGCCAGACATACTTTCAATTGTCAATATACAGACGGTATGAAAGACAAAGTCCTTGACAGCCAAGTGTTCATTAATGAGTAGCACAACTACAATTACATTTCTGTTGAGAGGAGCAGAAGCCTAAAGTTCAAGTGAATCAATTTCACAAAGATTGCAGCATTTGTGCAATACAGTATTATTGTTGTAATGTTCCTAGTTGAAACTAGAAAACCTCTTAATTGAGAATAAATAGGAAAGTGAGGATCTCCAAAATCATCACATCATTGATACTGTTTTATTCTATCTGCATTTTACTTTTCCTATCATGTTGGCATGTTTGTTTATTTGAAATTTGACCTTGTAATTGACCTTTACTTGAATGGGTATCATAAGTATGCCCTGTGTTGTTTACTGTTTTTAGTGTCACATTGTGAGTAACCAATGGGAAGGTCTTCACTGACAAGTATGGCGAACACCTCAGACATTAGCATGCTTGTCAGAGCTAGTTTAGTGCTAGCTGGTACTGCTAGTTAGTGTTCTCAAGTTTGTTTACCCTGTCAGCAGGACATTGTCACTATGTAAATGTATTTTACAGTATGGTCTTGTTTCGATTTTTTTCTACTAGTGGTCATGCTTACCTGTTAAGTAGACATGACGTCGCTTAACTCAGAAATAAAATCTTGCCTATTTGGTCAGATACTTGCTCTGTCCACGAGAGACTACCCGTTAAGTAACAAAAGACAAATCAGTCGCTACATTAGCTTGCTAATGCTAACCAGTCAATGAGCAAATTATATGAAGACTCGCTAGGCTAACCAGCAAAGGCAGGCTGGGTATCCATCAGCTAATCCATTTTAAGTACAAATCCTTTGAAGTCAAGTGTCTGGTGTCAGTCATCCCCTATGTGTAATTTTAGCCATCAGGACAATAATGTTTCACAGTGATTCCAGAGAACATAGTGAACTTTAATCAGGATTTAATGAATTAGGAGAGATTAGTCTACTCGGCTAATTGCTGTGCTGCACAGAATGTATAATTTTCCCTAAAATATTTGCAGCCCATTACTGTAAATCAAGGGCAAGAGAATTAGCACGTCAGGTCATGAGTAATTTAAAAAAGAATGGCACAGATTGGCCTATAGGTGCTGCTGTTATAAGCGGTCTCACTTAAAGAGACATGAAACGTTGTATGTAGTTGTCTTTCCTAATGCTGAACACATTTGCCTCAAGGACCCATAAGGTCTGTCAGGATAGATTTTCCTCCTTGGAAATGTGGAAATTCTTTGAAAAACCTATTTTATTTGTCCACTTAAATCTGTGTAAATCCACTCCACAAAGTCCTGTCAACTTGAATTTTTTTTAGGGTCAGCAAAGACATTACCGTCTAAAAAAAAAAAGGGAAACTATTAACAATTCACCTTTTTGACTCTGTAACGCTAATGCTTATAATAATCATAAAAAAACGTATTCTCATGGACTAAAAGTCAGATTTATAAAAATAAAAAATGTATTTGGACTCATCACAATAGTCCATGAAGAGTTCGGAAAAGAACGTTGATGCTTTCAAAGATGCCACACTATACCAGTAGGAGCACATATGATAAAATATGCTTCAAATTCTTATTCTCTGGCCTCCCGAGTGGCGTAGTGGTCTACGGCACTGCATTGCAGTGCAAGAGGCGTCACTACAGACCCGGGTAAGATCCCGGGCTGTATCACAACCAGCCATAATTGGGAGTCCCATAGGGCGTCGCACAATTGGCCCAGTGTCGTTAGGGGAGGGTTTGGTTGGGGGGGGGCTTTACTTGGCTCTTCACGCTCTAGAGACTCCTTGTGGCGGGCCGGGTGCCTTCAGGCTGACCTTGGTCGTAAGGTGAACGGTGTTTCCTCCGACACATTGGTTCGGCTGGCTTCCGGGTTAAGGTTAAGTGGGCGGGTGTTAAGAAGTGCGGTTTGGCAGGTCATGTTTCAGAGGATGCGTGACTCGACCTTCACCTCCAAAGCTCGTTGGGGAGTTGCAGCAATGAGACAAGATCGAGATTGGGGGGAAAAGGGGGTAAAATACACTAAAATGTAGTCACATGGTACATGTCTTTAACATCGTTTGAGAAAAGCTAAGGGATTGGTCAAAAGATGGCTAAGTTATTGACAAATAAAAAATATTTTATGTGTACATTTAAACCACTGTAAATCCACTCCACAGGGGCCTATTAACTTGCTCTCGTAGACATCCCTAATATTAACCACACTGAATGAATATCTGAATATATTAACAACCCGTTCTTCGCATATGTAACGCTGATGTTCAAAATCATCTGCAACATCTTCTCCTCATGACCATATGTCAGATTCATTTCAGATGTTGTATTTAGACTCTTTAAATCAGTCTTAATAAACATGGTAATGCTTTCACTGATTACACATAAAGGAAGATCCTACATGATAGTGCTTTCTTTGTTATCCAACTGATCCCGTCCTTTCTGTCATCTTGTGACCCTGTTCATTACTGCTCGGAACTATATTCAAGTGTATAATTTAACATGGATTGCAGATTTTGAGTTGAAGATTTTGTAATTGACACTAGTTTCAGGTCAACACCAAGCAGAATTTAGCAGCATTCCTATACATTTAGAATTGTGTTTATAAAATGACAATTCAATTGTGTATATTAGATTGTATAACCAGCAGTTACGAATGCTACCATCAGACACCAGTCAGCATATCTGTCGAAGTCCATGACGGGCTGCAGAAACATAATGTATTAACCAATAGAAATCCTTGCGCAATGAATGCGCTTCCAATGATGTTTGACTTCAAATTTATCTTCGGACTAGTCTGCACAGCTCCATCTAATAACAACTAGTGTACCGGTAAAAGTCTTTGTGCCTTTGAAATCACCCTCACTTATCTGGAGCCCAGAAGCGGAGCAAAGCCATAATTAGAGTAGGGATGTGCCTGTCACATGGCTCTACTGGGACACAGAGCTTTGAGCGGGGCTGAGAGTCCTGCATTGCTACCTGACGTTAGCATCATTGCTTCACAATTTAGGAACGTGTTGTATCACAGGTCCTGACGAGGAACCCTGGGGTTATACAGACCATGTGACCTTATCATAAAGGGACCCTGGGTTTTTACAGACCATGTAAAACGTTGTACAGACAGATTGTTATCATCAAGTGAGCCTGAGTTTTTACAGACCATCCGACCTTGTTATCATCAAGTGAGCCTGAGTTTTTACAGACCATGTGACCTTATCAAGGGACCCAGAGTTTACAGACCATGTGACCTTGTTATCATCAAGGGACTCTGGGTTTTTACAGACAATGTGACCTTGTTTTTACAGACCATGTGACTTTTTCTTGGCCAGGTCATATGATTGTACGATAGAAACATAGCAAGTCTCCGTGCAATGCAAACACAAGACTATCTACAGCTAGATAGGGCCAGGATTTCTTCCTGGTTAGGTAACGTGGTTCCAGGAAAGACTCTATGGTTGTACTTTGGCCACTGTTTTGGAGTACTGCGTCAGTGAGTAATCAATGCCCGTGTCCCGTTATTGGTTTCCATCCTTTTTCCCTGACTGGGTGTCAATGAGTGTCAGTGTTTCCCCTCAGGGAGAGGTATCTCACCAGGCACCTCAGGTGGAGGACACACTGTGTAACAGGAACCTGACTAAGATCACTGTTGACGCCATGCTATCTGCTGTTGATCATGTGGCTGTATGCCTCTCCTCTTACCCAGCTGCCTGCCCAGCCCCCTTTTTAAAACACACATGCAGGCTGATCTCAGCCAAATTCAGCAGCCAACTGTCAAGACTGTGTGCTTATGACCGTCCAGCCCATGGGACATTTTGGAGGGGAGCCAGATTGTGAATGCACCGCAATGTCTGCTGATGATGCAGCGCCGCACTAACCCCTCCCCATGCCTGGGACGCGGAGTGGTAGATGCCGCCTGTTACATGATATGGAGCATGTTGAACTGGTAGAGAGGGAGCAGGTTGAGTGAGTGTATGGGATACAGATATACACAGACAGGAAAAGCAAAAGTATGCTGTTATAAGGTGTCCCTGTCGTTGAGGCATATAACCACCTGGTGTTAAAGTGTTGGCAATCCCTGGAGTACTTTTTTGGTTTTGAGACAGCAGTTAAAGGACGCTGCAGTGTCTGCTCTGCCAGTGTGTGTGTATGCCGCAGCTGGCTGAAGATGTGCCCGTACAGCAGAGTAAGTTTGCAGCCTTGGAGGAGGAGGGTGTCTGTTCGAGTAGGGGTGCTTGTCGCTGGGACTGTTGTAGAGGACGTTTCGCCCCGCACCGCCATGTCACTGACACCCGGCGCTTCTCTTCGCCGGGTCTTCTGAGATCCCACGTCCCGCTTCCTGGAGGAGGCTGGCATGACTTTGGCACAATGTCGGACTCCAGTCTGTGGATGGTGCTCTCCAACTTTACCATGCCACACTTTCTCAGCGGGGCCATGCTCAGACGATCCAAAAGGTAACCATGATGACAATCAGTATGTTTTGTTCAGTGAGTGTAGGTTTGGTTCTTCTGTCATATGTAGGCTACTTGGGACCCTGCAGCCAGAGTGTTTTGAAGAATTCAGAGTTTGGTAGAAATCCAAGCCTGTTCTTCTACCTTTTGAATTGGACAGACCAGGGAATGACTAGTAGCGAATGTGTTGTTGCCTTGTTGGGGTCATCTGAGATGTTATGGGATGACGTTAACGCAGCACCGTAAGTTGGGTGTTGCTGCTTCCCTATTATGTGTGATTGAGCCTTGTGGCGCTGTAACGCTGGGGGAATGTTTGATTCCTATCAAGGCAGTATCTTGTGGGCCATGCACTCTATAAAGGATGTTTACCAACACAGTATGATTACCATGTTTCCTTAAATTGGAATAAGGGAGGGAGTGTCGACTTTTAGGAATATTATTTGAGATTATCACAGATTCCTATGAATCTGTCTCTATCTGGTACCTCATCTGGTACCTCATTAGAACATAAGCCACAATATAATTGTTTTTTCAGACTCTTCCCATGAATACTGTAGATGTGTCTTTAAGATTGTCGTTGGAGTTTAAGTTTCATACAATTACCTTTCATAGTACTGTGACAGTATATCACTGTAGCACTGCATCGTCCAGAGGATTGTAAGTTATATAGCGCTCTTCCCCAGTTCTTTGTGTAAACTAGTGCATTTGGTCCAGTCCCTCAAACTCATAATATTTATAATCCACGGCATGACCTATTTTATATTAAAGAACAGCTTAATATGAAATGGATGTCCTCGCTGCTCTGTATTTTCAGGACATGCTGTACTATGCTGTGTAATCTATTCCTTTCATTTGAAAATCACCAGGGGTCTTTTTCTGTATAAAAACATTGATGGTTGGGAGTAACTGAAACAAATTAAGAGAGGCTGTAGTTGATTGTAGCCTAAATGGGCAGGGTCAAAGATGGTTTGCTGGTTAGTGCTTTGAGTGAATAAGCATGTATATATCAGTGATAACTGATTTGATTATGTGGAGAACAGATGGGAGGGCTGTTGTCCCATGTGAGCAGTGGTGGAAAAAGTACCCAATTTTCTTGAGTCAGAGTAAAGATACCTTAATAGAGAATGACTCAAGTAAAAGTGAAAGTCGCCCAGTAAAATATTTATTTTAAGATTCATATTTCCTATGTATGCTATATTTCTCATGCCATTTGTCAGATATTTGGTTTTAAATATATTTACAGTAAGTATTTTGGTCTCCCAAGTGGCACAGCGGTCTAAGGCACTACATCTCAGTGCAAGAGGTGTCACTACAGTCCCTGGCTCGAATCCAGGCTGAATCACATCCGGCCGTGATTTGGAGACCCATAGGGCGGCGCACAATTGGCATAGCATTGTCTGGGTTTGGCCGGGGTAGGCCGTCATTGTAAATGAGAATTTGTTCTTAACTGACAGGCCTAGTTAAATAAAGGTTGTAAAAAAAACTGAAGTAAATGTAATTAAGTATAAATACTTTTTTATTGCTTATATAAAGCAAACCAGACGGCGGCATAATCTTTTTTTATTTGTATTATTTACTGATAGCCAGGGGCATGCTCCAACACTCTGACATCATTTACAAACGAAGCATGTGTTTAGTGAGTCTGCCAGATCAGAGGCAGTAGGGATTACCAGGGATGTTGTCTTGATAACTGTGAATTAGACAATTTTCCTGTCCTGCTAAGCATTCAAAATGTAATGGGTACTTTTGGGTGTCAAAATTTATGGAGTAAAAAGTACATCATTTTCTTTAGGATTGTAGTGAAGTTAAAGTAAAAGTAAAATGTAAATAGTAAAGTACAGATACCCTCAAACGACTTAAGTCGAGTTTTTATACTTAAGCACTTTACACCACTGCATGTGAGAGCACAGAACAGAGCTCTGGTCATGTCCTGAACTGGGATGAACTCTATGGGTTTATCCACAATTTTCTAATGCAGATAGAGATGACATTGTTCTCTAACTCCACATGTTATTCAGAAAAAATATGGTCTCCTTTTTGTTATATTTCTATCTGTGATGCCACTTGAACCATTCAGCCATCTGAAGAAGTGCCCGATGTTTGGTATTTGTGTTGTGACATTATCCATTCTTTCTAATACAACAATATGATGACCATTTTTCAAGTAGAATCTTTCAGGCTAAAAGGACATGCAATATCGGAATATTTGTTAGGTATTACGTTTTAACAATTTCAACAGAATAATTTCTGTGAAAGCAGTAATCCCCAATGACCAAAATATGACCCATAGTGCATTAGTGACAGATACTTTAGCTGGGGAGGAAGAGCACATAATCTCTACCCCCCCCCCCCCTTTTCTGTATGTTTCTTTCTTGCTCTTTCTGTGTGCCTGTATGTTGTATATTGGCATCTCTTGACAAGGAAGAAAAGCTCAAAGACGTAAAAAACGAGGAATCATGACTTCTTGTTGCTGTCATGGGTCAAGATAAGAAATACTTTTTATTTGCTCAGATTGGAAAGCAGTGTTGTAAATTATTGGCTATTTTAATGCCTTGCTGAACTAGAAGCTAGTAAACAAGCCATAATCTAAGACACTTTTTACTTGATTTACAACATGAAAAGTCTTGTAATGTTTCATTCGGCAGGAAATTAATGTAATAGAATGCACGAACAGCAGAGATTTTATATTTCCACACAATTTGTCTCTCAACAGGGTTTCCTTTGTTGCCTCGATCAAACAAGACCGAATATGTTGTAGGAGCACCTTCATTTTTTATTGTATTGAACCTTTATTTAACTAGGCAAGTCAGTTAAGAGCAAATTCTTATTTACAATGACGGCCTACCAAAAGGCAAAAGGCCTCCTGTGGGGACGGGGGCTGGGATTAAAACTAAAACAAATAAAATACATATATAGGACAGAACACACATCACGACAAGAGACAACACTACATAAAGGGAGACCTAAGACGACAACATAGCAAGGCAGCAACACATGACAACAACATGGTTGCGGTACAAAACATGGTACAAACATTATTTTGGGCACAGACAACCGCACAACGGGCAAGAACATAAACCTGGCTTGAATCCATTTACCTTTTTTACACAACAGATGGTGGTTTGTTTGATAAAAACGCTCTATTCCATTGCTAGAGAGACTGATGGCTAGCTAGCTAAGTGCTGATTTCACATGGTGCACAATAATGGCTGCGAATGAGGCGGAGAGGTTTTGCATATCACTGAGACTGGCAAACCTTGCTAGGCACAGCATACAAGCAGGACTGGCCTACTTTCTCTGTATCGTCTTTGCCCTGGGCTCCTTTATTCCCAGTATAAAGCATCATTAGACAATCACGTTTCACTTTCTTTTTCCTCCCCCCTCTTAATCTCTCATGAGTTGTATACTGTACCACAGGATAATTATCACTGATGAATGCTGTCATGCTAAAATGTGTTGTTATTTTAGAGAAGGGTTTTTCTGTCAACGTCCGTTTGTATACCGAGAGTGGCACAATATCTCTCATACAGCCTAACCTGTACTGTGGTGGCAGTTTACACAGAACAATAAACTAACTAATGTTGTTGTTGCCTGGCCCTGTAAGTATAAGGCAACGGGGAAGTGATTTCGCTCTGCTTCTCCAGTTAAACAGCCTTTTGTGATGGCTTTTTGGGTGTAACATGTCTCTATGAGAATGGGGACATGGTGAGGGAGTAGATTTGAGCAGAAGTGTAATGACAATACTTAATGTAATGACAGTACTAAGTTTGTATTACTATTATTGTGTGGACTGACCCTGGACATTAGACCTGTCTGTTTGGAAAGGAAGGGGAAGGGGGATACCTAGTCAGTTGTACAACTGAATGCATTCAACTGAAATGCGTCTTTCGCATTTAACCCAACCCCTCTGAATCAGAGCGGTGCGTGGGGCTGCCTTAAGCGACATCCACGTCTTCGGCGCCCGGGGAACAGTGGGTTAACTGCCTTGCTCAGGGGCAGAAGACAGATTTTTACCTTGTCAGCTCGAGGATTCGATCCAGCAACCTTTCGGTTACTGGCCCAACACTCTAACCACTAGGCTACCTTTGTGTGTGCGTGTACCTGTCTGTCTAGAGAAGGGCCGTTGAGTGAGGAAGTGAGTGCGACTCAGTGTGTCCACTGGGCAGAAGTGTGGCACTCTCCTGGTCTAATCCTGCACTGACGGGGCATAAATAGCCTGGGTTAAACCTTATCCTCTTTGACTCACCACCTGGATAGTGGATATTATTCAGCTGGCTATCATGATGAATGTTTCGGCTCCCCTGATTGACGTTTCACAATGTCCCTGTCCACCAACTTGAACATCTGTTATCTGAAGCAGTTTGTAGTTGTTTGGCAGACAGGTAGGTGCCCCCAGAGCAAACATGATTTACCTCCTGACGGACCAGGAGTTTCCATTGCTTACACAAGTGGAGAGAATACCTTTGAGTTTTAGATAGGGGTAACACCAACTAGATATACAGTGCACTTGGAAAGTATTCAGACCACTTCACTTTTTCCAAATTGTGTAATGTACAGCCTTATTCTAAAATTGATTACATTTATTGATATTTCATTTTTTATTTTGAAACCAGTTTTTGCTTTGTCATTGAGATATTTTGTGTAGTTTGAGGGACATTTTTTTTTACAGCAATTTTTGAATAAGGCTATAACGTAACAAAATGTGTAAAAAGTGGTCTGAATACTTTCCGAATGTACTGTGTGTGGCATCATACTGTATATTCATCTTAAACCCCTCCATAGTTAATGTATCTACCTAATGCTCTTCCACGGAAGTCTGAACAAGTATATTGTGTTATTATGTGGTTATAATGCGTTGTAGGACTTGTCATAAGAATGTATGACCCCCTTATAATGTCTATCATCTCATACCGATGCTGACTTAATGGCAACTGTTTGACCAGCTCAAATCATAGTTTGTGAGGAGGCACTTTTTTCATAATTCCTATTCATTCCACATTTGAAGACATCTGTACAAGACCCTTTTTCCTTATTGTCATGATAAACCCTAATAGATGAATTGGCTTGTTCGTTAGAAGAGGTCCTCGGTCCGCCATGACTATATCACACTGTTCGGACTGTGCAAGAAATGGTATCCCCCTTTCGCTTGTAAGGAGAGACGATGATCCCTACATTTGCAAAGAGTTGGGAGATGATAATATTCATACATGGGGAATCAGGGTTCGATTCCAGAGAGGAAAGCCTGAGAAACAGCTACCACATCCAAGGAGGGCAGAAGGCACACAAATTACCCACTCCTGACTCAGGGAGGTAGTGATGAAAAATAACAATACAGGACTCTTTAGAGGCCCTGTAATTGCAATGGGTACGCTTGAAATCCTTTAATGAGGATCCATTGGTGGGCAAATTTGATGCCAGCAGCTGCGGTAATTCCATATCCAATAGTGCATCTTAAAGTTGCTCCAGTTAAAAAGCTGTTGGATCTCGGGTATAAGCTGACGGTCTGCCGCGAGTTGAGCTACGGCCTTTCTCAGCTGCGATACGCGTAACTGGGTGTCCCTTGGGGTCTTAAAGTATTCAAAGCAGACCGTGGCCTGAATACCGCAGCTAGGAATAATGGAGAAAGACTCTGGTTCTATTTTGTTATTGTTTTCTTCTGAACTGGGCCAGTGGTTAAGAGGGACTGCCGGGGGCATACATATTGTGCCGCTTGACGTGAAATTCTTGGACTGGTGCAAGAATGTTTTCATTAATCAAGAATGAAAGTCGGCGGTTTAAAGACTATCAGATACCGTTGTAGTTCTGACCATAAGCGATGCCAGCTAGCGATCCGGCGGCTTTATTCCCATGACCCGCCAGATTGACCCGCCAGAAACCAGATTCTGGGTTCCAGGGGGGAGTATTGTTGCAATGCTGAAACTTACAGGAATTGACAGAAGGGCACCAGCAGGAGTGGAGCCTCCGGCTTAATTTGACTCAGGAAACCTCGCCCGGACATGAAAAGATTTGACAGCTCTTTCTCGATTCTGTGGGTGGTGGAGTGATTTGTTTTGTTAATTCCAATAACGGACATGACAACTAATAAACTTTAAACTAGTTATGCGGCCAGAGCGGTCGGCGTCCAACTTCTTTGGGGGACAAGTAGCGTTCAGCCACACGAGATTGAGCAATAACAGGTCTGTGATGCCTGGGGCTGCACGCGCGCCACACTGAGCCGATTGGCGTGTCTACCCTTCGCCGAGAGGCATGGGTAACCTGCTAAAGCCTACTTGTGATAGGGTTTGGGGATTGCGTTTTTTTTTTCTTTTTTCCCATGAGCGAGGAATTCCCAGTAAGTGTGGGTTATAAACACGTGTTAAGTCCCTGCCCTTTATACACACCACCTTTCGCTACTACCGATTGGATGGTTCAGTGAGGTCCTTAGATTGGTTTCCGTAGGTGAACCTGTGGAAAGATAGTTAACGGGTTGCCAGCTGCTGGTGCGGGGCTGTGCTCAAAAACTAAATTCTGCACTAGGTAGTTGTAGGGGGCTCATGCCCCCTGTCTTTCTCTTGGTGCGGGATTCTGGGCCAGGCTCTCGCCCAAGCTCGGTTTCCCGCATCTCCCCATGTCGCCTGGGTTATGCCTGACCAGCTCTCCCCCTTTCCCCTTTCCGCACGGCCTGTGGGTAGGTGTGTCGGCCAAGTCTGAGGGGGATTGGGGGTCGCCGGTGAACCAGTTCTTCCCGCCTCGGTCTCCCATAGCCTATAGAATATTCACATACTGTATTTAGACAAGTTGGAGTTGGCCAACTCACATTATATACACTGCTCAAAAAAAATAAAGGGAACACTAAAATAACACATCCTAGATCTGAATGAATGAAATATTCTTATTAAATATTTTTTTCTTTACATAGTTGAATGTGCTGACAAAAAAATCACACAAAAATTATCAATGGAAATCAAATTTATCAACCCATGGAGGTCTGGATTTGCAGTCACACTCAAAATTAAAGTGGAAAACCACACTACAGGCTGATCCAACTTTGATGTAATGTCCTTAAAACAAGTCAAAATGAAGGCCTCAGTAGTGTGTGTGACCTCCACGTGCCTGTATGACCTCCCTACAACACCTGGGCATGCTCCTGATGAGGTGGCGGATGGTCTCCTGAGGGATCTCCTCCCAGACCTGGACGAAAGCATCCGCCAATTCCTGGACAGTCTGTGGTACAACGTGGCGTTGGTGGATGGAGCGAGACATGATGTCCCAGGTGTGCTCAATTGGATTCAAGTCTGGGGAACGGGCGGGCCAGTCCATAGCATCAATACCTTCCTCTTGCAGGAACTGCTGACACACTCCAGCCACATGAGGTCTAGCATTGTCTTGCATTAGGAAACCCAGGGCCAACCGCACCAGCATATGGTCTCACAAGGTGTCTGATGCTCTCATCTCGGTACCTATGGCAGTCAGGCTACCTCTGGCGAGCACATGGAGGGCTGTGCGGCCCCCAAGAAAATGCCACCGCACACCATGACTGACCCACCACCAAACCGGTCATGCTGGAGGATGTTGCAGGCAGCAGAACGTTCTCCACGGCGTCTCCAGACTCTGTCACGTCTGTCACGTGCTCAGTGTGAACCTGCTTTCATCTGTGAAGAACACCAGGGCGCAGTGGCGAATTTGCCAATCTTGGTGTTCTCTGGCAAATGCCAAACGTCCTGCACGGTGTTGGGCTGTAAGGACAACCCCCCACCTGTGGAAGTCGGGCCCTCATACCACCCTCATGGAGTCTGTTTCTGACCGTTTGAGCAGTCACATTTACATTTGTGGTCTGCTGGAGGTCATTTTGCGGGCTCTGGCAGTGCTCCTCCTTGCACAAAGGCGGAGGTAGCGGTCCTGCTGGTTGGTTGTTGCCCTCCTACGGCCTCCTCCACGTCTCCTGATGTACTGGCCTGTCTCCTGGTAGCGCCTCCATGCTCTGGACACTACGCTGACAGACACAGCAAACCTTCTTGCCACAGCTCGCATTGATGTGCCATCCTGGATGAGCTACACTACCTGAGCCACTTGTGTGGGTTGTAGACTCCGTATCATGCTACCACTAGAGTGAAAGCACCGCCAGCATTCAAAAGTGACCAAAACATCGCCAGGAAGCATAGGAACTGAGAAGTGGTCTGTGGTCACCACCTGCAGAACCACTCCTTTATTGGGGGTGTCTTTGCTAATTGCCTAATAATTTCCACCTGTTGTCTATTCCACTTGCACAACAGCATGTGAAATTTATTGTCAATCAGTGTTGATTCCTAAGTGGACAGTTTGATTTCACAGAAGTGTGATTGACATGGAGTTAACTTCTTATGGCTGCAATCCCGTTAACGTGATGATATGACAACAGCCAGTGAAAGTGCAGGGCGCCAAATTCAAACAACAGAAATCTCATAATTAAAATTCCTCAAACATACATGTATCTTATACCATTTTAAAGGTAATCTTGTTGTTAATCCCACCAAAGTGTCCGATTTCAAATAGGCTTTTCAGCGAAAGCACCACAAACGATTATGTTAGGTCACCACCAACTCAGAGAAAAATTCAGCCATTTTTTCAGCCAAAGAGAGGAGTCACAAAAAGCACAAATAGAGATAAAATTAATCACTAACCTTTGATGATCTTCATCAGATGACACTCATAGGACTTCATGTTACACAATACATATATGTCTTGTTCGATTAAGTTCATATTTATATCCAAAAACCTCAGTTTACATTGGCGCCATGTTCAGAAATGCCTCCAAAATATCCGGAGAAATTGCAGAGAGCCACGTCAAATAACAGATACTCATCATAAACTCCAAAAGTTCCGTAACAGTCAGTAGAAACATGTCAAACGATGTATTGAATCAATCTTTAGAATGTTTTTAACAACGTTCCAACCGGAGAATTACATTGACTTCAGAAGTGCGATGGAACAGAGCTCCCTCCCATGTGAATGCGCATGGTCAAAGAATGGTCAGGTCATGGCAGACCTGACTAATTCCCCTCTCTACTCTCTTCACAGTAGAGGCATCAGACAAGGTTCTACAGACTGTTGACATCTAGTGGAAGCCGTAGGAAGTGCAAACTCATCCATATCTCGCTGTGATTTCAATAGGATCTTGGTTGAAAATCGACCAGCCTCAGAATTTCCACTTCCTGTTTGGATTTTTTCTCAGGTTTTTGCCTGCCATATGAGTTCTGTTATACTCACAGACATAATTCAAACAGTTTTAGAAACTTCAGAGTGTTTTCTATCCTATACTACTAATAATATGCATATATTAGCAACTATGACTGAGGATCAGGACGTTTACTCTGGGCACCTCTGTGCACCTTTCTTCCAAGCTACTCAATACTGCCCCTGCAGCCATAAGAAGTTTTAACAAACTATAGTTTTGGCAAGTCGGTTAGGACATCTACTTTGTGCATGACACAAGTAATTTTTCAGACAATTGTTTACAGACAGATTATTTCACTTATAATTCACTGTGCCACAATTCCAGTGGGTCAGAAGTTTACAAACACTAAGTTGACTGTGCATTTTAACAGCTTCCAGTAAAGGATGTCATGGGTTTAGAAGCTTCTGATAGGCTAAGTGACATCATTTGAGTCAATTGGAGGTGTACCTAGGTATGTATTTCAAGGCCTACCTTCAAACTCAGTGCCTCTTCGTTTGACATCATGGGAAAATCAAAAATCAAAAATCTAAATTCACATTCTTAAAATAAAGTGGTGATCCTAAATGACCTAAGACGGAATTTCTACTAGGATTAAATGTCAGGAATTGTGAAGCTCTGAGTTTAAATGTATTTGGCTTAGGTCTATGTAAACTTCCGACTTCAACTGTATGTAACGTTTTAGGTGCTAAGGGCCGATTTGGAACTCCATTATATGTTGAGAATGCTTGAGCATTAACATTTTCTAGTGTTCAGAGGAGAAGTGAACAATGTGAATGCCTGATGCACACCTAATGCAGTCTTTTCACATGAAAGTGCCTCCTCACTGAGAGAGCATTAAGATCAGAGCACCAAGGGCTCTGCAATGTCACCTGTAGCAGCTGCCTCGCCAGGGACCTGACAGAATGCCAGTTTGTGTGCATGTGCGCATCTACACCTGTGAAACACACACACCCTGCTTCTACAACTCTATCTCTGCCTCTATGAAACTACATAGTCCTCTAGCCATGATGTGACACACTGCGTCATACTTTCTAGCAAAGCCTCAGCTCCTATCCTAAAACACTGCAAGGGACAAGATCTAGTCATGGCTACAGTACAATGTATGAAATGTGCCTCAATGTCAGCTTAATGTGATGTGAATCGACATGGCTCTCTGCTGAGCAGGAGGTTACACAATCACAGACAGTCTCATTGAGGTCCGACCTTGCAGTGAATGTTTTTAAGAATGAGGTATTTTCAGACTGTGCCCTTTGGGAAAGGCACATAGTCTATATATTGCAGTGTGATGTGGGTATTGAAGTCTGTAGTGAAATATATACTGAACAAATATATAAACTCAACATGTAAAGTGTTCCATTTTCCATGAGCTGAAATAAAATTTCCCAAACATTTTCGATACGCACATAAAGTTTCTCAAATTTTGTGCACAAATTTGTTTACATCCCTGTTAGTGAGTGGGCCTATGCCCTCCCAGGCCCACCTGTGGCTGTGGCGCTGCACAGTCATGTGAAATCTATAGATTAGAACCTAATGAATTCATTTTAATTGACTGATTTCCTTTTGAACTGTAACTCAGTAAAATCTTTGTAGTTTTTTTCCTTCAGTATATGTTCAATTCATGTTCTCTGAAGATTGAAACATTGTACATTCCCAAGTGCATTTTCCACTGAGATTGAGTGATGGAGCAATTGTTCCTTCAAACCTTTTCCTGTGTAAATGACTGAACTCCCCTGTTGTGATTCAAAATATCCCACCCTTATGAGTCACAATAAAAACATGAATTAATTACTAATGTGAGTAATATCAAAGTCATCAGATGTTGCGATTTACAAAATACACAATAGGCATCCCAATTCTTCCGCTCGGTAGCAGTAGGCTAAAGTGCTTTGTCAGAATGGATTGAGGCTAGTGTTACGTCTTTGCTACCTAAGCCCGGCTAAATAAGAGGATCTGCTTTGTCAGCACTTAGCGTGACATTAGATAGCTACTGTACCCGGCACCGGTCTGTCCTTCATTTCCTCCTGAGGCTGTCACCCAAGCAAGATGCTCTTTAAGGGACACTTTTTATGGATATGATTTAATAATATATATATTTTTCACTTCTCTTATTGATGTCTCTGAAGGGATTTTAATGTTTTCCAAACTGCTATAGAAGTAAAATGTTTTATTAGTACCACTGTTACACCTGGACTAAGGAGTTGGAAGCTTCCATGTGTTTTAATGGAGAATATGAACATTGTTGGAACTGAGGAGAGCATAGTTTGAATACCTAGAGTGAATGGGATGCAGGATTCTGGCAACCATAAGTGGTACAGATTGTGGAAACGTTGCAGAGGACGGTATGCCAGGCCAAAGAAAATTACTAACAGTTGTTTATGAAATGTTTGTAGGCATATATTTACTGTCATGCTATTGAAGAGCGGTTTTTGTCGCCTGCCGACTCAAACTGAATTTTTCTGCTGCTCTATCATTGGCTACATACTTCAGTCTGAGACAGCCATCATTGTATTTTTTTGTGGTGATGTTAAAATGAGGGGTGTTGTACAAAAGTCTTGTGCGATTGGATCATCTCTAACCAATCAGAGTATCCAAGCCAATGACGAATTTTCGAAATGCTGCTTTACCGACACGTATTCTGGCTCTGGCCTAACCTGTCGGTTTCTGGGACTAATCAGACAGTCTAGAATGGATTTCCATTCTCGAAAATTGTTGGGGTGGTACTCAGATCCAGACTCATTGAGGAGAAGAAACTAACATTGTCTGTGGCGTAGCGTTTGGCCGGAGCAAGGAGTTTGGGTAGCCAGGCAACGATTTTTGCTGTTCAATGTTTATTTGGTGAGCAATGTGCATATTAGTCAAAGTCCAGTTTGATTTGTCTAATGATTCAGGGAGTGGCTACAATAGTTGTTTTCATTGACAACACCCACTGCTGCCTTTTTTCATTGAGTAAGCAGAACAATCCATCTTTTAAAACTATTGTTAACTAGACCTATTACACTTTTTTGTCTTGACTGAATATGCAAATAGAATCAGCACTTACCTCTTTCTACATGAGTCCCTGTTAACTGAATTTGCTCTCTACCACCAGTGCAGTATTTTTAGCTTCCTCCGGGTGTAGAATCAGGTCTTGAGTGCTGTGTTTAATAATCCACAGAAAAGGCCCATCCTCGGGCTAATCAGAGGTGCTAATGAGGACTATTATCATTAATCAGTT
This sequence comes from Salvelinus sp. IW2-2015, assembly GCF_002910315.2. Lineage (NCBI taxonomy): Eukaryota > Metazoa > Chordata > Actinopteri > Salmoniformes > Salmonidae > Salvelinus > Salvelinus sp. IW2-2015. The sequence goes on from NC_036842.1 coordinate 25,976,244, forward strand.
ACAGTACTCATGTTGCTGAGACGGCCTGGTCGTTGAGTGCTGGGGGATTTATATGATGTTTAATGGATCCTGCTGGCTGTGGCAGGATTGGCCTATAGGAGAGATCTGGTGGGTCACATTGGCCTATAGGAGAAATCTGGTGGATGATATAGAAGATCTGGTGGTACCTTCCGTGGCGGATTGGCCTATAGAATAGATCTGGTGGGTCACATTGGCCTATAGAATAGATCTGGTGGGTCACTTTGGCCTATAGAATAGATCTGGGCCTCTAGATTCGTATTATGTGGAATTGCAAAGCTCCAGGTAGACGTTCCCTACAGGTGTAGGGTCACCTTATTCTGCTCCAGTACTAGCCTTCCCCTGGGGAAGAATGGCATCTAGGGCAACTTCATCGTACTCCAAGTGCAAACCTATATGAATGCAAGAATGTGGGAAAAAGGTTGAAAAGAGTTTCCATGTCTTTGCACTGGAAGTCATTTTTGTGGATGTGAGTGATGTATAAGTGAACTATGTGCAGTGGAATGTGTAGTGCATGTTAAGTAGCTATGATTACATCTGGCATGTTTACTTAGATAATAAAGCACTGTGAGTGACTGGCTGGCTGACTGGCTGGCTTTGTCTCGCTCTCCCTGTTTAGCTGTCTAACCTCTTACTGTCTGTTTTCATAGCTGCAGGACGAGCAACAGAAAAAGCCTGATAGGAAGTGGTCAGTCTTCAGCGCTTGCACGACCTCACTCCCCCCTCTCATCACATACAGGTAAGGTGTGTGTGTGTGCGCGTGTGCCCATTATCTTTGTACAGGCATCTGTTTTGATGTGTGTGAAGTGCCCCAATGAGTGACAGACATAATTAATGTTGTTGTGCTTGCTCGCATGCTAAGTGGCTTTGGTTGGCCAGAGTGTTCTATCCCTGAATGAAGGCCATTGTCTGTGGGTAAATGAAGAAGTCTGGAAAAATCATGTGTCTGAAGTGCAGTCTCTTTGTGGTTCATTAGCCACCCACAAGATCATCCTCGGTCTCTCTCTGTGAACCTTTGCCACAACAACACACAAGTGTCTCAAATGTTAGCAACCTGTCTTCAACAGCAAAAATACTTTTTCATTGTCAACGTTTAGTGCTACTGCCTTCCTAAAGGCCAGTCTCTGATGCCATGGTTTAAAAGGGTGAGTGTGCTGTGCTATCGGAGCGAGGACATTGGAGCCAGCTGTGATTGTGATTGTAATGGATCCTGAAGTGGCGGGCCTCAGGAAGGAAATGCACAGGAGCGCAAAGAGGGGAGGGTGGACTTCATTTATTCCAGCTTGGGCGTTTTATTTCCTGATAGGCCAATCACTGATAATGGCGCTCCATTTGCGCAGTCAGACTTTCTAACCTTGCTAGAGAACTCGGTCCTTAAAATGAACTATGTAAGAAATAGTGACGGTAATAACAATGTTGAACTTTGGGAGAACTTTACTGGCTGGCACAGACGTATTGCAGGTGCATGTACATTCGGTAAGAGCATTGTTTCCAGTTCTCATGTTAGGAGTACAGTAGGTGTTAGTTACTGTACATTGTTGCAGCCTGTCGCAGTTGTTTTGGCATTTGGTTGATAGCCAAGCTGGAGAGTGTCAACATTACCCACTGTAATTTTACATTTTGTTCACTGTTCTTCTTCATGAAAATAGCTTTTTTTCCTATTAAGAATGTTGGATCATTAGTGATTGTTTTTCACATATGATTTCGAAATGGCATTTAATTTAGATTTAAATCTGCTCGGTATACTCTATTAAGACTGCTGCTGTTTATCAAAGCAATCCCAGCGTCTTTTCTCTAAACACATAAGATTCATCAGTATTATCCTGTGTCTACATTGCTATTAAAATTGGACTAAATACGATTCATATCGAAGAATGGACTTGACCTATTTTGGGTAACAGACATATACAACAAAATGTGGACCCAAAGGATATCACTTGAAAGTATTAATTAAAATGCTGGTTTCCAAAGTGGTCCTCGATGGTAAAAACAATAAAACATAATGATTAAAAGGCAAGACGAAATTACAAACAACCATAAATACATTCATTTATATTGACATCCTAAAAAGTAGCACTGTTTACTGCACTTCTCCCTAACCTTAAAAATCAACCATATTCATTTCACATTAAAACAATCTATTAATTGCACATCATACTGGTCCTTCAAATAAATACACCTGACCAGCAGTAGGGCACACGGGGCAGTGTAGTGGTTTCTCTTACTTAGACAACCTTGTCCAAATGAAAACATTTGCCTGCTTTTTAAAGCTATTTTTACTTTTTCTTTGCTTAATCTCCAAGGGAAGGCTATTCCATAGTCCAGTTATTCCCTAACTGGGGTACACACGCAATGCCGTTGGGGTACGCCAAATAAAAATGTGATCCACATTATTAAAAAAAAATCCAACGGGGCTATACATTTGGGTGAGGTTTTTTTCTCGCCTGAGGAGCCTCGTTTCACTGCCAAAATGTTTATTTAAATGTTTAAAATGTTCAGCAAAATAACAACACAATGTCAAATACAGGTAGCCTAGTCAAATAATTAACATCCAATCACATTAACTGTTACTCTCTCAGAAGGAATTCCACTAACGGTCCGTAAGTAGCCAAATGTGTAGCTGCTGCTCATTCCGTTTGCTCGAAAATGTATAATTGGTTAAAAAAAAGTAAGACACATACCAGCTCTATTGGTAGTACTGCTACTACCAGCAGTACTACACCTGCACCTGTCGATGACGCAAGTTGTTCTGCTGCCATGAGCACATCCAATGCTAGCATCAGTAATTCTACATTTGTTGTTAGCCCAGCTGGCATGGACACTGACAGTTGTGAATCTGATGCAGCCAAATATGATGAACTACATTGATTTGGGGTTCACTTTTATTTGGAGTAGTGCCTTTCCTCAGCCACGGTGTGTTATATGTGCAAAAGTACTATCTCACAACTCGATGAGACCTTCACTAGTACATTTAGAATCAAAACATGCGAATTTGAAAAATAAGCCACGGGAGGTTTTTTAGGGAGAATTAAGGCTTTCAAAGTAGTAAGACGTGTATAAAAGCAACAGATACCATTAATAAGAAGGGTCTAGCAGCGTCTTATATGGTGAGCTACCGAGTGGCTAGGACAGGCAAGCCCCATACTATTTTGGAGGACTTAATTCTTCCTGCTGCCGCGGATATGGCTGGGACAATGCTGGGTCCAAAGGCCAATAAAACTATACAGACAATGTCTTCTTCACACTGTTTCACGATGCATCAGTGACATGGCAGGAGATGTTTTGAAACAATTACTGCTTTGCATACAAGCCAGTGAATTATATGCGTTACAGCTGGATGAGTCAACAGACGTGGCGGGCCTGGCACATGTTACGTTTATAGGGGGTCAATTAAAGAATACATCCTCTTCTGCAAACCACTGGAAACCAGGACAAGAGGACAGGATATTTTTTAAAGCACTGGACAGCTTTGTGACATCCATGGTGGTCAAGATGTGTTGGTATCTGTACTGATGGCGCAAAAGCCATGACAGGGAGACATAGTGAAGTGATAACGTGCGTGCAAGCAGTGGCTCCCGACGCCACTTTATTTTATTTATTTTTATTTCACCTTTATTTAACCAGGTAGGCAAGTTGAGAACAAGTTCTCATTTACAATTGCGACCTGGCCAAGATAAAGCAAAGCAGTTCGACACATACAACAACAGAGTTACACATGGAGTAAAACAAACATACAGTCATAATACAGTAGAAAAATAAGTCTATATACAATGTGAGCAAATGAGGTGAGATAAGGGAGGTAAAGGCAAAAAAAAAGGCCATGGTGGCGAAGTAAATACAATATAGCAAGTAAAACACTGGAATGGTAGATTTGCAGTGGAAGAATGTGTAAAGTAGAAATATAAATAATGGGGTGCAAAGGAGCTAAATAAATAAATACAGTAGGGGAAGAGGTAGTTGTTTGGGCTAAATTATAGATGGGCTATGTACAGGTGCAGTAATCTGTGAGCTGCTCTGACAGCTGGTGCTTAAACCTAGTGAGGCAGATAAATGTTTCCAGTTTCAGATATTTTTGTAGTTCGTTCCAGTCATTGGCAGCAGAGAACTGGAAGGAGGAGGAATTGGCTTTGGGGGTGACCAGAGAGATATACCTGCTGGAGCGTGTGCTACAGGTGGGTGCTGCTATGGTGACCAGCAAGCTGAGATAAGGGGCGACTTTACCTAGCACGGTCTTGTAGATGACCTGGAGCCAGTGGGTTTGGCGACGAGTATGAAGCGAGGGCCAGTCAACGAGAGCGTACAGGTCGCAGTGGTGGGTAGTATATGGGGCTTTGGTGACAAAACGGATGGCACTGTGATAGACTGCATCCAATTTATTGAGTAGGGTATTGGAGGCTATTTTGTAAATGACATCGCCGAAGTCGAGGATCGGTGGATTGGTCAGTTTTACAAGGGTATGTTTGGCAGCATGAGTGAAGAATGCTTTGTTGCGAAATAGGAAGCCAATTCTAGATTTAACTTTGGATTGGAGATGTTTGTTTACAGTTTACAGTCTAACCAGACACCTAGGTATTTGTAGTTGTCCACATATTCTAAGTCAGAACCGTCCAGAGTAGGGATGCTGGACGGACGGGCAGGTGCAGGCAGTGATCGGTTGAAGAGCATGTTTTTAGTTTTATTTGTATTTTAGAGCAGTTGGAGGCCACGGAAGGAGAGTTGTATGGCATTGAAGCTCGTCTGGAGGGTTGTTAACACAGTGTCCAAAGAGGGCCAGATGTATACAGAATGGTGTCGTCTGCGTAGAGGTGGATCAGAGACTCCCCAGCAGCAAGAGCGACATCATTGATATATACAGAGAAGAGAGTCGGCCCAAGAATTGAACCCTGTGGCACCCCGATAGACTGCCAGAGACCCGGACAACAGGCCCTCCGATTTGACACCCTGAACTCTATCAGAGAAGCACTTGGGTACACTGCAGCATCCACCGAGAGGCTCTTGCTGCCAAGGGAATGACTGACAGCTTGAAAGACGTTTTGGACACTACAGTGAAAATGGTTCACTTTGTTAAGGCCCCTGAACTCTCGTGTGTTTTCTGCATTATGCAATGATATCGGCAGCGACCGTGTAACGCTTTTACAACGTACAGAAGTGTGCTGGTTATCAAGGGGCAAAGTATTGACACGTTTTTTAGAATTGAGAGACGAGCTTAAAATTCTTTACTGACAATTTTCTTTTTCACATTTTCACTTGTCTGACTGCTTGCATGATATCGAGTTTCTCACACGACTGGCCTATCTGGGTGATGTTTCTTTCTCACCTGAATGATCTGAATTTAGGATTACAGGGACTCTCCGCAACTATATTCAATGTGCGGGACAAAATTGAGGCTATGATTAAGAAGTTGGAGCTGTCTGCATTAACAAGGACAATCATTGTATGTTTTTTTGTGTGCAAATTAACTCAAGCTTACGGACAATGTCAAATGTGATATAGCAAAGCACCGGAGTGAGCTGAGTGTGCAATTACGCAGGTACTTTCCCGAAACGTATGACACAAACAACTGGATTCGTTATCCCTTTCATGCCCTGCCTCCAGTCCACTTACCAATATCTGAACAAGAGAATCTCATCGAAATTGCAACAAGCGGTTCTGTGAAAATTTAATTTAATCAGAAGCCACTGCCAGATTTCTGGATAGGGCTGCGCTCAGAGTTTCTTGCCTTGGCAAATCGCGCTGTTAAAACACTGATGCCCTTTGTAACCACGTACCTAAGTGAGAGTGGATTCTCGGCCCTCACTAGCATGAAAACTAAATAGAGGCACAGACTGTGTGTGGGAAAGGATTTTAGACTGAGACTCTCTCCAATACAACCCAACATTGCAGAGATATGTGCAGCCTTTCAAGCACACCCTTCTCATTAACCTGTGGGGAGTTATTCACAATTTTTGATGAACAAATAAGGTTTTATATGTAAGATGGCTAAATAAGAGCAAAAGTATTGATTATTATTATTATATTATTTGTGCCCTGGTACTATAAGAGCTCATTGTCACTTCCCACGAGCCGGGTTGTGACGACAAACTCAAACTCATTCTTATGTTTAATAAATATATTGTATAGTGTGTGTGTGGCTGGCTGGCTGGCTTACAATGATGGCGAAAAAACATTTGAGACTGTGCTGACCATGGTGCTAGAGGGGGTATGCAGCTGGATGTTGAATGTTTGAAAGGGTACGGGGCTTTAAAAGTTTGGGAACCACTGCCATAGACAAATGCCTGTATGGAAAAACGTGCTCCTTGCAGTACTTTTTACTCTTGGGATTTTACAAGACCTAACACTAGCTCTGGTATTGGGACTGTGTTGGTTATAGACCCTATCAATGTGGTTTTTCATCTAACCTGGGGCACGATCATTTAAGATGTCAAACATATGATTTAAGTTGGTTCACTCTGGATTCCAAATGCAACAAGCCCCCCTCCCGGAACTCCTGGACCCTTATGTGGGTCCTAGAGGGGACATTCAGCATATACCTGATAACATTATTTTGCATGAGCTGCATTCTTTTTCATCTTTTTGGTAACCCACTATACCAAGTAGAGCAGGCATAATCAAAATGACACTGAATCAAGGTTGAGACAATCAGTTTCTTAACTTGAATGGTAAAATATCTAGTGTTACGATATACATTTCTAATCCATTTTAGAATTTTTTTGCAGCAGTAATCAGGTCTCCAGAAAGGGATTGATCTAGGGATGCACAAAGATAAGATACACTTGTTTTATATCCAATCTCCTTGCCTGTACAATTTACCGTTATCTTGTCAGCTAAGCAATCTACGTTTTGTACCAAACAAAATCAATTAGGGTTTTCCCAAATGTAGTGACAATTTGTTGTCAGACAACCAATCTCTAACAAAATGCTATTCCTTACTATGTAAACTGCATCCTTCCCTGATACCAGTATGGCTGAATCATCAGCATAAAGCAGGAGTTTACTGTATCTGGCATATCATTAACGTATATAAGAAATAAGAGAGGCCCTAAAATGTATCCCTGCGGTACTCCACGGGGTATTGACACAGGCCTGTAGTTTCCTACATTTGTTTTCCTGCTCTTCTTGTGGAGTGGAACTACCCGGGCTGTTTTGAGATCCTTGGGAAATGTACCACTACTAATAAAGGTTTACAATATGCATTATCATTTTAGCAGTGACACAAGCACTATCCTTTATGAATCTTGCAGGAAGGTTATCCAGCACAGTTGCTTTGTTTGTGCTCATTAAGCATAGTAGGTTGGAAACTTTGTCCTCTGTTACCATGCACAGCTCAAACAAATCATTTGTGATACCTTTGCTGTGGTAAAAGTTGTTAATGAAAGACTGGCCGTAGTGTCCAGAGCAGGTGGATAACTTCTTAACCAGAGATTAGGCTATAGTGGTAAAAAATGTGTTAAAATAATTTGCAACCTTTGCCTGGTCATAACATAAAACATCATCCATATCCAGGCCTTTACCTTATGGGAAGTTTTTGAGCCAATGTCCTTTAACATTTCCCACAGTTTGAGGCTAATGTAAGTTGTCATTAACGGCGTCTATATAATGTTGGGATTTGGCCTTATCCATTTTGTATCTTGCCTGGTTTCTACAGTTAATATAACCATCATAATCTTGTTGTAGATTTGTCCTTCTGATTCTGGCCAGGTAGCGATCCCTTTTCCTTATGAGGTCTAAGATCTTGGAAGTGATCCATTTCCCTGACCGCTGTTTGATTCAAATTTGTTTCATTGAAGCCAGAGTCGAGTGCAGACATAAACAGATCTTTAAAAAGATACAAAGCTTGATCAAAATTATCACAGTTTAGTACATGAGACCGATCCAAAATAACAAGTACTTCTACAAACATTGAGTATAGTTTCATAGACCGTACCTTCATGTATTTATTACCTGGATCTAGTAGCATTTTGGATGTCTTACGGGTACAGTAGGTTACCATATGATCACTAAAACCAATATTTAAGACTCCTGACTGACAGACGTTCTCTTGATCTGATACAATAATCAAATCCAAAGTTGATTTACTGTCAATACACACCTGGGTTGGCTCAACAAGCAGTTGTTTTAGTCCAAATAACTGATTAAAGATATACAGGGCATTTACTCATATTTTTCTTGGGTGAAAACTGCACATTTGTATTAAAATCATACAGAATACATTCTCTATCAGCAAATACATTGTGATCACAGCAATTAGATTCAAGTAAATCATAGAAATGATTCTGTTTAGGAGGCCGATAGCACACACCAACAAGTATAGGATGACATTTAGGAAGAAGTATATCTACCCATGCAACCTCAAGACCATCCATTTTCTGATCTGAACGAGGGTTACTAAAATTGGTAATTAAGTATGTTAAAAAACATTTTATATGTGTTTGAATGGTGTGGGCATACCCAAACAACAGAATGGTGCATATATATCGGTCAATAAAAATATTATTGAAAGAAGCCCGCTGATTGGCGAACTCAGCCAAGGTGCTATCATGTTCTATGAGGAAATATCAAGCATTTGTTTGAGATACAAGTTTGAGGTGGGGTTTTTGAAGTGTGTGCTTTGCCCACAAATACAGAACAAGTCAACAACATTATTTGGGTATGAGTTAACAGAATGTGAACTTTTAAAAGTGAGATTGTCACTGTACAGTTACTTTGTCTTTTAAAATATTTTGGGCATCAGCGCATTCTTGAGGAAATCCTATTCAAGTCAGAAAAGGATATTGATATGATAGGTAAGCTATAGAAAACCTTCCCCTCGAGTCTATACAATAGACAATCTCTTAGAAAAAAATATGAACTATTTGAACCAAGATTAAAAAATAACTGATTTTGGCACAAGATGGAGGGAATTTTGCAAGACAACTAACAATATTACAGTTAAAGAAAATGAATGCTTAATCCATTATAAATTCATGTATAGAATATGTATTATACAAAAGACAAAATTCACAAATTCTACAGCACAACGGCAGAAACATGTCTGAAGTTTAAAACTACTAATGACTTAATAATTCATGCCTTCTGGGAACGTTACAAAATTCTAAAGTTATGGGTGGAGTTGGAAAGATGGATGTCTGAGGTATTGCAATGTAAATTTACTTTTAATTTGTCTGTCCGTCAAGACATGACATATGAGGGTGCAGTGAGATCTCCGATAGGTTGGACAATACTCTTCTCATCAATTATCTTTAAAAATGTATACTCAAACTGGAAATCAGCCAATCCTCCATCGTTCACATAAAGGTGTGATGTTTGTGTGATGTAGTTTTTGTATGTGTATGTTTTGTATTGTTTATAACATATATATATATATATATATATATATATATATATATATATATATATATATATAACTATAAAAGAATATGAACTTTTAAAGTGAGATTTTCACTGGATATTTACATCCTGGTGATTTACTGATCTACGCTCATCAGCTATAATTAAATTACACCACAATTAAACAGATGACATCACCATGTAACCAGCCTCTCCCTGTTCCTCAGTACCACCATTGTTCCCCCAGTATCACATAGCCCTCTCGCTATCATCAGATTTGTCTCAGGGGTTGCCATCGATGCCCTAAGTTAATTAACTGTTTACTCCAGCCTTTGGCTACAGAGTTAATTGTGGTTAATTCATGTTGGACCAAGGGTTGGTTCTTTACCTTATTGCTGAGGGAACACAAGGCCTAGTTGCTGTCGTTGGGGAAAGCCCCCCAGTTTGATGTGTTCAATAGCCTGAGGCAGGACCACAGAACAGTAGGCCTGTGGGTAATAAGTGGATGCTGTCCATATGGATGGTGCGATTTGAGAGATGGAGGGATCATTTGGAGGGCCTCCCTATAGGACTTCAAGTTCTGCAATAAAACCCCAAGACCCCAAATATTAGCAACTGTTAGCTAAGGTCTAACTACCATCTTATGGACTGTTGTAAATGTCTTTTATAGCCAGATGTCTTCACCGAGACTGTCTTTGTTTGAATAACGCCATTGTGTTAACATAGCTATTTAGACTACGGTATTAGCCTAAAGGCTACTCTTACAGTAGCTGATAACTCCACCGATATACAATTAATAGGATAAAAAAAGTGGATTTTCTCTTGCTTTTCTGAACATTTGCGGCCATTCTCATGTCATTGTCACAATGTATGAAATAGAAATTTGAAGCATAGTTATTGGACAATTGCTCGTTTGGATGGCAATTTATGAGAATTCAGTGTGGAAAAATTCAGTGGTGTAAAAATATTTAAAGTACACTTAAGTAGTTTTTGGGGATATCTGAACTTTACTTTACTATTTATTTTTTTGACAACTTTTACTTTTACTCTTACTCCATACTTTTACTCCATTCCTAAAGAAAATATTGTACTTTTTACTCTATACATTTTTTCCTGACAACCCAAAGTACGTGTTACATTTTGAATACTAAGCATGACAGGAAAATTGTGAAATTCCCTCACTTCTCAAGATAACACGTGGTCATCCCTACTGCCTATGGTCTGGGGGGACTCAATAAACACACATGCATCTTTTGTAAATAAACTCTGATGTGCCCCTGGCTAAAAACAATAAAATGGTGCTGTCTACTTTGCTTAATATAAGGAATTTGAAATGATTTACACTTTTACTTCTACTTTTGATACTTAAGTGTAATTACATTTATTTTTGATACTGAAGTATATTTAAATATTTATTGCTGCAAATAGTCAGCAATAAAATGCTTATGGGCAGGTTTTATTTATTTCCAGAAAGTAATTTATACTAAATCTTTGTGGTTATCTGAAAAATGGCATGAGAATGTGGAATACATAGGAAATATGAATCTTATAAGAAACATTTTTAGACTTTTACTCAAGTAGTATTTTACTGGGTAACTTTAACTTGAGTAACTTTGTTAAGGTATCTATACTTTTACTCAAGTATGACAATTAGGTACTTTTCCCACCACTGGAAAAATTACACTTTTTAATTTCCCTGCTGTAAAACATATCGGCAAGTTTTGCCACCCCCCCAGAAATCAGAATAGGTATCGGACACCAAAAAAAAACATTTTGGTTGGGATCTTTATTTATTTTTTATATAAAAAAAAGAAAAAAAGAATTGTGCCGTTACTCATGTGTTTCTCCTGATAAATCCAAGCCGATGAGCTGCAATGTGGAAGTATTATTAAGATTACGTAATTACTGCTTCAAGCAGATCAGTCCCATTTGAGAGAGTCCCATTTCAGTCTTCCTAGATTAAGTTCCTTCAGATAAGAGCCAATGAAACACAATAAAATCTCAAATGCTGTGAAAGTACAATAGCTGAGAGTAAATTGATGAAGAAATGTGTTTTATCTATGCTGGCTTATTACACTTTCTTATTTAGAAAAAAACGACCAAGTCCTAATATAGGTTTGATTCTATGCTGTAGGCTTAGTATTATTATTTCCTTGATTAATTGATAATGCTTTTGTCTCAGGTTTCTGGAATGTTTTCTTTAATGACTTGTAATCTCCCCTTGTTTCTCTGCTTCCTCTCTGAACAACAGGAACGAGTCCTCAAGACAGCCCCAGAAACTTCTCTCCTAGTGCCTCAGCCCACTTCTCATTTGCACGAAGGTATTAATAAAAGTAAAAGTCAATGCCAGTTGAACCTTTTTATCCGTAACTCCACTCAACTAGCATGCCAATAGTCTGCAATAAAATGCTTATGGGCAGGTTTTATTGTTTTAAGAATTTCCAGAAAGTAGTAATACTTTATCTTGGTGGTTATCTGACAAATGGTATGAGAAATGAGGCATACATAGGAAATATGAATCTTAAAAGAAACATTTATCTTTTTTTAAACAACGAAGCCAAATTGTGGTGCTATTATTGTCTGCAGCAGACAGGCAGCGGTTCTTTTGAGAAGCGAAGGCAGGATCTCACTGTGTTCTGACAGGCTCTCTATACAGAGATTGAAATCACAGGCAGGTTCAAGGGTTCAGTCTTTTACCATCATCAGACTCAAACTCCTCGCGTTTTCTGAAGTGCTTTTCTCCACGTCTTCCCAAAAAGCCTGAAATCTTTTTTGTTCTACCCTCACTCAACACGACTTTATTTTAACAGCTTTTTTATTTATCGCTATGACTCCGTGAGTGCCACAGACCAGACATGTAATGTCATGTTAGGCCTCTGTTTTGTCATGTTAATAACATCATAGCTCTTCTTCCTGGTACTCATGTCTATGAATACACACAACGTCATTGTAACTCACATGTCCGTTCGTGCAATGTGTATGAATACACAACGTCATTGTTACCTTGCCATTATACCTGAGTCATGAAAATCCTGTTTGAGCTGTCCCTATCTAGCTGTCCCTATCTAGCTGTCCCTATCTAGCTGTCCCTATCTAGCTGTCCCTATCTAGCTGTCCCTACATCTAACTCCACACGTTATTCCTCTGAGTTTGTATCAATGTTTAGTGTTATTGGTTAGTGCAACAGAAGACATCTCACTACTCGGTAGGTTGGGGTGGCAGGCTAGGTTGGGGTGGCAGGGTAGCCTAGTGGTTAACGCGTTGGACTAGTAACCGAAAGGTTGCAAGATCGAATCCCTGAGTGACAAGGTTAAAATCTGTCGTTCTGCCCCTGAACAAGGCAGTTAACCCACTGTTCCTAGGCCGTCATTGAAAATAAGAATTTGTTCTTAACCGACTTGCCAAGTTAAATAAAGGTCAAATAAAAAAGGTGTGGGTGGAAGATAGCATAGATCAAGGAAGCTGTGTCCTGTGGGCTCGATTCTCACGGGGGACCAGTATGAAAATGTATGCATTCACTACTGTAAGTCACTCTGGATAAAAGTGTCTGCTAAATGACTAAAATGTAATCCACTGTAAACGCTGCAGTAGGCTATTGAAAAGCAGTCTTTCCTACCTATTCTTCCGGAAAGGTTTAAGGTTTCAAATGACCTAACTCTGCACATAGGTCAAAGGTCATCCAGAACGTTGTGCATTTGTAGTGTAGGTATGTTATTCAAAATCCTGGAGCTTTGAGTAGTCTTGTTTTGAATATCATTCATAGTTATTTTTATATTTTGTTAACTACAGTTCTCATATTACTGATTAGTTATGGATGGGTTCTGAGTTTATGATGACGTCTGTCTCTTTCTATCTCTGTCTGTGTGTTTGAGCAGGACTGATGGACGACGCTGGTCTTTGGCCTCTCTGCCTTCCTCTGGCTATGGCACCAACACACCCAGCTCCACTGTTTCTGTATGTACCATACCACTCAATTTGTTAAAGGCCATGAAAACAAAATATATTATATGTTAGCGCGATTTTTAAAAAGCAATGCCAAAAAGGTTGTTTAACCTAACTTTTTCACATACAGTATACTGATGGAAAACCCTTTCAATCTAAAAATACATATACTGTACCAGATCACTGGATATTCAAGAATCATTCAAATAAAGATGTTTCAATGTGAAATTATCATCTGATGGGCATCCCTCCAGTCTGTACTTCAGTCACCAGGCCTGTGCTGTACTGTACTGTAGGCTACTGGTAGTCAGAGATGAGGGGTGCCATAGTGATCACATTCTCCCGCTAGTGTCTCACAGGCTGACATACCACCAGACGCTGTATTTAGGGCCAGCAGATTTGTTTTGGAGTAAATATGGCCCTGGCACACAGCTAGGCCACCCACACACACACAAACACACGTACAAACACATAACTCTGTTCTGTTTACTGACAAACTCAAATCACACAGGCAGGCGATGGTCAACTCTCTGACACACACACACACACACACACACACACATACACACACATACACATACAAACAGGCTCCATGGCAGACTACACAACCAAGTAAACAAGCCGTCACACACAAAGTAATGGGTTGTTTGTTAACGGCCATGTTTTTTGAAGACCATCAATTAGAGCTGATAAATACTTAACATGTTGCCGGAGGCTGGTGAGGACAACTGGTTAGGAGGAACTACCATAGAGCGGGATTAACACCAGCAACTGTGTTGTTTGTCCAGGCTATGTTTACAGCTTAGTTTAAATTGAATCCCTATTTGGATTGGATTTGAGAACAATGTAATGAGGAGAAATGGGAATGTTTACAGGAATTTGTTAGCTTTCATCTACTGTACCGTCGCAACCATTTTGGCACCCATAAGTTTGTCCTTCATTTTCAAGACACTGTAAAAGGGCATCAATACCGTAATGAACATTTACCCAATCAAATAAACACAACAGTCCAAAAAAATGCTACTCTCCTGGTATCTGTCATTCTCTCGTGCAAAAACATTCATCAAAGCATTAGCCTCTCCTTTTTATCTTTTCTTTTCTCGTTCAATGTATATTCATTTCATTTCCAGTCGTCCTGTTCATCACAGGAGAAGCTGCACCAGCTACCCTTCCAGCCCACCCCGGATGAGCTGCACTTTCTCTCCAAGCACTTCTGCACTGAGAGCATCGCCGGGGACGACCGACGGAGGGGGACTGCACCCATGCGACCCCGCTCGCGCAGTCTCAGGTATGTACGGAGGCCCGGCAAGGTCATACACCTTTAAGGATGCTGGGTATAACAATTGCTGAAAATTACAGTACTTTTTATTTAGTTTTGTAAAAAATAAAAAAAATAGATATGATTCATACTATATATATATATGTAGATATAGATATATTTATTTTAATTCATCTTTATTTATCCATGTTAGTCTCGTTGAGATAAAAATCTATTTTTCAAGAGACCTGGTCCAACCATATATCAGAGTGCATTCGGAAAGTATTCAGACCCCTTTTACACATTTTGTTACGTTTACAGCCTTATTCTAAAATGGATTTAAGAAATCTACACACAATACCGCATTAACAGGTTTTTTGAAATGTTTGAACGTTTATATATTTTTTTAAATAAACAGAACTCTTCTATACATAATTATTCAGACCCTTTGCTATGAGACTCAAAATAGAGCTCAGGTGCATCCTGTTTCCATTGATCATCCTTGAGATGTTTCTACAACTTGGAGTCCACCTGTGGTAAATTCAATTGATTGGACATGATTTGGAAAGGCACACACCTGTCTATATAAGGTCCCACAGTTGACAGTACATGTCAGAGCAAAAACCAAGCCATGAGGTCGAAGAAATTGTCCATAGAGCTCTGAGACAGGATTGTGTCGAGCCACAGATCTGGGGAAGGCTACAAAAAAAAGTCTGCAGCATTGAAGATCCCCAAGAACACAGTGACCTCCATCATTCTTAATTGGAATACGTTTAGAACACCCAAGACTCTTCCTAGAGCTGGCCACCCAGCCAAACTGAGCAATTGGGGGAGAAGGGACTTGGTCAGGGAGGTGACCAAGGACCCGATGGTCACTCTGACAGAGCTCCAGAGTTCCTCTGTGGAGATGGTAGAACCTTCCAGAAGGACTACCATCCCTGCAGCACTCCACCAATCAGGCCTTTATGGTAGAGTGGTCAGACGGAAGCCACTCCTCAGTAAAATGCACATGACAGCCCGTTTGGACGAACTGAAAGCACGTATATCCTACCAATGGGACATTAAAAACTCTATCTTATGTTTCACCGAGTCGTAGCTGAATGACGACATTAAGAACATACAGCTGGCGGGTTATACACTATCAGCCAGACAGAACAGCAGTCTCTGGTAAGACACGGGCGGAGGCCTATGCATTTATGTAAGCAACAGCTGGTGCACGATATCTAAGGAAGTCTCAAATTTTGCTCGCCTGAGGTAGAGTATCTCATGATAAGCTGTAGACCACACTATCTACCTAGAGAGTTTATCTGTATTTTTCGTAGCTGTCTACATACCACCGCAGAGCGAAGTTGGCACTCAATGAGCTGTATTCCGCCATAAGAAAACAGGGACACGCTCATCCGGAGGCGGCGCTCCAGGTGGCCGGTGACTTTAATGCAGGGAAACTTAAATCAGTTTTACCAAATTTCTATCAGCATGTTAAATGTGCAATCAGAGGGAAATAAAATTCTAGACCATCTTTAATCCACACACAAAGACGCGTACAAAGCTCTCACTCGCCCTCCATTTGGCAAATCTGACCATAACTCTATCCTCCTGATTTCTGCTTTCAAGCAAAGATTCAAGCAGGATGCACCAGTGACTCGGTCTTTTAAAAAAAGTGGTCAGATGAAGCAGATACTAAACTACAGGACTGTTTTGCTAGCACAGACCGGAATATGTTCCGGGATTCTTCCGATGGCATTGAGGAGTACGCCACATCAGTCACTGGCTTTATCAATAAGTGCATTGAGGACGTCGTCCCCACAGTGACCGTACGTACATACCCCAACCAGAAGCCGTGGATTACAGGCAACATTCATACCAAGCTAAAGGCTAGAGCTGCTGCTTTCATGGAGCAGGACTCTAACCCGGAAGCTTACAAGAAATCCCGCTATGCCCTCTGACGAACCATCAAACAGGCAAAGCGTCAATACAGGACTAAGATCGAATCGTACTACAGCGGCTCCGACGCTCGTCGGATGTGGCAGGGCTTGCAAACTATTACAGACTACAAAAGGAAGCCCAACCAAGAGCTGCCCAGTGACACTAGCCTACCAGATGAGCTAAATAACTTCTATGCTCGCTTCGAGGCAAGTAACACTGAAACATGCATGAGAGCTTCAGCTCGTCCGGTTGACTGTGTGATCACGCTCTCCCCAGCCGATGTGAGTAAGACCTTTAAACAGTTCAACATTCACAAGGCTGCTGGGCCAGACGGATTACCAGGATGTGTACGCCGAGCATGTACTGACCAACTGGCAAGTGTCTTCACTGACATTTTCAACCTCTCCCTGACTGAGTCTGTAATACCAACATGTTTCAAGCAGACCACCATAGTGTTCTTGGGCACAGAGACTAAGGTAACCTGCCTAAATGACCTGTGACCCGTAGCTCTCATGTCTGTAGCCATGAAATGCTTTGAAAAGCTGGTCATGGCTTACATCAACACCATTATCCCAGAAACCCTAGACCCACTCCAATTTGCATACCGCACCAACAGGTCCACAGATGATGCAATCTCTATTGCACTCCACAAGGCCCTTTCCCACCTGGACAAAAGGAACACCTATGTGAGAATGCTATTCATTGACTACAGCTCAGTGTTCAACAGCATAGTGCCCTCAAAGCTCATCACTAAGCTAAGGACCCTGGGACAAAACACCTCCCTCTGCAACTGGATCCTAGACTTACTGACGTGCCGCCCCCAGGTGGTAAGGGTAGGTAGCAACACATCCGCCACGCTGATACTCAACATGGGGGCCCCTCAGGGGTGTGTGCTGACAAAAATTGTCAGACTCCAGCCACCCTAGTCATGGACTGTTCTCTC
This sequence comes from Salvelinus sp. IW2-2015, assembly GCF_002910315.2. Classification (NCBI taxonomy): domain Eukaryota; kingdom Metazoa; phylum Chordata; class Actinopteri; order Salmoniformes; family Salmonidae; genus Salvelinus; species Salvelinus sp. IW2-2015. The sequence goes on from NC_036842.1 coordinate 25,993,658, forward strand.
TACTACCGCACGGCAAGCAGTACCGGAGCGCCAAATCTAGGTCCAAGAGGCTTCTGAACAGCTTCTTCCCCCAAGCCATAAGACTGAACAGCTAATCAAATATCTACCCAGACTATTTGCACCCTCCCCGCCACTTTAATAACCCTACCTGCATGGACATATTTCCTCAATTACCTTGTCACCGGTGCCCCCGCACATTGACACATTGACTCTGAACCTGTATATAGCCCCGTTATTATTTACTGCTGCTGTTGAAATATTTGTTTTTCTTATCTCTTAGTTTTAAGAAAATACCTTAAAGTGTGTTAAGGGCTTGTAAGTAAGCATTTCACTCTAAGGTCTACACCTGTTGTATTCGGTGTATTTGACCAATAACATTTGTTTTGATTTGGTGTTTGCCAAAAGACCATGAGAAACAAGATGATCTTGTCTGATATTGAACTCCTTGGCCTGAATGCCAAGCGTCATGTCTGGAGGAAACCTGGCACCATCCCTACGGTGGAGCATGGTGGTGGCAGCATGCTGTGCGGATGTTTTTCAGCAGCAGGGACTGGGAGACTAGTCAGGATTGAGGGGAAAATGAACAGAGAAAAGTACAGGGATCCTTCATGAAAACCTGCTCCAGAGCATTCAGCACCTCAGACTGGGGTGATTGTTCACCTTCCAACAGGACAGCGACCCTAAGCACACAGCCAAGACAACGCTGGAGTGGCTTTGGGGCAAGTATCTGAATGTCCTTGAGTGGCCCAGCCAGAGCCTGGACTTGAACATCTCTGCAGAGAACAGAAAATAGCTGTGCAGCAACACTCCCCATCCAGCCTGACAGAGCTTGAGGTGCTTCAACAAAGTACTGAGTAAAGGGTTTGAATACTTATGTCAATGTGATATTTCAGTACATTTTTTATAACTGTGCAACATATTGTTTTGCTTTGTCAATATGGGGTACTGTGTGTAGATTGATGAAAAAAATTGATTTAATACGTTTTAGAGTAACACGGAACCAAAACCGCCTGCGCACGTGCGCCATCGTGCATACATTTATTTTGTCCCCCTACACCAAACGCGATCACGACACGCAGGTTAAAATATCAAAACAAACTCTGAACCAATGATATTAATTTGGGGACAGGTCGAAAAGCATTAAACATGTATGGCAATTTAGCTAGTTTGTTTGCACTTGCTAGCTAATTTGTCCTATTTAGCTAGCTTGCTGTTGCTAGGTAATTTGTCCTGGGATATAAACAGTGAGTTGTTATTTTACCTGAACTGCACAAGGTCCTCTACTCCGACAATTAATCCACACATAAAACGGCCAACCGAATCGTTTCTAGTCATCTCTCTTTTCATCGTTGAAATTATATGGTGATCGCATCTAAACTTTCATAGTATTACCACGACAACCTGCAAAACAGTTAGTCTTTCAATCACCCACGTGGGTATAACCAATGAGGAGATGGCACGTGTGTACCAATGGCACGGGTAAACCAATGAGGAGATGGGAGAGGCAGGACTTTCAGCGCGATCTGCGTCAGAAATAGGAATGATATCTATTTTAGCCCTTGGCAACGCTCGTTGGCGCAATAAGTGAATAACATGGATTTCTAAATTTGTACTTTCCGAATGCACTGTATATCAATGCATTTTTTTGCTGTAAGATACAGTTTGTGTTGTAATATAAGTACTGATCTTTCCTTTATATTCTTATTTTTTTGCAGCCCTGGAAGATCCCCATCCTGTTGTGATCATGAGATTATTATGATGAACCATGTCTACAAGGAACGCTTTCCTAAGGTGAGGGGCCAATAGTAGAACTAATAATGCCTTATCGCCTTAACATTTGTCATTTTGTATCAAAACAAAATGCTAATGTCTTACATAAGGTTTATTACACAGTGACAAAAGAGTTGCTCTTTTTTTAGCCACTTCTAAACTTTTTACCCTCTCCGACCACTTTTGCCACCACTTTCTACCACCTTTAAACCTTTTTACCCTCTCTCTCATGTCCTCTCCTTCTACCCTTTTCCACCCCTCCATGTCTCTAGGCCACGGCCCAGATGGAGGAGAGGATCCAGGAGATCATCCGGACCAGCTCCCCGGAGAGCGTGCTGCCGCTAGCGGACGGTGTGCTGGGGTTCGCCCACCATCAGATCATCGAGCTGGTCCGCGACTGCCTGGAGAAGAGCCGCCTGGGGCACGTCACCTCGCGCTACTTCTGTGAGCTCACCGACAAGCTGGAGAAGCTATTCCAGGAGGTGGGTGACACTATTGGTGCAGCTCAATAATGTTAAGTGGTTACCTTTCCTTGTGTCGTCTACTCCCATATTAATAATCTGGCATAATGAAGGAAAGTAGACGAGGAAAGAAAGCAATAAAGAGTAGTGTGGCGCCACCTGCCCCACTTTAAAATACATCAACCTTTTACCATAGTAATAAGCACAGTGTAATTACAATATCAGTACACATTACTGCATAGGACTTACAATCAAACAGATTCTTTCACGAAAATGATTTGGTTTACAGTGCTCTTTTACCTCTACGGTATGCAAAGTCACAAGCACTATTACAAATATAGATATTCTGTATTGCTCATTGTCCTCTCCCCTCATGCAGGCTTACTATGATAATCCCTCCCTCTTACTTAATGGTACTTCCAGTCCCGAGCACTGATCAGCTCACAGGTCTGTATAAAATGTTGAGCGAGTGTGTTCTGTTCTGTGTGTGTATAGTCCACATCCCGGTCGGAGAGCCAGGAGGTGAACTTCATCAAAGAACTGGTAAAGAAGATCCTCATCGTCATCGCCAGGCCAGCGCGCCTCCTGGAATGCCTGGTATGTCTCGCCTGATTGTCACTAGTTAGCTACCAAGCACATGGCAATGACTGCTCACTCACACATATTACACTAATTATACTAGGGCCAGGAGTTTTTCCTGACCATGTGGGGTGACTAGTCAAATCTCTGGGCATTAATACTAAATATGACTTATTTCTGTCCCATGGCTAATCAGAACTACACAAATTACCATGTAGCTCTATCTAAACTAGGTTTCAATTATGTGAGTCATTTGACAAACATCCCATCCATGTCTCTGTTGTATAAAGAGGAGGCTTGCGACCTGGTGACGAGCCATACAGATGCAATACATCCTCCTCGCGCTCCTGCTATTGATTGATTGTTACATTATCAACCCAGAGAAAAGCCAACGGCACTCAGACAATGCCTATTGAAACTTAAAACTAAGAGTTCCAGAAGTGTTGTAGTGAAACCTGTGTTGTCCTCTCCTCAGGAGTTTGATCCAGAGGAGTTCTACCATCTGTTGGAGGCTGCCGAGGGTCACGCCAAAGAGGGCCAGGGCATCAAGACTGACATCCCCCGCTACATCATCAGCCAGCTGGGGCTCACACGGGACCCCCTGGAAGGTATGCCAGGGTTGACCTTTTAGGAGTTTGGCAGATAGACAGTGGAGGTGCAGCCAAACATCACACATTCAGATTGAAAAGAGTGCTTTCTTCTGAAAGCTGCAAGGGGCTGTGAACTCAACCCGAGGGCTGGCCTGCTTTATTCAAGTAATCAAGACGTTTCTGAGTGTGTAGAAGATAACTTATTTTGTGATGTAAAACCTAAGATGTGCTAGCCTTGATATTCATGCTCTACAGATGACACTGGCTACGTTCCAATTGTTCACCTGTCTCCCAAAGTGTGCCTCATTGATTTAAAAGGAATGGACTGGTGTGAGGAATATGGTGGAAACTCCCTCCAGCCACGCTTGCACCAATCCAATGCTTTTAACAAGATTCGTACGGTCATGAAAATCCTGGACTTTTAAAATGGTGTTTTCCAGGCCGGGAAAAGTTTTGGAAAATGATCAAATCTAAAACTTTTTGGAAAAGTAATGGAAATATATCAAATAGGTAATCTTGATGTACATTTTTTAGGCACAGTTAAAAAAAAAAATAATAATAATAATAAATATCAACATATAAGCCAGGATCGGAATGCACTTTGATTGGCACATCACCTACATGTGTGCGAGAGGAGTGGGCTGTTGCTCAAGGAGAGAGAGACAGTCTAACATTGCAGCGGCAGGCAGGTAGGCCTATAAAATATGATAGAGAACAGACTAATAGCTAGGTAGCCAATATATCAAAACATATATTGTACCCTGTAATTAACTGTTTTTAACTATTATTAGCATGATTGTTTTCATATCCCTAAAACTTTCCACCGACACTCGTGAATAAGGTCATACAAAGTTGATTTACTTTCTTGAACAATTCATTTAAACAATTATTTTTGACTGAACAAATTATTCATTTCACCATTGTATTAGTTGGGATTCGGTTCAATCTCGATGAATCCAAATAAGTTTGAATCGCAAACAGTAATTACATGTATTCTTTTTATGTGTCCTTTTGTATTATGTGGCTTCAAAATTTGTTTTGTAGATTCTTCCAGTTTATTTGGGCATCCAATGTATGGGACATTGCAACGAGCCTGACGTGAATGATATACTGCTTTCCCACGAACAGGCCCAGATCCCCGTCATTTGCATGAAGAGAAAGTGGAGAAAAAGGGGCCAGAGGGCGGGCTGCCTTCTGTGAGTTCGTAGGCGATCGAATAAACTCCCACTTCCTTCCATTCTGCTAGCAAACGTGCAATCTTTGGAAAATAAAATCGATGACCTAGGCGGAAGATTAAACTACCAACGGGACATTCAAAACTGTAATATCTTATGCTTCACGGAGTCGTCGTGGCTGAACGACGACATTATCAACACACAGCTGGCTGGTTATACGCTGTATCAGCAGGACAGAACAGCGGCGTCTGGTAAGACAAGGGACTATGTATCAGCTGGTTCACGATATCTAAGGAAGTCTCTGATGCTGGCACTAAGACAGCACTGAAGGAGCTGTATTCCGCCATAAGCAAACAGGAAAACACTCACCCAGAGGCGGCGCTCCTAGTGGCCAGGGACTTTAATGCAGGGAAACTTGAATCTGTCTTACCAAATTTCTATCAGCATGTTAAATGTGCAACCAGAGGGGAAAAAAGCTCTGGACCACCTTTACTCCACACACAGAGATGCGTACAAAGCTCTCCCTTGCCCTCCATTTGGCAAATCTGACCATAATTCTATCCTCCTGATTTCTGCTTACAAGCTAAAATTAAAGCAGGAAGCACCAGTGATTCAATCAATAAAAAGTGTTGAGATGAAGCAGCTTCTACCCCCAAGCCATAAGACTCCTGAACATCTAATCAAATGGCTACCCAGACTATTTGCATTGCCCTCCCTCCTCTTTTACACCGCTGCTACTCTGTTGTTATCATCTATGCATAGTCAGTTTAATAACTCTACCTACGTGTACATATTACCTCAACTAACCGTTGCCCCCTCACATTGACTCTGTACCAGTACCCCCGTGTATAGTCTTGCTGTTATTGTACTGCTGCTCTTTAATTACTTGTTACTTTTGTTTTTTACTCATATTTTTTTTAAACTGCATTGTCGGTTGTGGGCTCATAAGTAAACATTTCACTGTAACCTGTTGTATTTGGCGCGTGTGACTAATAACATTTTATTTGATTTTGATTTGAAATGTGGTTTGTTAGAGAGGACTGGAATAAAAGCCTGCACATTAGCTCTCCTGGAGGATGGTTGACCACCCTTGATTACATAACATTACAACCAAATACATTTTATGCCTTTTGAAATAATTAGCTCATTCAATATATCAAAGATTTTTTTTTTTAAATAGCTGAAAACAGGACAGGGCCATGAATTGGAGATTGTAAACATGAGTGAAAAATGCCCTTTAAGTAAAATCCATATCCCATTCAAATCCTAAATAACAGCTGAAAATGATAAGGATTCCATCATAACCGTCCTCACTGATACCAGAGAGGATGCTCTCACCCGTAGGCTCCGTTGCTGATGAGTTTGTTCATCTCAAAGTCCATCTCGCAGGGCTTTCGTCGGGATCGCAGGGCCGCGTTCAGACTGATCTAGTGTGTAATCATTAGTCCAACAGTTGCAACGAGAGTTTCTGTTGGGTAAATTCAGTTATGTTTATCCCCGTTCTGTTTGCTTAGCCGATGCTTTCAGTACTAGATTCAATCTCTGACCCTTTGATTGGGTGGACAACATGTCAGGTCATGCTTCAAGAGCTCTGATAGGTTTGAGGATGCCCATTGGAAGTTGCCATAATTACTGTGTAAGTCTATGGAAGGTGGTGAGAACCATGAGCATCCTAGGTTTTGTATTGAAGTCAATGTACCCAGAGTAGGGTGGAAGCTTACTGTCCTCCGGTTACAGCATGGTGCTACCCTACAGAGTGCGGTTGAGGCTACTGTAGACCTTCATTGCAAAACAGTGTTTTTCAATAAATTATTCAGTGAGGTGAATAGATTGTATTGTATATCATCCAATCACTTCTCACGCTTTGTTCTCGAAGCACCTGTCAACGCTACATTGATGACCTGATGAGAATATAAGCATAAGATTTCTGATCGTGAATCTACTTAACCCAACCAGTTTCATCAGATTGCTACAGCCTAAATTGGTTTCTTGATCTCGTTTCAGTGGAGGAGAGGAATCATCGGCAAATCATTTATCACATTTTAATTAACGTTAACGTCCTCGTAAAACTTCCTCCGTAATGTACTGAGAGAAAATACTTGTACGATAATTGAAAAAAATCCTAATTATGTTTTCGATATTGGTCTTTAACGTTTTGAAAGCATTGCTGGAGCAGAAAATAATTTTTAGATAAGATGAATGACTTCTAGTACTAGTTCTTCTGTAGTAGTAATACAAGTACCAGCTACCCAATGACCAAAATATTGTCAGCGTTACAGCTAACTTTTCTAGCAAGGCTAATATAACTAGCAAGGCTAATATAACAAGAATAGAGAGGTTCTAAGATGGCGGCGAAGAGTAATGTCCTGTACTGAACTGACTGCCATCCTAATGTGCCTCTCCTCTCTCCACTCAAACCCCAGCGTTCATTCTGACTAATTAGGAACGAATGGTCTCCCTATAGAGCTGAAACAGATCGACACAGACTGGCTCACTAACCTCCGTCCTCATTGGCCAATGTCTCTTGACTCATTTCCCCTGGGCCTATCCTGTGTGTTTTTCTTGCCCAGTAGCCTGGAGTGCTGGAAGCAGCCTCCTAGGCAGGGACAGATGCTAAGTTACATTAGAAATGTGTTTAGGGTCACTGTTGGGACGACCGAACAACCCACTCCTGATTCGCTAGCTCCTGCTGTTCATACAGTGCTGATGGGAGGGGATGCACACACACCCGAATGTATACGCAAGAGACACACGCACACACAGGAGTGTTCTGGAGTTGGGGTTTTCTTAATGGATGTCCGACATGTGTTTGTGTTGCTGCCTCTTCTGGTTTCCATGTCATTTCCCTGTTTCTGTTTCTTAACTGCCAAATAAAGAAAGAGTGTGTTAATATACAGTACTCTCTATAGGCTTTGACTAAATGTTGGAGTATATAGAAGACATCTGGATTCAAAGGGCACTGTTTTGTGTCTGAAGGTGAAAATGCTGAAATGGCGAAGTTGAATGAAATGCTGACATGTTGTTTCTCTCTGTCCTGCTCCTATAGAAATTGCTCAGATGACCAGTTATGATAGTGGGATAGCTGAAACACCCGAGACAGATGACTCTGTGAGTATTCAGCATGTTTTATTCAAGTTTTTAGTTGCAGGTTAGATGTATTTCAGTAGAATAAAGTTTCTCATGTCCTCCCAGTCCCAGAGTCTGAAAGCGGCCCTGCGATCCCGACGAAAGCCCTGCGAGATGGACTTTGAGATGAACAAACTCATCAGCAACGGAGCCTACGGGTGAGAGCATCATCTCTGGTATCAGTGAGGATGGTTATGATGGAATTCTAATCTGTTTCAGCTGTTATTTAGTGTTTGAATGGGGTATGTGATTTGGGTTTACACAAAGGACATTTTTCACTTATGTTTACCATCTCCAATTCATGGACCTGTCCTGTTTTCTTCCTAAGCCATGATTAAGTCTACCACGGGACTGACAGATTGTGTTCCCTCTCAACAGAGCTATGAATGTGTGATTTCAATCCATCTTTATAGAGTACAGGTAACTGCCAAAATAAAGGAAACACTTGAGTAAATGAGGAATACAAAGTATATTGAAAGCAGGTGCTTCCACACAGGTGTGTTTCCTGAGTTAATTAAGCAATTCATCTCCCATAATGCTTAGGGTCATGTATAAAAATGCCCATTTGGCCATAATTTTGGCTGCCATGACTTTGAAAGAGGGGTCTCAAAGGAACATAGGGAGTTTAAATGGTGTGTGTCTGTCATCAGATCTCAACCCAATTGAACACTTATGAGAGATTCTGGAGCGGTACCTGAGACAGCTTTTTCCACCGCCATTAACAAAAAAACAAATGATGGAATTTATTGTGGAAGTATGGTGTCGCCATAGAGATCCTATTAAATTACTATTCTAATTCCTAATTATATGATTGTCGCATCCCTCCAATAGTTCCAGACACTTGTAGAATTCCAAGGCACATTGAAGCTGTTCTGCTGACTAGTGGCCCAACACCCTATTAAGACACTTTGTTGGTGTTTTCTTTATTTTGGCAGTTACCTGCATATGACTAACAATGTCATTCTCTGACCGAGCAATATATGCTTGATTTACCTAAGCCTGAACTGTGTGTCTGGTGTATTGTCTTCTCTCTGTAACAGGGCTGTGTATCTGGTGCGCCACAAGGAGACCAAGCAGCGCTTTGCCATGAAGAAGATCAACAAACAGAACCTGATGCTGAGGAACCAGATCCAGCAGGCGTTTGTGGAAAGAGACATCCTGACCTTCGCTGAGAACCCCTTCGTGGTCTCAATGTTCTGCTCCTTTGAAACACGACGACACCTCTGCATGGTCATGGAGTATGTGGAAGGTAGGCAGCCATTATTTTTTCCTTACTTTTTCTTTCTTACCAAAACTGTGGAAGACAGTAAGCTCACCAGGGGGATAAACTGCTCTAGAAATACTGGTTAATGTTGTTCAGCCCTATTATTTACCAAAAGTATTACCAATTTTAGGTTGGGATTAATCATATGTTGAATGTACTTCATTGTAGTATACAGTATTTTATTGTCAGAATTAACTCAGTAAGACAATTCTGTGTCTGTATGCCATTAGGCGGTGACTGTGCCAACCTGCTAAAGAACATGGGCCCCCTGCCTGTGGACATGGCCAAGATGTACTTTGCTGAGACGGTGCTGGCTCTGGAGTACCTCCACAACTATGGCATCGTCCACAGGGACCTCAAACCAGACAAGTCAGTCTCTATTATCTCTATAGTATAGTCAGCTACTATCACTGGGAATGTAAATAGATAGAGTCTAATCTCAGATCTGTTAGTGCTGTCTTACCCTAGTAAGACATGTCATAGTAGTTGGCAAGACTGCATGAACAGATCTGTTTAGACACCCTTCAGACTGCTGATCTTTATGTTTTTAAAATAGTCAGTCACTTTGGTCATTGATGTCTATCAATCACATTTATTTTATGAAGCCCTTTATACATGAGCAGTTGTCACAAAGTGCTTTACAGATACCTAGCCTAAAATCCCAAAGAGCAAGCAAAGCAGTCACTCATTTACTTATTGTATTCTGAGCCAGATTTGGAGATCTATTTTCATTGGTATCTATGTGATGCTTGTGTGTTTCTCCCCCACCCCCCAGTCTGTTGGTGACCTCCATGGGTCACATCAAGCTGACAGACTTTGGGCTGTCCAAGGTGGGCCTGATGAACATGACCACTAACCTGTATGAGGGACACATAGAGAAGGACGCCCGAGAGTTCTCTGATAAACAGGTACAGTGTGTGGAGATGGATTGGCATTCTACCTACAGTATAGGCCAGTCTTTCTCACTCATTTATAGTTTCTCATAATTAAAACAAGCAAGCAGAGAGAACATGACCATTATGGTATCCAGTTTGAACACTGTTTGACATGCTCAGACTGAATACCTACAGCTTTCAGGTTATTGTTTATCAAATATGACAGTTTCAAGCCTCACCGTTTCACCAAAACGTACTACTAGTACCTGTTGCCTTCTGTCTGTGTGTGTAGGTGTGTGGGACCCCAGAGTACATCGCTCCAGAGGTGATCCTTAGACAGGGTTATGGGAAACCAGTGGACTGGTGGGCCATGGGCATCATCCTCTATGAGTTCCTGGTGGGTTGCGTACCCTTCTTTGGAGACACACCAGAAGAACTGTTCGGACAGGTCATCAGTGGTCAGTCTCACTCTTCTCTCTTTTTGAGTTGACATTTAGGGCGAATCCTAAATTCCAATTATGTTGAAATTTCACTTACCATTGACATCAATGCATGACTAAGTAGGATACAAATCTGAAGGCCTTTATCCCCAGTGAATGGGAAAGATTGGCAATATCTAACTAAATAGTATGGAATTGGATGGTGCCAATCTTTCCGATTTATTTGGGATCAAGGCATGTTATGCACAAAACCGATTGTGTGGGATGTGGCTCTACATTAGAACTAAAGACATTTCTCAAGTTCCAATTGATGATAACTTCCTTATGGCTGTTGTGTTAAAGCCTTTTTACATTTACAGCACATTATGCTGAATAAAGGAATAAGACTTTAAAAAAATGTCAGCAGTGGAAATTCTTAGAGAGGAGTCTATACAGGGAACCTCAGAGAGGCCCCTCTATCTATCCTATGAAATTGAATGGTGTGCTTTGACAGATTTGGTGTGCTCTATATTGTGCAAAATTCCTTATGTCCATTATTTTCTAGCCATTTTAAGTGTATAGCACAGACATGGTGTATTCGCCTACTTGTTCTATGCAACGAATAAGATTTTTTGTTTTTTAATGTCAGCATGCGATGTTCTTTGTAAACTGATCCTTTACACATAAGCTCGATCTATCCTATGTTAATTAATGTGGTGCAATGACAGATTTGGTGTCCTCTCCATCATACCAGACCATAGGGACCCAGTGTTAATTAAAGGGCTCTGAACACACTGAGCTGAATGCCACGCTGCTCAGGCCTGAGGGCCACCATGCATATTCATGCCCCACTCCCAAATTTGATTAAAATGGGGGCCTCATGGCGCCAAAGAGACAACCGTGGTATGGCACAGATTCTACTGGTTTGGTGTACACTGGTATTTCTCAACTGTTGCTAGCGGTCTACACCGGTCAAACACACATGAACAGACTCAAACAGACACATTGAGGTACACACACAAACATGCAGACACAAGGATTTTATTATCACATCATTATAATTTTTTTCAGACCTGGATAACACATTATTTTAGTACTGGAGAACAGACACTAATCAATTGAATTTCTCATCCTTGAGGTAGTGAAGGTTGTCAATAATAAACAATATGACCTTTGTCTAAGGAAGTGCACAATAGCATTCATTAATCAGATTATAATTGTGGGACTGTTAAAACTGTGGCTTACTGCCAGCTAACTCAGTATGTGTTGTCTATGGGATATTGCTAACTGCTAGCTAACTCAGTATGTGTTGTCTATGGGATATTGCTAACTGCTAGCTAACTCAGTATGCTGTTTGTCCTATGGGATATTGCTAAACTGCTAGCTAACTCAGTATGTGTTGTCTATGGGATATTGCTAACTGCTAGCTAACTCAGTATGTGTTGTCTATGGGATATTGCTAACTGCTAGCTAACGCAGTATATGTTGTTTCTGGGATATTACTAAGTGCTAACGAACTGAGTATGTGTTGTTTCCCAGATGAGATCAACTGGCCGGAGGGAGAGGACGCTCCCCCTGCTGACTCCCAGGAACTGATCACCCTCCTACTTAGACAGAACCCCCTGGAGAGGATGGGCACAGGTAGTCACAAGTTGTGCACAACACATGCCACACACAAATACCATTTTCACACTACTGAGCCAAGCCAGGCTGTACTGGGCTGGCCTGGTTTCATATTCACCATAGTTGATGGAACCGTGCTGGAAAGGACAATGTGTAAAGAACCTACAGTTCTGGCACATTTATGTGGGTTACTTTTAGTTTGTTGAAACTCAGCACAGGGCACAAAGGAACCTTTTTACTGTTAAGAGGTTTACAACCAGTTTATCTCCCCTCAGATATAATAGTCCAGGTACAGACAGTGGTATATTCCCATAACTGCCCATGTGCCTTCTCATCACATACAGAGGGAAAATTGGGTCAACCAAATAGGCGAAACAGTTTATCACATAAGAATGCTGCCTTGTAAATGGGCCCCCTCAGGAATGTCGACCTGGGCAAGGTCACGCATCATCAGCATCTGCGGATTGTAAACATGGTCCCTGACCGGAGACCACGGGCCGCCCACTGTTTGACTACGTCTAAAATGGCACCCTATATAGCCCATAGGGCTCTGGTCAAAAGTAGTGCAGCATAGGGAATAGTGGGCCATTTAGGATGTAGACTTTGTCTCCTGCGTAGCAGATTCAATCTAATCAGGTTACACAGGACTGCATTCATCAGAGCCAATCCCCTGGGTCGAGTCGAACCATTCAGCAGGCGGCCCTCCGTCTCTTCCTCAAAGGTCACCGGCAGGAAATTGCACTGCATAATTTATGGCCGGTGATACGACTTTTGGGTGCCGGCCAATGATAAAGCGAGGAAGTAATGTTAGCGTCTGCACTTCTTCCTTTTGTGTTGGGGCAGTGCCACCGCTGTCCAATGTCAACCTTTATCTTGGATGGAGCGGAAGTGTGTTTGAGTGCGTTTGTAGTGTGTGCATTCACTAGGCTTTTGTGTGCAAGATATCTGTGTATCTCTGAGCGTCTATGTGTTCTTAATGTGTACTGCATGTCCATCCATCCTTAGGTGGTGCATATGAGGTGAAGCACCACCAGTTCTTCCACACTCTGGACTGGGACAGTCTGCTGAGACAGAAGGCTGAGTTCATCCCTCAGCTGGAGTCAGAGGACGACACCAGCTACTTTGACAGTGAGTTTACTTCCTGCTCTCAAAATGTACACTAACCTATACTATAGAATACAGCCACTTCAAAAGTGAAAGTTAGTAAAGATGGTAACTAATGTTTTATCCCCACAGCTCGATCAGATAGGTACCATCACTTGGAGACAGAGGAAGAAGAGGAGGATACCAATGATGAAGACTTCAACGTGGAGCTACGTCAGTTCTCGTCCTGCTCTCACAGATTCTCCAAGGTGGGTTGTCTTTCTCTTTGTACCTTTCTCTCTCTTCTGTCTATCTCCCCCCACACTCCAACCCCCCCCCCCCTCTCTCTGTCTATCTCCCCCCCACACTCCACCACCCCCTCTCTCTCTGTCTATCTCCCCCCCACACTCCAACCCCCCCTCTCTCTCTGTCTATAATCTCCCCCCACTCTACCCGCCCCTCCTCTCTCTGTCTCGATAAATTACAAAAGATTCGCTCAAGGTATTACTGCTTACTGACTTCCATATTACTCCATATGATTGAAAAACAATGGTGGATCAATGAGGTAGTTACCCTCAACAGAAAATGTATGTAGTTCATACAAATTTCTGCAGCTTTCAATGAAAACCCAACATGATAGATTTTTGGTTCATAACATTCTTTGCGTCTTTCCCCCCAACCCCCCTGCAGCATGTTATGTAGAGCTCGGCTTTGCATAAATTTTCTGCTGCAAATCAGATCTATTTTGGTAGAACTTAGAACACAATGCAAACACACACACAGACTTGCACACATTGTTGTGCTGCATTGCAGTACGCTCTGCCTCTGAAAATAATACACAACGTGCCTTCTAAGGCAGAAGAATGTCTCAGAGGAAGAGTTTTTGTTCAGTTACCTACCTAGATCTTTTTGAGTTTTTGTTACCCACCAGTTTTTTGTGCACGGCCTGATAGTCTAACCCGTGGCTAACCAGTGGCTGCTGCCACTATTTTGGAACCACTGACTGTGGTTTCTATGGTATCAGACTCTGTGTCCCAATACTAACTGGATATATTGATGATGTTGTTTAGGTGTAGTAATCTTGTCCTCTATGAGGAAAGTCTCTGTCTGTAAAGTCTCTGTCTGTGTGTCTGTCCCTGCATGGTGTCCAGGTATGTAGCCCTCTACACTCGTACCCATATACGGGTTGAAAATTGAACATTTGGGCACTGATAAACGACTAAATTGGAACACAGTGGAAGTATAGTAACATGCTATAAATTAGGGCTGTGACAATACCAGTATCAAAGTCTTCTGTTCCAAGGCAAAAATGAAAAAGCGAAGCAGATCAAACTCTTTGGTCCTTTAAAAACCTGCTGTATGTCAAATATTGTGTGCTTATAGTTTGGAAAATAAATACATGTGACTCTGGATGACGTTTGTTTCCAACATTAGGGCTGTTTTTCTGAAGAAGTCAAATCCGCTTTGTGTTTTGTTTCTTTGCCACGATACTAACGAGTATCGCGATACTGGTATCATCCTGGCCCTACTATACATAACTTCAGAGCTCTGGCTCTGTGCTTCACAGCTCTGTATGGGTTTTGACTGACAGCCGTTCTGAACTTGAGCACAGCACACGACAAGAAGTTGCCCCATCCCTCCCTCTCATTGGGCAACTTTTGCAAATGTTTTGTTGTCTGAGTGAGGGAAATACTGTAAATTAAGAGGACTATGTATTTTGATAGATGTTGAGGATTATAATAAATACCTCTGCCATACAAGCAAGCCAAACACACATTGAGTCTAAATGTGCACTTTACATTTCCATATAACTCGTCATATACAGTGTCAACGTTTATGATCACTATGTTTGATGTACAGTTACAAGATGACATACCCTGGGTTGTTCTGAACAGAAGGAGCCTATGTTTGTCTATTGTTAAGAAAATGCACCGCGGCACACGCACCTGAATGCACTCATGACTCATTTCTATGCACACCAAAATTACCATCTGTTTCTCTGAATTGCATCGTGAAGCCTAAAACTGTAATATCATATTTTATAACTTAGCTAGTCATGTTGGCAATAGATCAGGCTTTCAAATTGCACGATTTCTAATGGATCATTGTGTGATGGCGGGGATGCAGGGTTGAGTCCCAAACAAAATAACTACAAGTGCACTTGCTCTAGTTCGGGTGTCAAACTCATTCCATGGATGGCTGAGTGTCTGCATTTTTACACTCCTCCCTTGTACTTGATTGATGAATCATGGTCACTAATTAGTAAAGAACTCCCCTCACCTGATTGTCTAGGTCTTAATTGAAAGGAGAGACAAACAATCTTCAGACACTTGGCCCTCTATGGAATGAGTTTGACACCCCTGCTCTAAATCCTCAACAATACAGCTAAGAGAGAGAAAAAAACACCTTATAGTTTGTCATCCTTGAGTCATAAAGTGCATCGAAATTACTTAGCACACTTTGGAGACACCAGTTAGTCCTCTCATCAAACCCTTGTAATTTCTTTGTCTTATGTTGCAACTTCCTCAATTATCAAGGAATATTCTCATGTTACTTAATGTATTCTCAGATTTCATTATCAACAAATGCAGCAAAAGTCAAATTAACAGTGTAATGTTTGGATTCAGTCTTGTCAGGTGAACTGTTATACTCAACTTTGGCGTAATAATTTCCCCATAATCTCCAAACTGTTCCCTTTCAATTGCTACCATTGTTATGCATATGCATTTCTTCTGTAAGAAACATTTCAATTTAGCCCTATCCATATAGGCCAATTCCCACGAGTGTAAAGGGTTAACTGTTTGTCTGTCTGTGTGGTGTGTAGGTGTACAGCAGCTTGGACCTGTCCCGTGGCCAGCTGGAGGGGAAGGGAGAGCCTGAGGAGAAGAAGAGTGAGAGCCCTCTGACTGTAGACTCTCTGAGCTGGACACCGGAGTTCACTGAAATGTACGCCTCACAACATCCCTTCTGCTATACTCAAACGATCTATTGTTTTCACACACTTTTGGTATTATTTAAGTTCCCCCACTATTGCAGGGTCTCCGAATACCTTAAGACAAAGATGGCAGTGCATAACCTGCTTATATTAACCCATTTTGTCAGTACAACATCTATAATAGTTAGCTAGTATGTTCTGAATGTTTTTTCTGATGGGGGTTGATATTTATCCATTCCTCCTTTCTTCCCCCAGGCCCTCCCTCACCCAATCCTCAGACACAGAGAGCCCCAGCATGGGCCCTCGCCCGCCCGGCCTGCTCCCCAAGTTCGCCATCTCAGCTGAGGACGGAGACGAGGAGTCCCTGGCCCTAAGGGACCCCACCAAGTTGGCCTTCTCCATAGAAGAGGATGAGGCTGATGCAACCACCCCCGGGAGCACCCACAGCGGGGCTACTCTCTCTGGTATGGAGGCCTCGAGCACTGGTTAAAGCTGGTAGAAGATGTAGGGATAGTGTTAAAGAATTGGCATCATGTTGGCTGTTGAAGACTGGTTTAGCTGATATTCAAGAGCAGAAGAGTAATGATACGGGTATCACGTGGAGTTGTTTCAATGTTTTTAATGTGCCTGACTGTAACTAAAAAAAATATGGGACATTGTACCTGTTCTTCTTTGGTCAGTAGGTAGTTTCTCTGAGCACCTGGACCTGCATCCCTCCAGAGGGGAGGGCTTAGACAGCCCTGACTCCTCCTCCAAGACCCCCATGGACCTGGGAGGCCAGCATGCCGGCCTGCGGCCTGATAGACATGGAGAGAAGCATGGTGTTGTTGCCAAAGTCCCCAAGTCTGTCTCAGCCAGTGCCCTCTCCCTCATGATCCCTGGAGGTGAGTCAGACGATACACACACCCTACCCCTGCGATCTCCAGCATTTCGATTTAAGGATGGTTAAAGAGCAATGAGAGGCCATTAGATCTGTGTGAAATGGGCCCGGCTGCTGCTGGGAAGAGGCTACAGTTTATGGAGTGGCTATATATGCAGTAGCACAGAAGAGGAGCCTGTAACTGAGGTAGTAGCTGAGAAAAACACCCCCTAAGGGTAAATCCCTCATGTCTCACTCCCAGCAGTGGCACAGTGATTCCAGGCTGTATAGGAACAGCTGGCTACTGAGGGGAGAGCTACAGGAAGACAGATCAATAGAAATGACAATAGCGCTCTTTGTATGCGTGTCTTGTGTTTTAACCTTTAAATGAACCTCCACTGGGTATTTTGGTTTGAAGAATTGGAAAATTCACCCTATAAAATTAGCATAAAAATTGATGGTGTGCTATATAAAAACGTCTATGGCAACATTTATTTTGCTCTCACAATGTATCTGGCACATTGCCAGATTAGTCCCTTGATTGTATCACAATGACCATATTATTTCCCCAAGTAATAATGCCCTTCATTAATGTGTCTCTTAGTGGTACAGATATCATTAGAATTGTGTTTCTCATTGTTCCAGATATCTTAAAGGCCGACTTTGTGATATTTACAGACGTTTTTAGTCATTTCAAATGATAATCTATATTTGTCTGTCTTGTTCCAGATATCTTTGGGGTGTCCCCACTGGCCAGCCCCATATCCCCCTACTCTCTCTCCTCTGACCCTTCCTCTCGTGACTCCTCACCCAGCCGAGACTCCTCCCTCGGCGTCATCAACCCTAGGCATCCAATCATCATCCACAGCTCGGGGAAGAAATTTGGCTTTACGCTGCGGGCCATCCCGGTGTACGCATGCGATCGTGATGTCTACACTGTCTACCACACAGTCTGGGTAAGAACTTTACTTTGATTTACTGACTTTATTGTCCCCATGAGGAAATGTTGTTGCAGTGTCATGTACACGTTTAAATACAAAACAAATTCACAATACAACTTTCATAATGGATACATACCAATAAAAATAGAATAGCCTGCTGGCCTTACTGGGTCGATAGGAACATTAGCCCGAGCTGTTTCGGAGGGATATCACACCTGGCACAAATTATTGTCTAGTTCTGTTTTTCTTGCCGGGGGGTGCCCTATACCTGCACCCAGAGGGGAGTAGTTCAAAGTCTGGGTACAGGGGGTGGCTTGGGCCTGAAATGACAGTTCACCAGCCCCCCATACACATGTTCCAGTGTCCCCCAGACGATTCACCAGCCCCCCATATACTGTGTCTTGCTGAGGGCCCTGACCATAAAGATCTGATACAGGCCTGTCTAATCCCTCAGCATATTTATCTGGCTGACTCTGGCATTCCCAAACCAATGAAAGATTTGTAAAACAGAGTCGGTTTAGTACAGTCAACCTTAAAAGATCCCAGCTTTTTGAGAAAGTACAGTCTCAGGTCTGTACATTTACGCCACTGAAGCTTGTTGTCCAAGAGGACACCCAGATATTTGTATTCCTCTACATCTCTATGTTCTGACCTCTGATAGATGTTGCAGAGGTAGGTGTTGTACGCTTCCTGAAGTCTATGCACATCTCTTTGGTCTTATTGGTATTGAGGACCAAGTGTGATTCATCACACCACTCTACAAAGTAATTTAGGACCGGGCCATGGTGTTCCTCGTCATCATGCAACAGGCTGATCAAGGCAGTGTCATCAGCGAACTTAACGAGGTGTCTGTCAGGATGGGAACTAGTACAACTATTAGTGTACAGGAAGGGGGACTAAACACTTCCCTAAGGAGAGCCTTTGTTGGTGGTGCGTATGTCCGACAGGTGGGGGACCTACTTTGACCCGCTGTGACTTCTGGCTCAGGAAGTCCAACAGCCACAAAACCAGCCCCCCAATCTAAGGAGAAGTCCCTTATGAGTCTCTGTGCCAGAATGTAAGGCTAGATTGTGTTGGAAGGCAGAAGAGAAGTCAACATACAGAACCCTGACATGGGATTTTTGGCACCTTCTAGATGTCTATAGACCATGTTGAGGAGAGTAAGAATGGCATCATCAACTCCTCTGCTGGGCTGATAGTCAAACTGAAACGGGTCGAGGAGCTTCTGGGTGGCGCTGAGAATGTGACTTTTCACAGCCTCGTGTTTGATCATGTTCAAACAAGCACAGTCAAATATCTAATGAAGCACTGATAAAATAGTACATTTCTGTTGGTACAGCAAGTGGTCACTTTCATCTGTGTTATTAGATATTGAATAATAGGTTGAGTGGCTGGATTCAATTAAACCTGCACCATGGGAAAACAATGTTTTGTTTTTGTACTGCAATGTTTCATTACGGAGTGATTATAGATAAAGTAGCTAATAGTGTGTTTCTGTGTTTTGTTCAGAGTGTGGAGGACCCGGGTCCGGCCCACAAGGCAGGGCTGAAAGCTGGTGACCTCATCACTCATGTGAATGGAGAGACGGTCCACGGCCTGGTCCACACTGAGGTGGTGGAACTGCTGCTCAAGGTCAGAGAACATTAGATATAAAGCTTTCATCAGATAGAACTGCTAATAACAATTGTCCACCATTACATCCACAAAAGGTTATGACGCAATCGCATAAGGTATCTGGAGTTTGTAACTTGATACTCTCATGATGATATATATATATATATATATATATAAGCAATAAGTCCAGAGGGGGTGTGGTATATGGCCAATATACCACGGCTAAGGGCTGTTCTTAAGTATGATGCAACGCGGTATGTATATGGTATATTGGCCATATATCACAAACCCCTGAGGTACCTTATTACTATTATAAACTAGTTACCAATGTAATTAGAGCAGTTAAAATAAAGGTTGTCGTACTTGTCGTATACGGTCTGATATACCATGGCTGTCAGCCAATCAGCATTCAGGGCTTGAACCACCCAGTTTATAATAGACTGTTTATCTAGCGGTAATTTAATTTACAGTCAAGCCCACTTTTTTAACTCAACCCTGTTTGTAACTTCATACTCTTACAATGGAGCTAATTCATTTTGGGCCAGTTTATCTTATGGATCTCTGTATTTGCTTCCTTTCCAGAGTGGCAGTAGGGTAGCCATCTCCACCACTGCGTTTGAGAACACCTTCATCAAAACAGGGCCTGCCAGGAGGAACAGCTACAGGAGCAAGATGGTCCGACGCACCAAGAAGCCCAAGAAGGAGAAGACGCAAGAAAGGCAAGAAATTCGTGTTTGGTTTAGTGTTATTTTCTATACGAGAAACCATTTTGTTATTAGATATGAACTATATCTAATAGTTAACAACACTATCAACAATGCAGGTCCTACAGGCCCTAGTTGTTCCTTGTCGCACCTTGACTACTATTCAGTCGTGTGGTCAGGTGCCACAAAAAAGGACTTAGGAAAATTGCAATTGGCTCAGAACAGGGCATAACGGCTGGCCCTTGGATGTACACAGAGAGCTAATAATAATATGCATGTCAATCTGTCCTGCCTCAAAGTGGAGGAGTGATTTACTTCATCACTACTTGTATTTATGAGCGGTATTAACATGTTGAATGCACCAAGCTGTCTGTCTAAACTACTGGCACACAGCTCGGACACCCATGCATACAACACAAGAGATGCCACGAGGTCTCTTCACAGTCCCCAATTCCAGAACAGACTATGGGAGGTGCACAGTACTACATAGAGCCATGACTACATGGAACTCTATTCCACGTCAAGTAACTGATGCAAGCAAGAGAATCAGATTTTAAAATACTGATAAAAAACACCTTATGGAACAGCGGGGACTGTGAAGCAACACAAACGTAGGCACAGACACATGCATACACACACACACACACACGATAACATACGCACTATACACACATACACATGGATTTAGTGCTGTAGATATGTGGTAGTGGTGGAGTAGGCGCCTGAGGGGGCACACTGTTGTGAAATCTGTGAATATATTGTAATGTTTTTTTAAATTGTATAAACTGCCTTAATTTTGCAGGACCCCAGCAGCTAATGGGGATCCATAATAATACAAATGAACTAAATCTCTATAAGTCTGCTCTGTAGAGGTCGCTAGTAAATTTGTCCAGATTTTGTCATATACGGTATAACCACAGGGTGTAGCTGTGGCTCCTTGCAACGGTGCTAAAACTGTCTGTCACTGCTTGACAATGTCAACCCTCGTCACATGTCAGTCTTAAGTTTTTAATTTCAAAGATCTTACTCTGGCTTTCCTTTTTCTTTCACTGAATTGTTTAATTGATTACTCGGGAATATTATGTACATTGTTTACCACCATTTTAAGAACAATGATCATAGATGTCACAACACTACACATCTATTTTCTACCTACAAAAATTGCATTTTCTATGGAACATTCTTGCTTGGCCCTATAGTGGTGGACTGATTCAGTGTCTTCTCTCTGTGTCTTCTCTCTTTGCGCTCTTTGCCAGAACGCATATATAGTAATAACACCATTTGAAGTATAATTCTCTTAGATTAGACTGTCTAGAGTCTAGACCACCAATCTAATGTAGGGAGTGCCTGGGCCTCATAGTGATAGACTGACCGTGTCTTCTCTCTTTCCCCACAGGCGGCGGTCTGTTTTCAGGCGTTTTGCCATGCAGCCCTCCCCTCTGCTCCACACCAGCCGCAGTTTCTCCTCCTTCAACCGCTCCCTGTCCTCTGGGGAGAGTCTCCCAGGTTCCCCTACTCACAGCATGTCTCCCCGCTCCCCCACTGCAGCTTTCCGACCCACCCCTGACTTCAATCAGTCAGGTGAGAGTGACCGTCTTTCATTTACATTTTATGGAATAAAATTGATTTTAATCAATAAAATACGTGGTGTGTGTCAGTAAAACAATCCATGTTTGTTAAATTAGGATGAATGTACAATATTTAACACTATTAAATATTATAGTTGAATAACGTCCTTCCTTGTGTTTCCAGGTGGCAACTCCTCTCAGAGTAGCTCTCCCAGCTCCAGCGCTCCAAACTCCCCCGCAGGCTCCGGCCACATCCGTCCCAGCACCCTCCACGGCCTGGGCCCCAAACTGACTGGCCAGAGGCTCCGACAGGGCCGTCGCAAGTCTGTCGGTAGCATTCCCCTCTCCCCTCTGGCCCGCACCCCATCCCCGACTCCCCAGCCCACCTCCCCGCAGCGCTCTCCCTCTCCTTTACTTAGCCATGGGTCCATGGGGATCTCCAAGACCACCCAAGCATTCCCAGTCAAGATGCACTCGCCCCCTACCATTGTCCGCCACATGGCACGTCCCAAGAGCGCAGAGCCTCCCCGTTCGCCGCTCCTTAAGCGGGTGCAGTCGGAGGAGAAGCTGTCGCCCTCCTACACGGGCGACAAGAAGCACATGTGTTCCAGGAAGCACAACCTGGAGGTGACCCAGGAAGAGGCCCAGGGAGAAGAGTTGATGCCTGGGGACAGGGACCACCACACCCTGCAGAGTGTGGAGGAGACGTCCTGCGAGCCTCCGGCCATCACCCGGGTCCGGCCGGCAGAGCAGGGCTGCCTCAAGAGGCCTGTTGGACGCAAGGTGGGCCGCCAGGAGTCTATGGAGGAGCTGGACAAGGAGAAACTGAAAGCCAAGGTGGTGATGAAAAGACAGGACTGGTCAGAGAGGCGAGAGTCCCTGCAGAAGCAGGACGCACTACAGGAGTCTGATATGTCTGGTGCTGAAGGAGGAAGAAGCCAGGGCAGAAATCAAGGCTCAGAGACAGTCTCACTGGAAGGCAAAGCTGCCAGCACCACTGTGAAAGATGTCCTGTACAAGAAGCTGAACACTCGGGCCAGTGACGGCAGCCCTGAACCACTAGTGGGCAATAGCTCTGACTCGCCACTGTGCTCCATCCACCCTGACTGGAGCCCCCAGAAGACTGAGTGGCAGCTGTCCAGGCAGAGCAAGGAGGGTGGTAAGCCAGACAGGCTTGACTTCAAGGCCCCCAACATGGAGTTTGCCCGGAAGAGGCAGTCATTCGAGGAGCGAGAAGACTGCATGTGTCGACTCTCTCCCGTCATTCATGAGAGCCTCCATTTTGGCTCCACCCGGTCCAAGAGTCTTCAGCTGGACTCTGCCCTGGCTCTAGACCATGTCAAGGGTACCATGGGTAGCGTCCACTCCAGCCCTGAGGGCCTGAACCCCAAGATATTTGCTGGGAGAGGAGAGGGAAGCGCTGTGGAGAAACTCCAGCTCATCTCCTCCAGTGAAGGCTCCCTCAGGAAGACCTCCTCAGAGTACAAGCTGGAGGGGCGTCTGGTCTCCTCCCTCAAACCCCTGGAGGGCACCCTAGACATTGGCCTGCTCTCCGGGCCAAGGGTGTCTAAAACAGACACCTGCCTCTCTAAGATGTCTGATGGTGATATGGACTCGATAGGGACGCCCATGTGGCTGCAAAGCCCAGTTGAGCGGCAGGTGTTGATTCCCCTGCTAAAACCATCTGACAAGCAGAAGAGCCCCCCCACCAGTATACTAAGCCCTGGAGCTGTTGTGGCCCTTAGCAGTCCAATTCCCACCAACGAGGAGGCTAGTATTACCAACACAGGGCTTAAATGCAGTAGCAGTGGTGAGAAGCCACACAACAGACCTAGTCACCATGAACCCCCAATGGCTCTCTCCAAGGCGGAGGTCTCAGACTTTGGGGGGAAACAAGAGAGCAGGTCCAGTGTGATAACTCACGATCATAGGGCATTCCGCCACAGCGCCCACTTCTCCAACTGTGGGAAGACGCCCTCCATACGGGAGGTCAGCAACGAAGACCAGGAGGAGGAGGTGGAGCCACCTCAAGAGACCCCAGCCCCCGCACAGCAAAACAACACCGATATCTCCAAGACATCAGATACAGTTGTCGTTCCAAAGACGGAGAGTCCCAGAAATACTGGTGCATCCTTTCCTGCCTCAAAGGTGGAGGTTCAAGCAACTGCCCCTCATGCAGCTGTACCAGTGAAGCAAAGTTCAGATTGTCAGTCAGGGCCCAGTTACCTGCAGAGCAATGAGAAACAAAGACCAGCTGAGAATACAAGTAGCATCACTACAGGTGTACAATATAATTTAGAGAAGACTTCATACCTGTCAAAGCAGCAGATGGTATACAGCAGTCCCTCGACAGTGACCACAACACAAACGTCCATCCCTGCTCCAATCTCTAGTCTTGGAGATATGAACCGAACAAGTGGTCAAATGTCTCCAAGACAGGACGCCACAGGGAAAACCCAAAACTCGGAAAAGGTTCAAAGCAACAGGCCAGTACTAAACAAGGACAGTGAACCGGCCAGTGTGTCTGCTGTTGAGGAGCTCAAAGCTGCAAACGCAGCAAGAGATAAAATGGCCGAAGTCAGAGAGACAAGTCCTAAAGTGGATGTAAAATGTGTCTTATCTAAAGGAATTTTGGACACTGCAACTGCTAAAACAACACAGAGGTGTGATCAATGTGAAGATGCTTGTCCCATTGGCAGTCAGGTAGCTATTAGTAGTGTAGCAAAGCAAATTAGACACGGTCCCACTTCACCAAAGACAAAGGGTAGCATTGCAAAGACTGGAGAGAAGCCATATTTAACACACCGACTTGCTGAAAAGACTTGGGTCAAAGGGGCTCTTGAGGCAGAAATCAGAGTCTCTAAAAAGCAAACTGCTGATGTGAATACCAAAGAGACGAGTCCTGTGCTGATAGTGAAGCAGTCACCACCAAGTCCTGCTTCAACAAATCAAACAACCATCAATCCCAAAACTAAGCCAAGATCTGAGGAAGAGAGGGAGAGGTATGAAGTGAAAACTCCCACCCCAGTCGTCAAAGTAAGCCTGGATTCAAAACAGCAAGAAACTACAGTCTCAATGGTCAAAGAAATCCCAGACTCAAAGCAGGAAGAAACCCTACTCAAAACCTCGGTCCAAAGCCACATTGTCAAAGAGAGTTTAGACTCCAAACTAAACAAATCTTTGTGCCAAACTCCTGTCCCAACCCCAGTTGTCAGACACCACTCTGACCCAAAACAGAAAGAACCAGAACTCCACACCTTTGCCCCAACCCCAGCCCAAGTCATCAAAGATAACCTGGACTCCAAACAAAAATCACCCCCTCACAAAACCTCTGCCTCAACCTCAATGAACTCAAAACAAAAGGAAATCACTACTTCAGCTGTTAGACAAATCATAGACTCAAAACAGAAATCCCCCCCTCACAAAACTCTTGCCCCAACTGCAACCCCAGTAATGAAAGAGCCAGCGCCGGTCCTTGCTGCACCCCGACAGCAGGCCCAAAAAGAGCCTCCGACCGGAGCCAGTGCTCCCTCCCAGTCTACCCCTGTACCAGTCCTGCCGGCCCTAGCCATGAGAAGAGAAGCACACCCACCCAACGGTGGAGCTCTCTCAAGCAGGGCCAGCGGCAGCACCGGACAGGAGGCTGTGGTCCAGACCTCCAGGGAGGATCAGGGGAGACCGAGGGTAGAGGCTCCCAGGTCAGAGGGCCTTAGATCAGACTCTCATAGGAGTCTGGGTGGGGTGGATACCACAGGGCCAACACCCACCTCCACCAGCAACAGTACCCCCCAGGCCAAACACAGTAAAGCTGAATCCAGGGTCACTAACTCTGATAAACAGGTAGCCTGCAGCCGAAAAGAACAGGCTGACAAGAAGAAAAGGGAGTCTGGTCAAGAGGCAGCGTCTACACAGAAAAACACAAAGAGAGAGACTTTGAGAATGGCTACTGTGGTGAAAGAGGGTTCAGACAAAGATTCGGCCCGACACAAGCAAACCAAGGAGTCGCCACGCGGCCCCGCAAACAAAGGAAATGCGGAATTTAAAAAATAAGACAGCAGCGACCCTTACTTTTGCGATATGTCCAAGATAAGACAAGGCAGACATTTTAGTTATTCATAGTGTCATCATACCTTATTTTTTTGAGAACCGGGGAAGCTGTTACTTCAGTGTTTATATGGCGTGAGAGAGGTGTGTTATCCTGAGAGAGAGCGTGTGTGTGTGTAGTGGTGTAAGCATATGCTTGGGCGATACTGTAAATGTGTAATGTTTTTGGACTGAATGTAGAAAATGATTTGCTGCTCATTTGTGGTCCTCTGCTGTGTGAAGAAAAAAAGTGTCAAATTTGTATCCTGTGATTGTTTGGAGGTTTTATTTTTTAATCGACAGCAGAGTGCAATGTGCAATCAAAATGTCAGTGGGCAGTAAGGAGTAGCCTTTTCCAAGGTTTTGAATTGCACTCTGGGTTTAGAGTTCTGGGTTAAGAGCACCTGAAATTGAAGGTAGCAGACTTTCGATGCGTGTAGACTGAACTATTTCACTCCCACTCAAAAAGCTTTGTGAGGTGAAAATACGGTAGTCATGGCACATCATCGGATTAACCATTTTAGTTGTGTGACAGTGATGCAGATCATTCACTGGCAAGCGTCATACAGAAGTCAAATATCACCAAAAGTTTGTTTAGATACTTTATGTCACTTTTTTCTTTTTATTACCTAGAGGTGAAATGTGTTTTTTTGTTTTGGGTAGCGGTGCACAGCAGGAATGCACTATGTCCTGTGCTTCTCACCTAGAACTATTTAATATGGAATCATCTTAAGGTTCTGGAATCATATTTAGTGGAAGGGGCCTTAGAGTTAAGGGAGAATAAAAAAAATAAAAATAAATAAACTTGCTGTTCTTAGCAGGTTATGGTGTAATTCACATTCCTTTCACATCTCTACATTTCTAAACCTTTGATTTTTATGCAATTGTGTACATAAGTATGACAAAACTAACTGTAAAAATTGGGATACATGGGCTTAAGTGAATATATGTGTTTGTTTTGTATATATATATATTTTGCAATGTCATGTTTGTATACTCAATGATATGTCATTTCAGAATAATGTTCCGCTTGATAATTCTGTGGTCTAGAATAAGCTAATGTAATGTCTATGTATATCTATCCAAAATACATCCTCTCTCTAACAGTAATTTTAACACATTCTGATATGTTCAGAATTTTACTTGAGGTGAAATAAAGCCTACATGGGAAATTGTGCTTTTCCTCAAATGTAGTGTTGAAAATAAACAGAAAACAACTGTGAGAGGGGCAAGTGGTTCCCAAGAATGCGTTCAATCGTGATTTTGTGGTGAAGATGTATGAAGAATTGTAATGACCGTGTAAAATTGAGATACTTCGCTGAGCCCAGGAGGAAATATGTATGTTATGACAATGTGTAGAATGCAAGCTCCAAGGAGTTAGAATAAACCAACAATTCTAAGTATGTTTGCCACACTATGGAAGAGATTTCTCAGTCCATTTTTAAGGAGGTGTCTGCGTCTATTGGGTGTTGTTTTCCAGTTGTGTTTATATTTGTACGGACAGACATTCATACAATGTGAAATGTATTTTCGGGTATGGTAAATTTAAAAAGGGCTTCAATTCAAGTAAATGTCAAGCAAATTTATTGAGAATGTCAGGGTTGCAAGAGATTAGATTTCAGTTACAGTACTGAAGTTGTGTTCTAGCCTTGTATTGTTTTTGTCGTTTTCGTTCTTTTTCCGTAAGTGATGCAGTAGCCTACATTTATGTACCAGATCGGCCAGATGAAACTGTGCCCAGTTAAATGTCTAGCTAACAATAGGCTTGAAAGGACGGATTTTGTAAAAACAAAATGCACCAATATACAAATCTTAGTTCATATACATAAATGTCATTATTCTAGACAGTTGATGTTTAGATGATGATACTAGCTTTGTGTATCAGAAAAAGGTTGACTTATTTTACACTGACATAGGGATGTCCTGTAGTTCAGCTGTCAAGCCTTTTGATTGCATTCCCAAAATATCAGACAAAGTAGGTTTCTAATTATGCGATACAATATTAACTCTATAATGTAGGATATGTCATAACAATAAACAATCTACTGTATCTTAGGGAGGCAAACAAAAAATACTATGTAAACTGGACATAATATATTTACATAAATTGCATACTGTACCCAAGAAGGCACATTGTAGACAAATAAGATTGATTGTAGAGATTTTTTAAATGTGTTAACCGAATCTGAAGTTTTACTATTCTCATTAGTTATTGTAAATCTATTGTCAAACATTTGGGCAGAAGAGAAATTCACCTTTAATATTAGACACCTTTCCCCTCCTAGTTGTAGTAGTTTGGGGAGAGTAGGATAAGAATGATTGCGATAAATGTCTTATGGAGCTCATCTTGTCCCCTGTCAAACAGGCTCTGGATACAGACATAAATTAATCGAAAACACTTTCTTTGAATGACGGAGCATATATTTGTCTCCATGCCTTTTGTTTCTGACGATTGACATTTAAATCCTTTAAAAAAAGCACATTCAATGTTTGTTTACAAATTCTTCATGGATGTATATTTTGTATATTGTGTAATTGATTTGCCAAATCTGTGTACTACATCACAGGAAATATGTTTGATAGTAGTGTTTGTGATTTCCTCACCTACCCAGCCACCCAGTTGTGCTGTTAGACTGTCTGTTGCCACCCAGTTGTGCTGTTAGACTGTCTGTTGCCACCCAGTTGTGCTGTTAGACTGTCTGTTTCAAAAACCGTCGGGTCCCACATGGTCCTGCTTGTTTTTTGTTTTGTTTTTTCCTTTGTGTGAAACTAGCATTAGATGAACTTGCTTACTATGTTTTGTCTTTTAGGATCTGTGCAATAAAATGTTCAGTTTTGGTATTTCGCCCAAGGAAACCTCTATGGATGTCATAGATGTTGTATATTAAAACAGATATTTATACTTCTAAAGTTGCATAACACTGAGAATAAAAAGCATGATAAAACTCATTTTTTCTTTTTGTTGATTTAATGAAATTATCATAAATGTGAAAATGCATATTTTTTTTGCGTTGTGATGTAGAGATTATTAAGAGCTGCATATGCCTGGCCTTGTATTTAACCTTGGAATGTTCAGCTGTAAGGCATGTGATTGAACTACCCTGATTGTTAGTCAGTGAACTAAACTTTGCTCTGTTCCCTTAATTAAGATCATCTATAAATGCTGAAACTATCATCTGCAACCACTTTCTTTGGAGGTGAAGTTTAGGGTTGGGCTAGGGTTATTGGAAAGTTAGTTGAACTGTTACCATCTGCAGTTGACTATATCCTTATAACCTGTTACCTTTCAAAGCAGTTCGTATCCTCTATTTCTTTCTTAATGATGACAAATGCAATTGGTAAAATTGCCATTGACATAACGACAAGTCCAAATGCTAACATGCCTGTGGAAAAAAAACACAATTCAAATGCACATCTGATAACCTTTCCTTTGAACCAACACATTGTCCTATCAATGTTCATCACTTTATTGGCATTGCTCTGAATCCAACCCATTCATTGAATATTGGAACAGTTGCATGCTAAAGGGTTGTCACTCAGGTCAATTCTGCTCTTTTCTGTTAAAGCTTTGACAGAGTCTACGTCAACTATTTCTATCTGATTCATGGCTAAATTCAGCAGGACATTATTCAGTGTAGAGAATTCATTCATTCTGGCTACAACTAGTTTATTACCACTAAGATCTGCATACGCCAGGTTGGTGAGGTAGCGAAATGCATTCTTATTAACAGATATGACATCACACACTGCCAAAACCAGTCTCTGTAGAAGAGGAACATGTATAAACATCTCACCATTAGAAACAATCCTGTCCTTAAAGGAACCGCCCCTCAAATTGAGACTCTCCAGGCTTTTCAGAACTTCCAGAAGGTTCCACTAGACACTGTAGTCACCAAACTTCCATGAGATATTTAGCCTTCGGAGAGGACCACCTGCTGCGGTGTGGGCAATGCTGGTGACTTTCCAATTCTATCAACCCTGACGTCTTGTTGAATGGCTGGTGCCCCACTTCATGGAAGTTGCAGCTGGACTTCACAGCACTGAGCTCCGCCTGTCAGCAAACTGCTTTGACTCAAGTCAAGCTGCTTCAGCTTGGTGGCATTCCTCTGGAAGCTCTCTTTAAAGTCCATCCCGAAGGTCAGCTGTTGGGCCCGGTTGCCCTTCACAGACAGAACAGTCAGCTGGGGAAGCAAGGCGGCGTTGGTCTGACACAGGTCCTTGAAGCTGTTCAGGATGAGGTGGGTAAGAGATGCCATCTTGGCGATGGAGGCCGACGGAGTGGAGATGAGACCTGGTGAGGTCCAGCTTCTGAAGGCCCTTCAGGCACTCGAATGGGGCGTCATCGGTCAGATCTGGGAAGTGCTGTAGTTGGAGGCTCAGTTCATTCACAGTGGTGTTACAGAAAGCGTGAAGGGACTCAGCCCGCATGGTGGCAGGTGGGCTGTCCTCGTAGACCCCCAGGGAGAGAATGTTGGTCTGAACTCCTCTCAATCCGGCTAAGATTATTGAAATGTCTCCTTCGCTGAGACAGTCACTCAAATCTAGGCTGTTGAAGTGACAGGACTTGGGTATAATGTACACAATGATGTTGCCTTCGAAGCTGACGTCGAAGGCTGGCATTCTTCAGTATGGCCACCTCTGCAGCTGATATATTCTGGAGGGAATTCATTGGAAGTTTGAGTGTCCTCATTTTTTGCTAGTTGAACTGGTTTAGATCATGTAAGGAGTCAATGTCATTGTCACCAAGGTCCAGTGTCTCTAAAGATGTGAGATTCATGCGAGGGGAGGAATTTCAGATCATCCATTGATGTCGGAGTTAAACTAAGATGTTTCAGGGACTGAGGTCCTACAAAAGCATCATCCGACAAAAACATTAACTGGTTCCCTATGCAGACAACCTTACAAATTACACCTAGCAAGAGTTTGGGACTATAAGGTTCTATCTGCATAAAGATGATTCTGAGATAATGGGCTTTAAAGTTCCGAAGCCTCATTCGTTTGAATGGTGTCAGCAATTTTTGTATTGTATTTTTTTTTAACTAACTTAATGAATTGGGGTATTTAGAGTACTATATTTAAGTGCCAATGCCCTCGAAGCCGGTGTTCGGGAGATATATTGGCACGTGTTAGGCCTGGTCGGCAAACGTGCCAATGTATCCTCCAAACACCGGCTTTGAGGAGATTATAACTTTTATACAAGGGGTTACCAACATATTCAAATAATGATTGACATATTTTCATTAATGTTATTTTGATGAATTTATTCATACTATTTCATCCTTCCACAGATATAGGCCTGACACAAATCTAAGGTTGCTACCCAAATCGGCTGGACGTTCGTTCTAAGTGTTCCATTGCCATACTGGCTTGCAACGTTCTTATCCCTTGCTAGCCAGCTACGGCTAATGTACAGTGACGTCAAAAAGTGCAACCAGAATAACAGAAAAGTAGCTGCATTTGCATTTGTATAAGCTGTTTTCTATAGAAGTTTATTTGGATACATCCATAACAATGAGCTAATGAGGCGAGATTTCGGCTGGCATAGAAAATGTGCTCACTAGTGAAAGAGATTTGCGTCAATTCAAATCTGGTATCAGGACAAAATGTGATTCAGAGTCACCGAATATACTTAAAATACTTAAATTAAACAAGCGATAAATGGTAAATGCAATTTCCGTATATACGGGTTCAATGTATCACTGCACAGGGTAGAACAGGGAACTCTGGAATGTGCGCAAACAACAGTTATTATACTATGACAGCCATCCGTTGGCCTATCACAGTAGAGGCTGAGCGTGGTTTAAACTTTGCTCAGCCTATCGCTAGCACTCAGACTGGTCCCAGTCCCTTGGTGCTCGCAGGTGTCCGCATCTGGTCTTTGGGTAGATTAGATCTGTCTTGTTCCGCTCCCCAGATGCTACACTCAAACAGTTCCTAATATAGTATTGTCCAGTGTT
Source organism: Salvelinus sp. IW2-2015 (assembly GCF_002910315.2). Taxonomy (NCBI): domain Eukaryota; kingdom Metazoa; phylum Chordata; class Actinopteri; order Salmoniformes; family Salmonidae; genus Salvelinus; species Salvelinus sp. IW2-2015. Next base: position 26,025,284 of record NC_036842.1, read on the forward strand.
CTACCCTCCCTGGTTGGCCTAGAGATATGCACCCCTCCCCTCTCCAGATTGACCACAGCTTTTATAGCATGTCACTATGTTCATCTTAATCTTAATATTCATCTTCAAACAATATGGTAGCGTGCTATAGTGCATAAACATAAATCCTAACACTAGTCAGGACACTGATGTTCAGAGGAGCATTCAGGATTAAACCCACCTTTTTGTAGCTTTATTTTGTTAAATGTTCTGTCAACTCAATTTTGACAAATGCAGATGGGACTATAAGGTTCTAAGTTCTCGATAGGCGTAAAGGGAAGCTGCAAATGCAACACTGTGGGATTACAATACAATGCCAATGATGTCTCTATTGTCTGGAACAAAAGTCAGTTTTTTCCCACCCAGGGCTTTATCTGAGTGTATCCTGTCACTCATAGGGATATGATCCGTGTATGTGCCCAGAGCAGTCGGCACACTGTAAAACTGGAACCAAGCCCACACCAAGGGATTGGGAAGAACAAATGGTTTGAGTTTGTCATTTCTCACTAACAATGGGAGCTCTGCCATACCGGAGGCTGTCCCTAGCAAAGGACAACTGACAGTTTGTGTCGCTTTTTAGTGGCTCTGCCATTTGGGATGGACACCAGATTTATATAAACTTTTCAGGTCAGTTGTAAATTAATATGCAATCACTATTTCACGTGCCACTTGTTCATTTGAAAGTTCCTGTGGACAAAAATTAAATACATGTTTCCCCTTTTGATATAATTATTTAGTCCCTTCTTACAATGAAATAAGCAGGTATTAAAGGTAGACTGCAGATATTGAGATGAGCGAGATGCAAGACTTCGCTCTCACGCAGTCACACACAGTATCTGCGCATGGGTTCGCTTCAATCTGTTCACAGCGTTGTAGCCAGGGTCAAAAACAGCGGAAAATTTGAGCAACCACTTACATAACGCAGTTTCTCTGGACCCTTACAACGTCGAGGTCCCCCCTCCCCCCATTTATTCCGAACCAGTCTATTTGATCTGACATTACAGGTTTATATTTACCAATACCATATGTTGGTGTTGAGGAAATCATGCGTGTAGTAGAAAAACTAAATTAAAAAGGAATTAGTGCAGGTGCAAAAATAAGTGAACCCCAAGTTGCGTTGGTTAAATCAAGTAGGAAAGTAGAATCAGGTGGGTAAATAATTGGGTACCAAATGAACCAATCAAAGGAGCGATAATTAGGAAAGAGTTTGGGGGGACTCTGATAAATAGAGAAAAGAAACCTGGTCAGTTTGGTGTTACCCATCCTGGTGAATTCAAAGCACACCATGCAGAAAGGAAAGGAGATCTCAGAGGACATCAGGATGAGGGTAGTGAGAGCTATAAAATCATCTGAAAAAATCTCCATCAGTCCACTGTGAGGCAAATCATTTACAACTGGAAAGCAACTCAGGCCTAGAAGTAAACATCCTTTCAAAATATCCCCAAGATCCACAATGAACAACAAATCAGTAAAAACCAACCAAAACTTAACATCTAGAGATTTGCAGACCTCCCTTACTGCATCTCAGGTAACTGTGCTTCAACAATAAGAACACTGAATTGAAATGTCATTCATGGGAGGGTTGCTAGGAAGAAGCCTCTGCTGTCAAAAAAGAACCAAACTGCCCAGCTTTACTTTGCCTGAGACCACCTGGACAAACAAGGTTTTTGGAAGTCCATTCTCTGGACCGAGGAGTCCAAAATGTACCTTTTTGGTCACTATCAATACCACTGTGTTTGGTGAAAACCCAACACTGCCTACCACTAAAATAACCTTATCCCAACAGTCAAGCATGGTAGTGGGAATGTCAAGATCTGGGGCTGCTTTTCCTCCTCTGGACCTGGAGGACTCCACATCATTAAGGGAACCATGAATTCTGAGGTATACCAGGAGATGATTGAACAGAACGTCAGGCGATCAGTCAAGGAGCTACAGCTGGGCTGAAAATAGGTCTTCCAACAAGACAACGACCCAAAGCATTCAAGCAAATCTACCAAAGAATGGCTCAGGTGAAAGGAGATTTGTGTTTTGGATTGGTCAAGTCAAAGTCCTGACCTAAATCCAATCGAGATATTGGGGCAGGACCGGAAGCGGGCAGTTCATGCCAGACACCCCTCAAACCTCACTCAATTGGCTGAGTTCTGTAAGGAGGAGTGGGCAAAAATCCCTCAAAACAGATGTCAGAGACTGATTACTGGTTATAGGAGACGTTTACTCCAAGTTATCTCTGCTAATGGAGGTGCCACAAGCTATTGACTGAAGGGGTTCACATATTTTTGCACAAATCAGTTTCTGTTAAATAAACCACTTTGGTAAATAAACAATGACAATATATTATATTTTTTGTTTCTGTTTTTTACTTGGAATGTCTTATAATTCAAATTGGGGTTTTAATATTTAAATATTTTATAGCAAAAATAATGACCAGCCCTGTAGGGTTCACATACTTTCAAGCAGCACTGTATATCCCCTCTTCCCTCTCCTTTTCATTACATTTCCATCCCTCTATCCCCATTTTCTATTCTCTCTCTGTACCTCTCTTCACATGTCTCTCCATCTCTGCCTTGTGGCTCAGGTCTTGCCAATGGATCTTGACAGAGTGCCATGAGGAGGAGATAACGCATCCATCGCTCTCTCTCCTCCACCCTTGCTCTCCCTCTTTTCTTTCTCCTCTACCCTCTCCTTCTAAAGGGGGCATGGATAATGATGTTCTGTTTTTACTCTCTCTCTAGTTTATCCTCCTCTTTCTCCCCCACTCTCCTTCTCTCTCCATGCTCTCCCCCCACCCCTCTTTCTCCAGCTCCCCACACCCTCCATCCTTCCCATTTTCTTTCTCTCTATCCTTCTCCCTGGCAGTGATCCTATGCTGTGATCTCTCTCTGGTTCTCTGTGCCATTGTCTGGCTTCTGGCTGGGTCTGTGGAGCGGCCCCGCAGGGAGTAGCCGTGCGCCAGCTACAAGTGCTTCCTGATCCACCCAGCAAAGCTTGGCACAGCACAGTGTGTGTTAGTGTGTGAGTTCCCCGCTCGGCCCTGGATGTCTCTGTCACGCTTATCGCCGCGGCCAGGGAACAGGGATTATCCAAATGCTATGTGTTTGTAGAGACTAGAGATGCTCACAGGGCAGACGTGCACATATACGTACACCAAGATGAGGCTTGTTGTCAATGTGGCTTGGGCTGCAGGTTGTGGTGGCAGACAGGTAGCTTCAGGGGGAGCATTTGACACATTTTCCGCTTTTGAACGTTGCTTCGGGGAAACATTTGCGCAATGTGACATTGGAGACATGGCGCCCAGCATGTGGGGATTGTGGGGGGACGGTGGTTGTCTGGCAAAGTGCAAGATGAACCCAGGCAGACAAGCGGAACATTGGAACATGCTCCCAGCAACATTTTCAGTCTGGTCCCAGCTGTGTGTCACACTTCATCCCGGTACCAAAGGGACACATTAATGCACAAATTAAGGCATGATAATTCAGCCATTAAAAACGCTGCAAGTCACACGTGTTCGCTGCCTCCTCCACATCGTTTGGTTAACCTAGATGTAAATAAGCTTGTGAGTTGTAGTTATTATAACTCTGCTATGTTTAATGTCTGTCTTACTGCTTTCTCGTTCACTTCTCAATTATATTCTACTGTCTCTCTGTCTCCGTAGTTCAGAATCACTTCTGCTACTGTGTCTGTATCCGTATCTCTCTCTCTCATCCTCTCTCTCTCTCTCAGCCCCTGCCTGGTGGGAGGTAGATGATGCCAGTCCGACTGTGATCCTAATACACAACACTGGACTCATCCTCCACAGGAACAGAGAGCCCTCTTTCCCTCCCTCTCTCCTTCTCCCTCTCCTCCTCAAATATCTCTTCAACAAAGAGTTTGCAGGAACTGATAGCCTTTCCTCTTGTCCTCTGCTTCTCCTCCCTCCCACCTTCCCTTCCTTCTCTCGCTCTTCGACTATCGCTTCTATCTTTCCATGTAAGCGAGCACAGGAACGGATATTCTCTCCTTCCCCCCTCTCAATTTTCCATCTCTGTTTATCTCTCCATCTTCATCTGGGTATCAACTGTCTCCCAGTTAAAGATCCGTCAGGAACAAATACCCTCCTCTCTCCTCTCCTTCCTCTCCATTCTCTTCTTTCATTCTTTCTCTCCATGTCTCTCTACCTCCTTAACCATTTCTACACTCCAATCCCACTCTGTCTATCTGGGACCGGGGACTGCAATATACCGGTCGCCTTCGCACACTCTCAAAGATCCAATTCTAAACCAATACCTGTGTCCTACTCATAGGCCCCTTACAGACTACTCCTCCCTTGCAGTTAGACATCTTTCCAGTCCCTCCTTATCTAGACATGGGTTTGGAATCAGGCCCAAGAAATTCCTAACAAATACTATTTGGACTAAGTTCTGCTTAGTCTTCATTTGAGTACCTTTATAATATTTCCAACATAGTTACTTCCTCTCCAAATCCATCAGGATTGATCCTCTTTAATGCCATACCCGAGCAGGCCTGATACCATTCCTAAAACCTCCTAAGTGTAGTTATCAGCGTTGCAGCGTTCTGCTATGGGAGGCTCAATCTGGTAAGCGACAATTACACACATTATTCTACCAGCTCTGCATTCAAGTCTGTTCTGCTCTGCCTAATCGAAAGACTGGGGGAAACTTGCAGAGGGATAAGAAAATGAGAGAAGGAGAAATGTGTTGTGTTGCCATTTGAAGATCCTCAGAACTGTCATGTTGTTGCTGCGGCATCTCAGTCTTTGCACCTTGTTCTTAACTGAGCTTGAAGTATGTTGTGCTCTCAGTAAATGAGAGTTTAGGGAATATAGATCAACGTGGTTATTGGAGAACCATGGAGAATTTCGAGCATGGGAAGTGGAGAACATGGAAGGTACAGCGGAGGAGAGATTAGAACATGGAAGGTACAGCAGAGGAGAGATTAGAACATAAAAGATACAGTGGATGAGAGATTAAAACATGGAAGGCACAGAGAAGAGATTAGAACATGGAAGGTATAGCGGAGGAGAGATTAAAACATGGAAGGTACAGTGCAGGAGAGATCAGAACATGGAAGGTACAGATGAGGAGAGATTAGAAGGTACAGAGGAGTAGAGATTAGAACATGGAAGGTATAGCGGAGGAGAGATTAAAACATGGAAGGTACAGTGCAGGAGAGATCAGAACATGGAAGGTACAGAGGAGGAGAGATTAGAACATAAAAGGTACAGAGGAGGAGAGATTATAACATTGAAGGTACAGCGGAGGAGAGATTAGAACATGAAAGGTACAGAGGAGGAGAGATTAGAACATGAAAGGTACAGAGGAGGAGAGATTAGAACATGGAAGGTACAGAGGAGGAGAGATTAGAACATAAAAGGTACAGCGGAGGAGAGATTAGAACATGAAAGGTACAGAGGAGKAGAGATTAGAACATGAAAGGTACAGAGGAGGAGAGATTAGAACATGAAAGGTACAGAGGAGGAGAGATTATAACATTGAAGGTACAGAGGAGGAGAGATTAGAACATGGAAGGTACAGAGGAGGAGAGATTAGAACATGAAAGGTACAGAGGAGGAGAGATTATAACATTGAAGGTACAGAGGAGGAGAGATTAGAACATGAAAGGGGAATGTTCATCTTGGCGACGTTCCATAATGTTTTAATCAGTGGCCCGCTATCATCTCCCTGTGTGTATCCCTAGATATTTGCTTAGGGAATCACACATGTAGTGTGTGTACACAGATAGATGTTAGCACACAGACACACACACGCACTGAAACATTAACCCCTTGCCGCAGAAAGAGATGACAATACAGTGGGTTCGCTGCAGATAACTCTTTCACTTTGCTTCATGGGAAGTGTTGCAGCGCGACTGTCAACCTCAGTCAGACTCGCACTTCATGTTTCCTTTGGCCTGCTTACCTATAAGGCAGAACCGCATGCAACATCAGGGTCTAGCCTTGATGCTAATCATGTACACAGTGGAATTAAAATGCCACCTAGATGGTATAAGACACAGAACCGTGCATAGACTCGCACGCACGCACGCACACAAACACACACAATCTGTTGGGAATGAACTCACTGCACTCACCTTTACTGAATATTCATGTCTGTTGCTTGGTTTGAAACCTGTACTAAGCTTTGCATTAAAGCACAAGTCTATAAGCACACAATTTACAAAGAAATCAAAAGAGAAGTGAAAACAAACTGTCATAACTATTCACATTAGTTTAAAATACACAGTGGCTGCGGTTCCGGATTTTCTCGAAACCTGATTTGCCGTGGCTAAACTACAGGACTGTTTTGCTATCACAGACTGGAACATGTTCCGGGATTCTTCCGATGGCATTACACCACATCAGTCACTGGCTTTATCAATAAGTGCATCGAGGACGTCCCCCCCACAGTGACTATACGTACATACCCCAACCAGAAGCCATGGATTACAGGCAACATTCGCACTGAGCTAAAGGGTAGAGCCGCCGCTTTCAAGGTGCGGGACTCTAACCCGGAAGCTTACAAGAAATCCTGCTATGCCCTGCGACAAACCATCAAACAGGCGAAGCGTCAATACAGGGCTAAGATTGAATCATACTACACCGGCTCCGACGCTCATCTTCTGTCTGTGGCAGGGCTTGCAAACTATTACAGACTACCAAGGGAAGCACAGCCGCGAGCTGCCCAGTGACGCGAGCTGCCCAGTGACACGAGCCTACCAGACGAGCTAAATCACTTCTATGCTCGCTTCGAGGCAAGCAACACCGAGGCATGCCTGAGAGCATCAGCTGTTCCAGACAACAGTGTGATCACGCTCTCCATAACCGACGTGAGTAAGACCTTTAAACAGGTCAACCAACATACACAAAGCCGCGGGGCCAGAAGGATTACCAGGACGTGTGCTCCGGGCATGTGCTGACCAACTGGAATTTTCAACATGTCCCTGATTGAGTCTGTAATACCTACATGTTTCAAGCAGACCACCATAGTCCCTGTGTCCAAGAACACAAAGGCAACCTGCCTAAATGACTACAGACCCGTAGCACTCACGTCCATAGCCATGAAGTGCTTTGAAAGGTTGGTAATGGCTCACATCAACACCATTATCCCAGAAACCCCTTGACCCACTCCAATTTGCATACCGCCCCAACAGATCCTCAGATTATGCAATCTCTATTGCACTCCACACTGCCCATTCCCACCTGGACAAAAGGAACACTTATGTGAGAATGCTATTCATTGACTACAGCTCAGCGTTCAACACCCTAGTACCCTAAAAGCTCATCACTAAGCTAAGGATCCTGGTACTAAACATCTCCCTCTGCAACTAGATCCTGGACTTCCTGACGGGCTGCCCCCCAGGTGGTAAGGGTAGGTAGCAACACATCTGCCACGCTGATCCTCAACACTAGAGCTCCCCAGGGGTGCGTGCTCAGTCCTCTCCTGTACTCCCTGTTCACTCATGACTGCATGGCCAGGCACGACTCTAACACCATCATCAAGTTTGCCTGATCACCAACAATGATGAGACAGCCTATAGGGAGGAGGTCAGAGACCAAGCCGTGTGGTGCCAGGGCAACAACCTCTCCCTCAACGTGATCAAGACAAAGGAGATGATAGTGGACCACAGGAAAAGGAGGACCGAGCACGCCCCCATTCTCATCGACGGGGCTGCAGTGGAGCAGGTTGAGAGCTTCACGTTCCTTGGTGTCCACATCACCAACAAACTATCATGTTCCAAACACACTAACACAGTTGTGAAGAGGGCTCGACAACGCCTTTTCCACTCAGGAGACTGAAAAGATTTGGCATGGGTCCTCAGATCCTCAAAAGGTTCTACAGCTTCACCATCGAGAGCATCCTGACTGGTTGCATCACTGCCTGGTATGGCAACTGCTCGGCCTCCGGCCGCAAGACACTACAGAGGGTAGTGTGTATGGCCCAGTACATCACTGGGGCCAAACTTCCTGCCATCCAGGACCTCTATGCCAGGCAGAGTGAGAGACTCCATCCACCCTATGGTACCGGAAAGCGGTACCATAGCACCAAGTCTAGGTCCAAAAGGCTTCTTAACAGCTTCTACCCCCGAGCCATAAGACGCCTGAACAGCTAATCAAAGGGCTACCCAGACCCCTTTTTTACGCTGCTGCTACTCTCTGTTTATTATCTATGCATAGTCACTTTAACTCTACCTACATGTGCACATTACCTTGACTAACCGGTGCCTCCGCACATTGACTCTGTACCGGTACCCCCTGTATATATCCTCGCTATTGTTATTTTACTGCTGTTGTTTAATTATTTGTTACTTAAATTTTCTATTTTTAACTTTTTTTTCTTCACTTCTTAAAGCATTGTTTGTTAAGGGCTTGTAAGTAAGCATGTGACTTTTTTTATTTTATTTTATTTGACACGCCGATAGATGAGTTTGGATTGGTCTGCCATGTAGCCCGCTTCTATAATATGAGCTGGTCAGTATGTGTGGGTAATCCTTTCTAACTTGACTTTAAAAAAAAGATATCATGTAGTAGAACTGCATAAGTGTTGCTCTCCACTTTCTGGGGGACCGAGTTTTGAAATCAGTGGAATTAGAGTATGATAGCTAAGGAGATTGTCACGTTCTGACCATAGTTCCTTTTTTATGTCTTTATTTTGGTTTGGTCAGGGCGTGAGTTGGGGTGGGCATTCTATGTTGTTTTTCTAT
>NC_036842.1:26034023-26163858 GCF_002910315.2 Salvelinus sp. IW2-2015
CCCTGCCTGTCATTAAACCCTACAACTCATCCAGAACGCCGCAGCCCGTCTGGTGTTCAACCTTCCCAAGTTCTCTCACGTCACCCGCTCCTCCGCTCTCTCCACTGGCTTCCAGTTGAAGCTCGCCTCCGCTACAAGACCATGGTGTTGCCTACGAGCTGTGAGGGGAACGGCACCTCCGTACCTTCAGGCTCTGATCAGGCCCTACACCCAAACAAGGGCACTGCGTTCATCCACCTCTGGCTGCTCGCCTCCCTACCTCTGAGGAAGATACAGTTCCCGCTCAGCCCAGTCAAAACTTTTCGCTGCTCTGGCACCCCAATGGTGGAACAAACTCCCTCACGACGCCAGGTCAGCGGAGTCAATCACCACCTTCCGGAACACCTGAAACCCCACCTCTTTAAGAATACCTAGGATAGGATAAAGTAATCCTTCTACCCCCCCCCCCCCCCCCCCCCCCCTTAAGAGTTAGATGCACTATTGTAAAGTGGTGTTCCACTGGATATTCATCATAAGGTGAATGCACCAATTTGTAAGTCGCTCTGGATAAGAGCGTCTGCTAAATGACTTAAATGTAAATGTAAATGATTGAACAGAACGTCAGGCCATCAGTCAAGGAGCTACAGCTGGGCTGAAAATGGGTCTTCCAACAAGACAACGACCCAAAGCATTTAAGAAAATCTACAAAAGAACGGCTCAGGAGAAAGAAGAGTTGTGTTTTGGATAAGCCAAGTCAAAGCAGGAAGTTCATAACAGACACCCCTCAAACCTCACTCAATTGGCTGAGTTCTATAAGGAGGAGTGGGCAAAATCCCTCAAAACAGATGTCAGAGACTGATTACTGGCTATATGAGACGTTTACTCCAAGTTATCCCTGCTAATGGAGATGCCACAAGCTATTGACTGAAGGGGTTGACATTTTTGCACACATCAAATCTGAGTTTCTGTTAAATAAACCACTTTTGTGAAATAAATAATAGATATATATATATATTTTTGTCATTTACTTGGAATGTCTTTATTACGTATTGCGGTTTAGATAAGGATTTCGTTTTTAAATATTCTATAGTAAAATAATGACGAGCCCTGTAGGGTTCACACACCTTCAAGCAGCATTGTATAACTTTCAAAATACAGAAATACAGCCGTCATGATGCATTTGGCATTATATGATGCCAAATGCTTCATACCGGCTATATTTCTGTATTATGACACTCCAAATTGAGCTCCGGTGCATCCTATTTCTTTTAATCATCCTTGATGTCACTACAACTTGATTGGAGTCCACCTGTGGCCAATTAAAATGATTTACAAAGAAACACACCTGTCTATATAACGCCCCACAGTTGATAGTGCGTATCAGAGCAGAAACTATACCATGAAGTCCAAGGAACTGTCCGTAGATCGCCGATATAGAATTGTGAGAAGGCATATACAGTATGTCTATTGCGCTGCACACAATTTAAACAGTCTTGAATGATGTGTGCCAAGATGTACCAGAGATAAGGAACTGTTGATATTGCAAACACAGTCTATAGGCTACATGTGCACCACCAAGTCAGAACATTATGCTAAGTTATGAGGGGGAAAGGGACATAGGCTACTAACAGCTTACTACACAACATATACTTAGTATTACTTTCTCAGCTACAAGAAATTTTTGGAATCACCTTGTTGTGCTCACTTGAACAGGAAGGTGGCACGGTTGTCCTTCGTGGGCAAATTTTTGTCATCAAAGTCTGTCATTCTTTGGATTTATGGTGCTTTCAAGACAACTGGGAACTCAGAAAATCATGACATCAGTGATCTTCAGGTCAGAGCTCGAGAAAGAGGCCAGAATTCCTTGGAATTTCGAGTTGGATGACCATATTTTCCCAGTCGGAGCTCTTGTTTTCTTGAGTTCCCAGTTGACTTGAACTCACTGAAGTCTGAGATTTCTCAGCTCCGAGTTTCCAGTTGTTTTGATCATGGCAGAAGTCATGCTCGATTGACAGCATGGCCAATATAGTCAACCTTTTTTTGGCCCATGATATTTAATGTTATTCCTTTTAATCTTGGAAAAAAGACCCTAAAACCCAGACTTGGACCACACACCCACTCCACTGAATAGCAGGCTAGTGATTGCATTGCAACGCTTACAGTTAGCCACTGATTCCTTCCAAACCACTCATTGTTGAATTTGTGATTTCCAACTTGTTGTGTAATGTTTGTCCAATGGCCGATGAGCGTTTTATCTATAATTTCTCTTCATATTACAAGAATTGAAAAGGATTTGCCAGTAGATTGTCGACTTGATCCATGACAATGACTGCTAGCTTGCTAGCTAAGATTTTGAAAGTATGATGTTGACATGATCAATCCAATCAAAGCTACGGTAGATATAACGTGACTTGACGTCGTTTTATCTGTGGCCAATGACCTTTAGTTTATTTGGATGGGCACTTCTAATGTAACTCTAGGGCAGCACCCAAAGGGCTTGAATTTTCAAGTTCTACCCATAGATTTTGCAGTGACGTAGTTTCCCCACGAGGGACAGAACACTGAGGCAATCACAGCGCAACTAGAGAACATTACCAACCCCTAAGCTTCATATTTTCCGCTGGATGCCCCACCACCACAGAAAGCACTAAGCTAGGCTGAAACACCTGCATTTTGGAGCTGCTTTCCTCAAGAAAGATAAAAAGAGACCATGTTTGTACGCAGCTTTATTAACTCCGTGATTTAGATTTTTACATTGTTTGCAAACTGATACAGTGCATTCGGAAAGTATTGTCCCCTTGACTTTTTCAACATTTTCTTACGTTACAGCCTTGTTCTCAGATGGATAAAATAAAAAAACAATCCTCTTCAAAATCCTCTTCAATTACAGCCTTGTGTCTTTTTGGGTATGATGCTACAAGCTTAGCACACCTGTATTAGGGGGTTTCTCCCATTCTTCTCTGCAAATCCTCTCAAGCTCTGTCAGGTTGGGTGGGGAGCATCGCTGCACAGCTATTTTCAGGTCTCTCCAGAGATGTTAGATCGGATTCAAGTCCGGGCTCTGGCTGGGCCACTCAAGGACATTCAGAGACTTGTCCCGAAGCCACTCATGTGTTGTCTTGGCTGTGTGTTTAGGGTCGTTGTCCTGTTGGAAGGTGAACCTTCAAACCAGTCTGAGGTCCTGAGAACTCTGGAGCAGGTTTTCATCAAGGATCTCTTTGTACTTTGCTCCGTTCATCTTTCCCTCAATCCCGACTAGTCTTCCTGTCCCTGACGCTGAAAAACATCCCCACAGCATGATGCTGCCACTGCCATGCTTCACAGTAGGGATGGTGCCAGGTTTTCTCCAGATGTGACGCATTCAATCTTGGCCAGAGACCAGAGAATCTTGTTTCTGATGGTCTGAGAGTCTTTAGGTACCTTTTGGCAAACTCCAAGCAGACTGTCGTGCCATTTACTGAGGAGTGTCTTCTGTCTAGTCACTCTACCATAAAGGCCTGATTGGTGGAGTGCTGCAGAGATGGCTGTTCTTCTGAAAGGTTCTCCCATCTCCAAGAGGAACTCTGGAGCTATATGAGTGACCATTGGGTTCTTGGTCACCTCCCTGACCAAGGCCTTCTCCCCCGGAAGTACTGAGTTATCTTCCTCCATTTAAGAACGATAGAGGCCATTGCGTTCTTGGGGACCTTCAATGCTGTAGAAATGTTTTGGTACCCTTCCCCAGATCTGTGCCTCGACACAATCCTGTCTCTGAGCTCTACGGACAATTCACTTGGTTTTTGCACTGATATGCACTCTCAACTATGGGACCTTGTATAGACAGGTGTGTGCCTTTTCAAATCATGTCCAATCAATTGAATTTACCACAGGTGGACTCTAATCAAGTTGTAGAAACATCTCAAGGATGATCAATGGAAACAGGATGCACCTGAGCTCAATTTCAAGTCTCATAGCGAAAGATCTGAATAGTTCCAAAAACCTGTTTTTGCTTTGTCATTATGGGGTATTGTGTGTAGATTGATGAGGGGGAAGAAAACAATTTAATAGATTTTATAATAAAGCTGTAACGTAACAACATTTGGAAAAAGTCAAGGGTCTGAATACTTTCCGAATGCTCTGTCCAGTATGTGACACGTATTAATGCCAAAATAACATGCAAAACAGGCTTCAAAAAAAGTATTACATATATATATATATATATACAGTACCAGTCAAACGTTTGGACACACCTACCCATTCAAGGGTTTTTCTTTATTTTAACTATTTTCTACATTGTAGAATAATAGTGAAGACATCAAAACTATGAAAGAACACATGAAATGTAGTAACCAAAAAAGTGTTAAACAAATATATTATATATTTGAGATTCTTCAAAGTAGCCACCCTTTGCCTTGATGACAGCTTTGCACACTTTTGGCATTCTCTCAACCAGTTTCATGAGGTAGTCACCTGGAATGCATTTCAATTAACAGGTGTGCTAAACAGGTGTGGCTCCAAACAGGTGGGGCTCTGCGCTCTTAGTGGTTGCAGGAATTGACCCACTATGGTGTTTACTTTCTGCATCTACGTCATATCACTGAGTCTACCTTTAAAATGAGAAGGGACTAGGCCAATTACCAATTGGTATTGTCACAAGCCGGCTCATAGCCTGTGACAAAAATGAGGTGACACGAACAATCAATTAAAAGTATTCTTTATTATAAACAAAACTATTAACTTTAAACTAAGAAAAAGGAATGAGGTGTGGAAGTATCATAATGTAAGGTGCATGGATGCGTGAATATGTGTGTGTGAACATGACTGAGTGAAAACTATGCAAAACTACAAAGGAACAAACAAAACATGAGCATACCTGGAGGGGCAGAGAGAGAGAGTGAGATGATTAGTGAAGCAGTTTTATACCCTGAGCCCAGGTGGCTCCAATCACTAACGACCCTCCTCTGCCTGCAGGAGGAACCGCCCCCTGCACTGCAGAGGAGGAGCCGTGACAGTATCATAATCTGATTTTATGTGATTTACTCAACATTGTTTCTTAATTTATAGATCTACAACTGATAGGGTGGCTACTAAAATATTTTAATCTGAGAGATTTCTAACTACAGTTCCTCTGAGTTGACAGAGCCAGAGTTAGTTTGAAACCAAAATGGCTGCCATCCCTTCTTCAGACCACAGAGGACAGAATTTCTCTACCACATTAGTATCTCACTTTACAATAAGTCAGCATATCTACAGAATAAATTTAAGTTTTGGTAAGGCATGATTGCAGTCCTTAGTTTACCATTGTCTTTAATGTGTCATGAGACTTGATATTAACGTCAAATACTTGTGGATGTGGCATACATCCTCGAACAACAGGGGGCACTGTCAGGCCATCTTTACGCATGTGGGTTGCAATGAAATGAATGCTCATCTGTTATGCAACAACTCTATCCAATTGAGAGATAAAGAAGACACACATTATAATCTCTGTATAAATAGATATAAATCTTTGGGTGATTAGGATACCACCCTGAATAAGCTGCATATTCGACAGAGAGACCAAAGATTAGTGGCCAGTCACTCAATCCCAAATCCAAATGGGATTCTGTGGGATTCTGATGTGCTCAGAGGGAATTTAAAATGTTAAAGATGCTGAACACACATTAATATTGCATATATAATACACCACACAATGCAATCTGTGATAAACACAAACAATGTTATGTATTATTGCATGAGATGTACTGTATTTCCTGAATACAATACAGCAGCAAGACTTGATTCACAGCACTAGGCCATGTAATAATACTGCGATCTCTTCGTGCAGCAGAAGTAGGCCCAGTATAGAAACGTACTGAATTATGCCCACTCCAGATTACATACAAACACAAGTCAATCCTGTGACCTCTGCCTCCATTCAATAACCCTTGCTGCATCATCTGTGTAATTACAGTACAGTCGTGATCAGGCAGATGTAGCCTACTGGCACCAATCACCCTCACTGAGTCATTAACAAAAAAGCCAGGCAGGCACAGACAAAACTAATCACTTCAGGGATATTTAAAAAATGGGTTCTGATAAAATAGGGCAGAAAAAAAGGATATCGGGTTTGGGTATTGAGGCCGGCCAGCCAGCCATGGTAAAACTGTCATGGCAGTGGGGATGTCGTGGATGATGGCGAAGAAGTCAAAGGTCTCCCATGGCAGGGTTTAGCACAAAGCGCAGTCAGCAGCGCTATTCTGACCTACATCACTCAATTAGACATCAATGGACACTGGCCGCTGCATGTGGAACAGCCAGGCCCTTAATCTCCCCCAAATGTAAATAATCTTTACAGCCCCTCTGACTAAACCAGTGAAAGAGGGGTAGGAAGGTGGAAAGGGGGTCTTTTGTGTGAGAATAGAATATAATCTGTGTATGTCACTTCAGAATAGAACGTAAGACTAACCCCCCCCCCCCCCCCCGTGTGCATTGAGGAAGGAGGGCATACAGGTAAACAAGGGGATATTATGATTGCTACTCTGCATTGGTTGGGAGCTGAGGTTAGGAGTATATTGCCAGAGGAGAAATTTCCCACAGCCCGGAGAATTTTGTTTGGGTTTGTGCAATCACCAAGGTTACTTTAGGCAGTTTGTTATTCAGTTAGACTAGACTTGGGTATCTTCACTGTATGTATCTTGGTTCCTTTTGAGTTTCTCTTTAGCGTTATAGTTGTTTGTATTGCCTATTTATGACAGTTATTTATAGTTACGGAGGTCTTATTTTCAGTGGAGCCTTGACTGGCTTTTTACTTTTCCATGTGGCCCACTGGCCTATGTTTGACATGTTATCCGTCTCTTTCGTATAACCGCACTGACGCAGTATAAGGTTTCCTGTTAGTCAACAAGCTAGCAGCAGCATGAAATTGAACTGTTCACCAATTTACACAATGGGCAAAATGCGCTACGGTACAGGAGAGTGCAAACGGAGGGAGATGGGGTACGGTACAGGAGAGTGCAGACGGAGAGAGATGGGTACGTACAGGAGAGTGCAGACGAGAGATGGTACAGTACAGGAGAGTGCAGCACGAGGGAGATGGGGTACGGTACAGGAGAGTGCAGACGGAGAGAGATGGGTACAGCGTACAAGAGAGTGCAGACGGAAGGGAGATGGGTACGGTACAGGAAGTGCAGACGGAGAGGATGGGTACGGTACAGGAGAGTGCAGACGAGCAGAGACTGTGTCGGTCAGGAGAGTGCAGACAGAGAGAGATGGGGTACGGTACAAGAGAGTGCAGACGGAGGGAGATGGGGTACGGGAGAGTCTGGAAGGTGAATGATGGAGATGGACAGTATCTTGATGGGACCTTTCGTTGATGTCACTGAACGCTACATGGCCAGCGTGACAGCAAGCGGTGGAGGCAGGAGTGGAAGGCATTGTTTACTGAGGCTTGTTTATGTCATTAATTTAACAAAGAGGCTGATCTCAATTCTAACCATGTGACATACATTGTGTTGTTAACAATAAGGTGTGGATTTTAAAGGAAACAAGCACTCAGGCACTACACGCACGTAGGTGAACATGTAGGCGCAAGCAGGTGCACACACGTGTACATGCGCATGCACACACAGTATTATCCCACAACCTGTCCCGGTGGACAATAACAGCTCAAAGAAAAGGTTCTAAGCACTGTAACCTTCTCTTTATTTAATAATGTGGTTTCTTGTGGTTGAGTTGAGCCATTTGAGCAGCTATACTCATGCATTTGTATAACCCTGTACTATTTATATATTATGTTGTCTGTGTCTACATGCTACAATGCAAATTGCCCTTTCAAGATCATGAAGACTACAGTATTGTAGTCAATGTGAACAACCCCATGCCATTGTCTACATTCTTAATCAATTAGGATAAAACCATCAAAAGGCAGCATTGCTTAATGAAGTAGTAGACTGCCCCAGGAGAAGGGTTGGTGTGGTGTGGAATGCTAGTTGTCTCTGTCTGCATGCCTCTGACACAGTTCCTCTGGAGGCATGCAATATGAGAGGAGGATAAATCCTCTCTGGCTCCTATTCACTTCTGCCGTTGGACGTAGGTCAGGTACATTTTGTTACTTGGGAATCCGCCAAGCCCTAGCCCCAACCCCCATATTCTGAATGTTGCAATTAATACGGCCTAGGCTTTAGACAGAAAGAACCAAGGCTGGCCATTCACACAAAAGGAGGAGAAGCTATGTAGTCAATAGAATTATATAGGAATAAGCTTACTCTGTTAGATAAATAGTGTTATAAATAAACGGTGGGTGAGAAAATGCATTAGAAGAGAGAAGTCCCTCTGCATTGTATTCTGTGTGTGTGTGTTGTGTGTGTATATTTGTACGTGTGTCCTGGGGGAGCTCCCATTGCGCCATAAGTGCTCAAGATTCTTACACAGAAAATGCAAAGAGTCCAGTGGTTGGAGTACAATCCATCCGTTAGCTCTAGTGTTTGCTTAATGATTTTGTACTGGCAGCTTTTCATTTGTTCTGTTTTTTCCCTCCCCCAGTAACGCTGAACATGGTGGCTTTGAAAGCATACAGTGTATATACAGTGCATTCGGAAAGTATTCAGACACCTTGACTTTTTATCATTTTGTCATGACTTATTCTAAAATGGATAACATAATTTTTATTTCTCATCAATCTACACACAATACCCCATAATTTTTGCAAATTTATTACAAATAAAAACTTAAATATTACATTTACATAAGTATTCAGACCCTTTACTCAGTACTTTGTTGAAGCAGCTTTGGCAGCGATTGCAGCCTCAAGTCTTCTTGTGTATGACGCTACAAGCTTGGCACATATGTATTTGGGGAGTTTCTCCCATTCTTCTCTGCAGATCCTCTCAAGCTCTGTCAGGTTGGATGGGGAGTGTCGCTGCACAGCTATTTTCAGGTCTCTCCAGAGATGTTAGATCGGGTTCAAGTCCGGGCTCTGGCTGGGCCACTCAAGGACATTCAGAGACTTGTCCCGAAGCCACTCATGGGTTGCCTTGGCTATGTGTTTAGGGTCTTTGTCCTGTTGGAAGGTGAACCGTCACCCCAGTCTGAGGTCCTGAGTGTTCTGGAGCAAGTTTTCATCAAGGATCTGTCTGTACTTTGCTTCGTTAAACTTTTCCTCGATCCTGACTAATCTCCCTGTCCCTGCCGCTGAAAAACAGCCCCACAGCATGATGCTGCCACCACCATGCTTCACCATATGGATAGTGCCAGGTTTCCTCCAGACATGACGCTTGGCATTCAGGCCAAAGTGTTCAATCTTGGTTTCATCAGACCAGAGAATCTTGTTTCTCATGGTCTGAAAGTCCTTAAGGTGCCTTTAGGCAAACTCCAAGCGGGCTGCCATGTGCCTTTTACTGAGGAGTGGCTTCTGTCTGGCCACTCTACCATAAAGGCCTGATTGGTGGAGTGCTGCAGAGATGGTTGTCCTTCTGGAAGGTTCTCCCATCTCCACAGAGGAACTCAGGAGCTCTTTCAGAGTGACCATCGGGTTCTTGGTCACCTCCCTGACCAAGGCCCTTCTCCCACAATTGCTCGGTTTGGCTGGGCGGATAGTTCTAGGAAGAGTCTCGGTGGTTCCGAACTTCTTCCATTTAAGAACGTTGGAGGCCACTGTCTTCTGGGAACCTTCAGTGCTGCCCCAAAACATTTTTGGTACCCTTCTCCAGATCTGTGCCTCGACAGAATCCTGTCTCGGGGCTCTGTGGACTATTCTTTCGACCTCATGGCTTGGATTTTGCTTTGACATGCACTGTCAACAGTGGGAACTTATATAGACAGGTGTGTGCCTTTCCAAATCATGTCCAATCAATTAAATTTACTACAGGTGGACTCCAAGTTGTAGAAACATTTTAAACAGGATGCACCTGAGCTCAATTTGGATTCTCATAGCAAAGGGTCTGAATACTTATCCTCTACAGGATCAGTGTGTCCCCCCGCCGGACGGTTGAGCTAACGTGCGCTAATGTGATTAGCATGAGGTTGTAAGTAACAGGAACATTTCCCAGGACATAGACATATCTGATATGGGCAGAAAGCTTAAATTCTTGTTAATCTAACTGCACTGTCCAATTTACAGTAGCTATTACAGTGAAAGAATACCATGTTATTGTTTGAGGAGAGTGCACCGTTATGAACTTTAAAATGTATATATTAACCAATTCGGTACATTTGGGCAGACTTGATACGACATTTTGAACAAAAATGCAATGGTTCATTGGATCACTCTAAAACTTTGCACATACATTGCCAAAATTTTAATTCCTCCTTTCTCTTGCATTTCAAAGATATATTTTACCAGATATAATGTGTTATATTCTCCTATATTAATTTCACATTTCCACAAACTTAAAAGTGTTTCCTTTCAAATGGTATCAAGAGTATACATATCCTTGCTTCAGGTCCTGAGCTACAGGCAGTTAGATTTGGGTCATTTTAGGTGAAAATTTAGAAAAAAAGGGTCCGATCCTTAAGAGTTTTATGTAAATAAGGTTTTTAAGTTTATTTTTAATACATATTTTTATTTAATACATTTTGGAATAAAGCTGTAGCGTAACAAAATGTGGAAAAAGTCAAGGAGTCTGAATACTTTCCGAAGGCACTGTATGTTGATGTATACCATATTGTTGACCCAGTGTGTCTCAAATGTATTGATAAATGGATCATTTTAGTGAGATAGTTGTAGGCCCAATGTATACACTGAAATTGGATGTATATCTCTCAGCGATGCGAGAGGCACAAAAAAAAGATTAGTGAGATTATCTAAGGGCCTCATAAAATGAGGGCCTCATAGAACAGCAAAGTCTATAAAAACTGATACAGAGATTATATTGGGATTTGAGGTGTTGCAGCAGATTATATTTTCATCACTCAAAATAAATTCCTTTGTGTTCTGATGTGGATAGGAGGGAGCACCCTATCCACATCGACGAGACAGTAGTGGAGAAGGTGGAAAATGTTAAGTTCCTTGGCGTATACATCACAGACAAACTGAAATGGTCCACCCACACAGACAGTGTGGTGAAGAAGGCGCAACAGCGCCTCTTCAACTTCAGGAGGCTGAAGAAATTTGGCTTGTCACCTAAAACCCTCACAAACCTTTACAGATGCACAATTGAGAGCATCCTGTCGGGTTGTATCACCGCCAGGTACATCAACTGCCCAGCCCTCAACCGCAGGGCTCTCCAAAGGGTGGTGCGGTCTGCACAACGCATCACCGGGGGCAAACTACCTGCCCTCCAGGACACCTACAGCACCCGGTCACAGAAAGGCCAAAAAGATCATCAAGGACAACAACCACCCGAGTCACTGCCTGTTCACCCAGCTACCATCCAGAAGGCGAGGTCAGTACAGGTGCATCAAAGCTGGGACCGAGAGACTAAAAACAGCTTCTATCTCAAGGCCATCAGACTGTTAAACAGCAATCACTAACTCAGAGAGGCTGCTGCCTACATACAGACTCAAATCATTGGCCACTTTAATAAATGGATCACTAGTCCCTTTAAATAATGTCAATTTAATAATGCTTACATATTTTACATTCCTCATCTCATATGTATATACTGTATCTTATACCATCTATTGATCGCTCATCCATATATTTATATGTACATATTTTTTATTCCATCCCTTTAGATGTGTGTGTATTAGGTAGTTGTTGTGGAATTGTTAGATTTCTTGTTAGATATTACTGCACTGTTGGAACTAGAAGCACAAGCATTTCGCTACACTAGCGTTAACATCTGCTAACCCTGGGTTTGTGACCAATCAAATTTGAGTTGATTTGAGAACCCAATTCCATCCCTGGTCTTTACATAGGCTAGAGGATGACTTTAAAAGGGAAGTAGGAACATTCAGAAGAATTCACTCTTTTGGAACAATTCTTATCCTTAGAATTTCCTTATTTCCCTTTTCACAAAATGTGATTTATTTTTATGTTTACAGTAGCCTATCTCCACATTTTCTGAAAAGTATTTATCAAACTGGTGAATACAAGTGTAGATAGAGTTTATTAGTCACAAGGACGCAGATGTAATTGCAGGGCACAGTGAAAATATTATGCTCAACAGAGCAAGCCAAATTAAAATACATTTAAAACACACATTTGCAACTGTGGGGGCAGGATACGAGTCTGTTGGGGAATGTCCATAGGGGGAGCGGCAGGGGTGGGAGTGAGAAGTGAATGAAAGTAAAAATTATAATAATACAATGTCACCAGATGTATTCTCATGACACTGCATAACATTGCAACATAACCAGTGACAACACGGTGTCACTGAGTGGTCTTGTGCAAAAAGTGCACCAATGGAAAAGGCATGTGGTTCGTGTTGATCTCATGGTTTGGCCAGATCATCAGAGAGTGATTCACTTCGCCTCATTGAGTGTTCATTTTGCACTGTCATCATCATGTCTCACGGAAAGACTTGTAGAGTTCAACCATCACATGAAAATGTGTGCTTCTAGGTAATAAGTTAGTCATGGACCACACGATACTTGACACACAATGACACAATTGTCATTATGATACAGTATCATTTTTGTTGTTATCGGCTTTGTGATATGGCTTTTTCCCCCCATAGTTGCCTTAAAGGCTTAATGCAGCTGTTTTTATCTCAATATCAAACAATTTCTCTGTAATAATTACTTACCTCACTGTGTTTTCAATTAAAAGGGTAAAAAATAAACAAAAATAGCATCACCCGAGTCAGTTATTATACAGCCAATACTTGAGCTGGAATTCTTCACTCTCCTTCAGGAAGTGTTGTATGGCAAAGTTCAAAAGGGCATGGTGGCTTATAGTGGCACCCAATCAGTATCACCAGGGTTGTATTCATTAAGCACCAAATTGAAGATAACAGACAAATTAGTGGAGAGACTAACTAGTGGTGTGTGTCTATTTGTTAATAACAGCTGGTGCGCAATGTCTAATATTAAGGAAGTCTCGAGGTATTGCTCGCCTGAGGTACCTCATGATAAGCTGTAGACCACACTATCTACCAATAATGTTTTCATCTATTTTTCGTAGCAGTCTATTTACCACCACAAACCAATGCTGGCACTAAGACCGCACTCAACGAGCTGTTTAAGGCCATAAGCATCCAGAAGTGGCACTCCTACTGGACGGAGAATTTAATGCATGCAAACTTAAATCTGTTTTACCTCTTTTCTATCAGCATGTCACGTGCAACCAGAGGAAAAACAAATGATATCCTCCTGATTCATGCTTACAACTAAAAACGAATGGCATTGAGGAGTATACCACCTCAGTCACCGGCTTCATCAATAAGTGCATCGACAACGTCATCCCCACAGTGACCGAA
This sequence comes from Salvelinus sp. IW2-2015, assembly GCF_002910315.2. NCBI lineage: Eukaryota > Metazoa > Chordata > Actinopteri > Salmoniformes > Salmonidae > Salvelinus > Salvelinus sp. IW2-2015. The sequence continues at coordinate 26,047,322 of NC_036842.1, forward strand.
CAACCAGAAGTGACCGTACAACCAGAAGCCATGGATTACAGGCAATTTCTGCAACGAGCTAAAGGCTAGAGCTGCCGCTTTCAAAGAGCGGGACACTATTCCGAACACTTATAAGAAGTACCGCTATGCCCTCAGATGAACCATCAAACAGGCAAAGCGTCAAGACCGATTCTGTAATGTTTCAAGCAGAACACCATAGTCCCTGTGCCCAAGAAAGCGAAGGTAACCTGCCTAAATGACTACTGTCCGTAGCACTCACGTCGGTAGCCATGAAGTGCTTTGATAGGCTGGTCATGGCTCACATCAACACCATCATCCCGGAAACCATAGACCCACTCCAATTTGCATACCGCCCCAACAGATCCACAGATGACACAATTTCAATTGCACTCCACACTGCCCTCTCCTACAGTACCTGGACAAAAATAACACTTATGTGAGAATGCTGTTCATTGACTACAGCTCAGCGTTCAACACCATAGTGCCCACAAAGCTCATCACTAAGCTAAGGACCCTGGGACTAAACATCTCCCTCTGCAACTGGATCCTGGACTTCCTGATGGGCCGCCCCCAGGTGGTAAGGGTAGGCAACAACACATCTGCCACGCTGATCCTCAACATGGTGGCCCTTCGGGTGCGTGCTTAGTCCCTTCCTGTACTCCATGTTCACCCATGACTGCATGGCTAAGCACGACTCCAACACCATCAGTAAGTTTGCTGACGACACAATAGTTGTAGGCCTGATCACTAACAACGATGAGACAGCCTATAGGGAGGAGGTCAGAGAACTGGCAGTGTGGTGCCAGGACAATAACCTCTCCCTCAATGTGAACAAGTCAAAGGAGCTGATCGTGGACTACAGGAAAAGGAGGGCCGAACACACACCCTTCACATCGACGGGGCTGTAGTGGAGTGGGTTGAGAGTTTCAAGTTCCTTGGTGTCCACATCACCAACAAACTATCCACAAACTGGTCCAAACACATCAAGAGAGTTGTGAAGAGGGCACGACAATGCCTTTTCCCTCTCAAGAGACTGAAAAGATTTGGCATGGGTCCCCAGATCCTCAAAAAGTTCTACAACTGCACCATCCTGACCGGTTGTATCACCGCCTGGTTTGGCAACTGCTTGGCATCCGACCGTAAGGTGCTACAGAGGGTAGTGCGTATGGTCCAGTACATCACTGGGGCCAAGCTTCCTGAAATCCAGGACCTATATACTAGGCGGTGTCAGAGGAAGCCCCAAAAAATTGTCGAAGACTCCAGTCACTCAAGTCATAGACTGTTATCGCTGCTACCGCACGGCAAGTGGTACCGGAGCACCAAGTCTAGGTCCAAAAGGCTCCTTAACAGCTTCTACTCCCAAGCCATAAGACTGCTGAACAATTAATTAAATGGCCACCCGAACTATTTGCATTGACACCCCTCACCCTTGTTTGTTTTTACACTGCTGCTACTCACTGTTTATTATCTATGCGTAGTCACTTCACCCCTACCTACATGTACAAATTACCTCAACGAACCTGTACCCCCGCACATTGACTCGGTACCGGTACTCTACCCTGTATATATCCTCGTTGTTATTTTGTGTTACATTTTTTTTTTTTGTTAATTTAGTAAATATTTTCTTAACTCCATTTATTTTTTTTGTTAAAAAAAACTTTGCCTCTCCCAATTTGGTGATATCCATTTAAGATCTTGTCTCATCACTGCAACTCCCAACGTGCTCAGGAGAGGCGAAGGTTGAGTTATGCGTCCTCTGACCCGCCAACCGCGCTTCTTAACACCCGCCCGCTTAACCAGGAAGCCAGTTGCACCAATGTGTCGGAGGATTCACCATTCAACTGACGACCGAGGTCAGCCTGCAGGAGCCCCCCCCCCCCCCCCAAGGAGTCGCAGAGCGCGATGAGCTAGGTAAAGCCCCCCCTCCCCTAACAAGGACGACACTATGGCCAATTGTGCCACCACCCTATCGGACTCCCTGTCACAGCCAGTTGTGACACAGCCTGGGATTGACCCAGGCTGTAGTGACTTCTCAAGCACTGCAATGCAGTGCCTTAGACCGCTGCGGCACTAAGGAGGCCCCTTTAATTATATTTTCTGTTTATATTTTTGTTTAATTATATTTTTGTTTAAGGGCTTGTAAGTATGCATTTCACGGTAAGGTCTACACCTGTTGTATTCGGTTCATGTGACAAATAACATTACATTTGATTCATCCCCATGATGTGCATTATTTTGAGAACACAGAAAATATAGGACTAATTTAAATAGAAATTACGTTCATGTAACACATATTGCATAAATGTACAAAAGTTCAAATGGCACACATAGCGTTGCACATAGGAGCTCAGTCTATCCAAAGCAGTGCAAATCCTCGATGGATGGATAGATGGATTAGTCAACTTGTGAAAGCCTTCCGGAATGTGCTCTACTTCTCCGTGTGAGCTGGTCGGGGTGTTTAGAGGCTCTACTGACTGACGCTGGCTCTCCCACTGAGAGAGACCTTTGTGGTCATTGGAAAGGTAAAACGACTGGCTTTCCTCCCTGTTGCTTTCAACCACCAGCTCCTTTTTCTCCATTTAAGATTGCCAGTTCAGGAAATGCAAGCAAAGGTCAACTTTAGCCCCAAAGCATATTATGCTCTCTTTCTGGTGTTATACCTGATATGCTGCTTTCGTTTGAAATCACCACTGATGGCTAAAAACACTGTGTAGGCTTCTTCTCTATTGCTTTCACCCACTATGTCCTTTCAGATCAGTATTGCGTTGACTACAAGCTTGTGAAGGTGGAAGTGAAATGAGAGAGAATCGGGGGAGTGGCGGAAAGGAGTATATAAAAGTATTGGGCTTTCTGGAGGACTATGTCTGTGAACTGGTGGGCTTGGGTACGGGGAAACAACTGAGGCAGGAGGAAGGAGAAAATCCCTCTTTCAGACATGGGGCCAAGGCGTGGGCTCAGGAGACTGACACGGCTCTGGTGTGGTCCCACAGAGGCTCGCATTAGCGGTCTGTCAGAAAGGGATTTAAGGCCTGGGGCTAAGCACAGATCAACCAGCCATTCCCTCGCCTCGGGGGATGCTGGCCTGCCTGACTAGGACTCCAGGGCTCAGTCTCCACTGTGGGAGTGTATAGCATTAGGATCAGCTCGAATCAAATCAAAGTTTATTTGTCACGTGCACAGAATACAACAGATGTAGACCTTACAGTGAAATGCTTATTTACAGGCTCTAACCAATAGTGCAAAAAAGGTGTTTGGTGAACAATAGGTAAGTAAAGAAATAAAACAACAGTAAAAAGACAGGCTATATACAGTAGCGAGGCTATAAAAGTAGCGAGGCTACATACAGACACGGGTTAGTCAGGCTGATTGAGGTAGTATGTACATGCATGTGACTATGCATATATGATGAACAGAGATTAGCAGTAGCGTAAAAGAGGGGTTGGCGGGTGGTGGGTGGTGGGACAGTCAGGATGCTCTCGATGTTGCAGCTGTAGAACCCTTTGAGGATCTCAGGACCCATGCCAAATCTTTTTAGTTTCCTGAGGGGGAATAGGCTTTGTCGTGCCCTCTTCACGACTGTCTTGGTGTGTTTGGACCATTCTAGTTTGTTGTTGATGTGGACACCGAGGAACTTGAAGCTCTCAACCTGCTCCACTACAGCCCCGTCAAAGAGAATGGGGGCGTGCTCGGTCCTCCTTTTCCTGTAGTCCACAATCATCTCCTTAGTCTTGGAAACATTGAGGGATAGGCTGTTATTCTGGCACCACACCGCCAGGTCTCTGACCTCCTCCCTATAGGCTGTCTCGTCGTTGTCTGTGATCAGGCCTACCACTGTTGTGTCGTCTGCAAACTTAATGATGGTGTTGGAGTCGTGCCTGGCCATGCAGTCGTGGGTGAACAGGGAGTACAGGAGGGGACTGAGCACGCACCCCTGTGGAGCTCCAGTGTTGAGGATCAGCGTGGCAGATGTGTTGCTACCTACCCTCACCACCTGGGGGCGGCCCGTCAGGAAGTCCAGGATCCAGTTGCAGAGGGAGGTGTTTAGTCCCAGGATCTTTAGCTTAGTGATGAGCTTTGAGGGTACTATGGTGTTGAACGCTGAGCTGTAGTCAATGAATAGCATTCTCACATAAGTGTTCCTTTTGTCCAGGTGGGAAAGGGCAGTGTGGAGTGCAATAGAGATTGCATCATCTGTGGATCTGTTTGGGCGGTATGCAAATTGGAGTGGGTCTAGGGTTTCTGGGATAATGGTGTTGTGAGCCATTACCAACCTTTCAAAGCACTTCATGGCTACGTACGTGAGTGCTACGGGTCTGTAGTCATTTAGGCAGGTTGCCTTTGTGTTCTTGGGCACAGGGACTATGGTGGTCTGCTTGAAACATGTTGGTATTACAGACTCAATCAGGGACATGTTGAAAATGTCAGTGAAGACACCTGCCAGTTGGTCAGCACATGCCTGGAGCAGACGACCTGGTAATCCTTCTTGCCCCGCAGCCTTGTGAATGTTGACCTGTTTAAAGGCCTTACTCACGACGGCTACGTAGAGCGTGATCACACAGTCGTCCGGAACAGCTGATGCTCTCAGGGATGCAGCATTACCTGACTGAGACACAGAATAGGGCATAGCATGTCTAGCATGCAGGTTTTAAAGGAATATTGGAGAAGAGACACATGCATACACTACTTAGAAACCCTGTCTGGCAACCAATATACAGTACACTGAGTGTACAAAACATGACAGACTGACCAGGTGAATCCAGGTGAAAGCTATGATCCCTTATTGATGTCACTTGTTAAATCCACTTCAATCAGTGTAGACGAAAGGAAGGAGACAGGTTAAAGAATGATTTTTAAACCTTGAGACAATTGATACATGGATTCTGTGCCATCCCGAGGGATGAATGAGCATTACAAAAATGCCTTTGAACGTTGTATGCTACTAGGTGCCAGGCGCACCGGTTTGAGTGTGTGAAGAACTGCAACGCTGCTGGGGTTTTCACGCTCAACAGTTTCCCGTGTGTATCAAGAATGGTGCAACACCCAAAAAATATCCATCCGTCTAGCAAAAGGGGGTGAAACTCAATATTAGGAAGGTGTTCTTAATGTTTTGTACAATCATTGTAAACGTACAGTCAGGTCCATGGCACCCTTGAAAAAGATGAGTGAAAAAGACGAAATAAAATAAATAATACAAATACCGAGCTATATTGTATGTAAAAAAAAAAAAATCTACAAAAGTTTGGGATAAAAATGATTTGCAATGCTCTAGCATCCTCTCTTTGCAAGGATAACAACATTTTTCTAAAATGTTTTATGAGATTGGAGAACACGTTGGGAAGGATCTTAGACCATTCCGCCATACAGAATCTTTCCAGATCCTTGATATCCTTCATCTGCTCTTATGGACTGTCCTCTTCAATTCAAACCACATGTTTTCAATGGGGTTCAAGTCCGGAGACTGAGATGGTCATTGCAAATTGTTGATTTTGTGATCAATTAACCATTTCTTTGTGAATTTTGATTATTGCTTAGGGATATTGTTATCTACTTGTGGCCAATTGTCCTGGTACTTGGTAAAGTTCATGATGTCGTTGACCTTAACAAGGACCCCAGGACCAGTGGAAGCAAAATAGCCCCATAACATCAAAGATCCACCAACATATTTTACCGTAGGTATGAGGTACTTTTCTGCATATGCTTTCGTTTTTCAACGCCAACCCACCACTGGTGTGCGTGGCCAAAGAGCTATTTTTTTCATGTAATCTGACCATAGCACCACCTGGAGTTTGATAAACAGCATTGGCACTTGGATTGGAACTGGTGCTATGGTCAGATGACATGAACCTAGAGCTCTTTGGGCACACACACCAGTGGTGAGTTTGGCATCAAAAAACAGAAGCATCAATGATAAAACAGATCATGGACAGAACACCATAGGTTTTTCAGGGTATGAAGCCACAGTGTTGTAAGAACTGTCTCTATGCCAGTGAAAGTTCCCCAGCTTTTCAAGTGCACGAACAACACCTATTTATTTCTGTTTACTTTGAACTGCTCACTGAGCTACTGTCAATGTAATGAAGATGAGTAACGGTTAGCATGGAATGGAAAAATATTTGAATTCCACAAAAAAATGATTTGAGCCGATAACACTTAGCCAACATGTAGGCCTACATATGCAGCTTATTTTATTTATGATGCATACTCTAATAAAAACAATCTTAGTTTAGGTTCAGGCAGGGTATAATACATCAGAAAAAGATTATACAAATTCAGGATGTCAGCTCTTCAGAGACTTGTGAGGCCCTCAAATTAGACCATATTTTGTAGTCTTGTCCTTCCACCATGTAGGACCATAATAACTGGATGGATGTGGACCAAACATGCTGAAATTATATTTCCTTGAACAATTTATAAGTGCTTGATTTTTCCCATTATTCATTCACTCTATATCCCTGCGTCATGGAAAAAGTAGGGCCAAGAGCTGCGTTATGTAAACACATTCCCAACATGCACTGCCCATCCACAGCTGGATGTCGGGGTTTGCGTAAGAGGCCACGGTCAGGGCTGGGCACTGCATGTCATCTGGCCGCACAGCGGCTATCTCTGCCAAATCCGCTTCTTCCTCTCCGTTCAACCCTCTCACTCACTCACTGACAGAAATCCCATAGCACCCACACCACGGACAATGGATTAGTATAGGTTGCAGCATGTTTGAGGTTGACCTAGATTGCTGAAAACTTGGCAAATTTTCCAGACTGGGGTTGAATTCATGAAATGTGTTGAGAGTGGATGTGTCATGATGGTTATGTGCAGATAATCATTGGGATACCAAATCTGTGTAAAACTGTTTGACCTCTTCACTTTGTATTCTTGGTGGGGTATTTTGGGGAATTATCTTTATTGAATTAGATGTTGAGAGGAGCTGTTGACATTAGTGCCTGCAGGTTAGAATATCAGATTCTCAAAAGATGACTTCCTGTCGGCTCTATACTTCCAGCTCCAAGTTATTCCTCACTAAATCTAAATGACAAATAAGTCCTGGTACAAAGCTGTTCATGGCCAATGACAACTTGATATATGGACCTTGACATCTAAAAGAACTTGAACACAAACACTGTTAAGACTTGCTGCAGTTCAAGGCCTGCTTTTCCCCCCCAAGATGGCGCAGCAGTAAGACATATTTGTTTTTGTCCCATGTAAATATTCAGTCTTTTTTGTGTTTTTTTTGCATACATTTCATTATATTTCAATCTCTTTTTTCCATTTTCTAATTAAATATAGTTGAAGTCGAAAGTTTACATACACCTTAGCCAAATACATTTAAACTCTGTTTTTCACAATTCCTGACATTTAATCCCAGTAAAAATTCCCTATCTTAGGTCAGTTAGGATCACCACTTTATTTGAAGAATGTGAAATGTCAGAATAATAGTAGAGAGAATGATTTATTTCAGCTTTTATTTCTTTCATCACATTCACAGTGGGTCCGAAGTTGACATACAGTCAATTAGTATTTGGTAGCATTGCCTTTAAATTGTTTAACTTGGGTCAAACGTTTCGGGTAGCCTTCCACAAGCTTCCCACAATAAGTTGGGTGAATTTTGGCCCATTCTTCCTGACAGAGCTGGTGTAACTGAGTCAGGTTTGTAGGCCTCCTTGCTCGCACACGCTTTTTCAGTTCTGCCCACAAATTTTCTATGGGATTGAGGTCAGGGCTTTGTGATGGCCACTCCAAGCACAAAGCACTGGATGACCAGTTCTTATAGCCTTTAGCAGTACCCTCATCCTACTCCTCCTCTGTTCCTCTAGTGATGTAGAGGTTAACCCCAGGCCCTGTGTGTCCCCAGGCGCTCTCATTTGCTGACTTCTGCAACCGTAAAAGCCTTGGGTTCATGCATGTTAACATCAGAAGACTCTTCCCTAAGTTTGCTTTATTCACTTCTTTAGCACACTCCTCCAACCCTGGTGTCCTAGCCGTGGGGGCCTGTTGTCCGGACCTCTGGCAGTCTCTATGGGGGTGCCACAGGGTTAAATTCTTGGGCTGACTCTTTTCTCTGTATATATCAATGATGTCGCTCTTGCTGCAGGTGATTCTCTGATCCACCTCTACGCAGACAACACCATTCTGTATACATCTGGCCCTTCTTTAGACACTGTGTTAATAAACCTCCAAACGAGCTTCAACGCCATACAACACTCCTTCCGTGGCCTCCAACTACTCTTAAATGCTAGTAAAACGAAAGGCATGATCTTCAACCGATTGCTGCCCGCACCTGCCCGCCCGACTAACATCACTACTCTGGATGGTTCTGCCTTAGAATATGTGGAGAACTACAAATACCTAGGTGTCTGGCCAGACTGTGAACTCTCCAGCCAGACTCACATTAAGCATCTCCAATCCAAAATCAAATCTAGAATCGGCCTCTTATTTCTCAACAAAGCCTCCTTCACTCATGCTGCCGAACTTACCCTCGTAAAACTGAGTATCCTACCGATCCTTGACTTCGGCGATTTAATTTACAAATTAGCCTCCAACACTCTACTTAGCAAATTGGATGCAGTCTATCACAGTGCCATCCGTTTTGTCACCAACGCCCCATATACTACCCACCACTGCAAACCTGTATGCTCTCGTTAGCTGGTCCTCGCTACATATTCATCGCCAAACCCACTGGCTCCAGGTCATCTATAATTCTTTGCTAGGTATAGCTCCGCCTTATCTCAGCTCACTAGTCACCATAGCAACACCCACCCGTAGCACACGCTCCAGAAGGTATATTTCACTGGTCATCCCCAAAGCCAACAGCTCTTTGGCCGCCTTTCCTTCCAGTTCTCTTCTGCAAATGACTGGAACGAATTGCAAAAATCACTGAAGTTGGAGACTTATATCTCCGTCACTAACTTTAATAGTCAGTTGTCAGAGCAGCTTACCAATCGCTGCAGCTGTACACAGCCCATCTGTAAATAGCCCATCCAACCAACTACCTACCTCATCCCCATATTTGTTTTTGTTCTTCTGCTCTTTTCCACACCAGTATTTCCACTTGCACATCATCATCTGCACATCTATCACTCCAGTGTTAATGCTAAATTGTAATTACTTCACCACTATTGGCCTATTTATTGCCTTACCTCCTTACTTCATTTGCACACACTGTATACAGATTTTTAAATTGTGTTATTGACTGTACGTTTGTTTATCCCATGTGTAACTCTGTGTTGCTGTTTTTGTCACACTGCTTTGCTTTATCTTAGCCAGGTCGCGTTGTAAATGAGAACTTGTTCTCAACTGGCCTACCTGGTTAAATAAAGGTGAAATAAAATAAAATAAAAAGGCTGATCTGTGCGTACATGTTCCTCTGTATGTCTGTCTTTGATTCAGACGTGGCTGTTATGTTGAAGCCCCACTTTCTGATCTGTTCCCTTTGATGCCGAGGCAGGGACATAATTGGCGTACCATCTAGTAGACTACATGGCAGAGGGCACACTTCCTGGACCCCTCCCGCACACACACTCTCTTTCTCGCTCATGTTTTTGATGGCTACAACTACATACTGTGAGTCAGGTCTGGGTTCAAATAGTATTTGTTTTCATATAAATTCTTTGAGCATTTTTTTTAGCTTGTCTGGAGGCGGTTGGGTGGGGTTTCCACTTTAGGGACAAATATATATTTATTTAACTAGGCAAATCAGTTAAGAACAAATTCTTATTTATAATGACGGCCTACCAAAAGGCAAAAGGCCTCCTGCGGGGACGGGTGCTGGGATTAAAAATAAAAAATATAAGACAAAAAACACACATCACAAGAAGAGAGACACCACAACACTACATAAAGAGAGACCAAGACAACAACATAGCATGGCAGCAAGACATGACAACATAGCATGGTAGCAACACCACATGACAACAACATGGTAGCAACACAACATGGCAGCAATTCCATTGGTCTAATTGCACCAGGCAAGCTCAATGAAGCTCAGCTTAAGTATTTGAAAGAAAACAAATATTATTTGAACCCAGGTCTGCATACTGTAGAGGCATTTGTGTAGAAATGTGCATGACAACAATAGAACTGTGCATAATTATGTTTCCATCAACCAAGTATTGCGTTCACACCTTAGCCCAGGCTAAGAGCCTCCTTAGCCCTGCTCTAAGGAAGATTATAACCTAGGGCTAAGCGAGTGTTCACACTTGCACGTTCTAAAGTGGGCTAGCACTAACCTTAGCCCAGGGCTAGCTGGCCCTGCTCCGGAGCAGGATTAGCGCAAACGTTTTGGGGTTAGCCCCAGAACATGGTGCCAAAATAGCCAGTGAGAATCAGGGTCAAGAACAACGCTACAATGCTCACTGTCCAATCACAAAAGCTGCACTGTCACAAACCTCTTAAGGATCGGACCCTTTTTTTCAAATTTTTGCCTAAAATGACATACCCAAATCTAACTGCCTGTAGCTCAGGCCCTGAAGCAAGGATATGTATATCCTTGGTACCATTTGAAAGGAAACGCTTTGACGTTTGTGGAAATGTGAAAGGAATGTAGGAGAATATAACACAATAGATCTGGTAAAAGATAATAGAAAGAAAAAAACAAACGTTATTTTGTATTTTTTTGTACCATCTTTGAAATGCATGAGAAATTCCATAATGTATTATTCCAGCCCAGGTGCAATTTAGATTTTGGCCACTAGATGGCAGCAGTGTATGTGCAAAGTTTTAGACTGATCCAATTAATCATTGCATTTCTGTTCAAAATGTTGTATCAAGACTTCCAAAATGTGCCAAATGTGTTTATTAATAACCTTTCATGTTCAAAATTGTGCACTCTCCTCAAACAATAGCATGGTATTCTTTCACTGTAATAGCTACTGAAAATTTGACAGCGCAGTTAGATTAACAGAGATTTGAAGCTTTCTGCCAATATCAGATATGTCTATGTCCTGGGAAATGTTCTGGTTATTCACAACCTCATGCTAATCGCATCAGCCTACATTAGCTCAGCCGTCCCGTGGAAGGGACACCGGCTCTGACACTTGTTGGATGTGGCAGGGCTTGCAAACCATTAGACTATAAAGGGAAGCACAGCCGAGAGCTACCCAGTGACACGAGCCTACCAGACGAGCTAAACTACTTCTATGCTCGCTTCGAGGCAAATAACACTGAAACATGCATGAGAGCACCAATAGTTCCGGAAGATTGTGTGATCACGCTCTCTGCAGCCAATGTGAGTAAGACCTTTAAACAGGTCAACATTCACAAGGCTGCAGGGACAGACGGGTTACCAGGACGTGTACTGCAAGCATGCGCTGACCAACTGGCGAGTGTCTTCACTGACATTTTCAACCTCTCCCTGTCCGAGTCTGTAATATCAACATGTTTCAAGCAGACCACAGTAGTGCCTGTGCCCAAGAACACTAAGGTAACCTGCCTAAATGACTACCGACCCGTAGCACTCACATCTGTAGCCATGAAGTGCTTTGAAAGCTGGTCATGGCTCACATCAACACCATCATCCCAGAAACCCTAGACCCACTCCAATTTGCATACCGCCCCAACAGATCCACAGATGATGCAATCTCTAATGCTATTCATTGACTACAGCTCAGTGTTCAACACCATAGTGTCCTCAAAGCTCTTCACTAAGTTAAGGACCCTGGGACTAAACACCTCCCTCTCCAACTGGATCCTGGACTTCCTGACGAGCCCCCAGGTTGTAAGGGTAGGTAACAACACATCTGCCTCGCTGATCCTCAACACAGGGGCCCCTCAGGGGTGCGTGCTCAGTACCCTCCTGTACTCCCTGTTCACTCATGACTGCACGGCCAGGCACGACTCCAACACCATTAAATGTGCTGATGACACCGACAACAACGAGACAGCCTGTAGGGAGGAGGTCAGAGACCTGGCCGCGTGGTGCCAGGACAACAACCTCTCTCTCAACGTGATCAAGACAAAGGAGAAGATTGTGGACTACAGGAAAAAGAAGACCAAGCACGCCCTTCTTCTCATCGACGTGGCTGCAGTGGAGCAGGTTGAGAGCTTCAAGTTCCTTGGTGTTCACATCACCAACAAACTAACAATGTCCAAGCATACCAAGACAGTCGTGAAGAGGGCACGACAAAACCTAGATGATCTGTTGCCATCTATGCATAGTCACTTTCATAATTCTACCTACATGTAAATACTACCTCAACTAACCGGTGCCCCCGCACATTGACTCTGTATCGGTACCCCCCGTATATAGTCTTGCTATTGTTGTTAAACTGCTGCTCTTTAATTACTTGTTACTTTTATCTCTTACTCTTATCCGTATTTTCTTTAAACTGCATTGTTGGTTAGGGGCTCATAAGTAAGCATTTCACTGTAAGGTCTACACCTGTTGTATTCGGCGCATGTGACTAATACAATTTGATTTGATGTGAACACAGGCTAACCTAGCCCAGGGCCAGTGTAGGCTGAGGTTAAAATAGCCTGGGTCTAAGAACAATGCAGTATGAAAGGCCTTAAGGGTACTCGCTACCTTGGTAATGGTTATATTATGGTTACAAGCATTGTATCCATTTACGATCGATTGTAAATTGATGTATTCAGAGTTTAGGCATTGTTAAGAAGTCCTAATCCGTCACAACAATTAACACATAATGGGCCATGATTCTCTCTGTCTACAAATTACTTATTGCCCTCTTTTTTTAAAGTAATAGATTGCATTATTTTTTTATGTGCATTCCAATGAATAAATCAATGGTTGTTTTCCTGTACTGTCAGTATGTGAAAGAGGAAATTAGTATGTTATAGCAACAGTAAGTGCACTATATCTATTGGATTTGTATCTCAAAGGAGCATGTCACCATTCAATCACGTCTATGTATAAGAGCATGGTAAATTCCAAGGGAAAGTATTTTTCAGAAAGTGACACATTTTGAGATGTAAGGATTCGGATTGCGGGATTATTAACATTAGGTTACCTTACAAAATGTGTTTAACCTTTAACCCCTTATTGGGGATATTTATTTAGACTAAGGCCTCCCATGACAGTTTAGAATGCTCGATTTGGATTCAGGAATATATGCTCACCGGCCAGTTTAGTAGGTACACCACCCCGTTCATGAAAATGGATCACTCCTAAAGACAGTGAGTCACGTTGTCGTGGTATGTTAAATAAAGCAGGCAGACAGTCATCGAGGCATTCAGTTACTGTTCGATTGAACGTTTCAATGGGAAAAACAAGTGATCTAAGCGACTTTGTGCGTGCTATGATCATCGGTGCCAGGTACGCCGGAACCAGTATCTCAAAATCGGTCACCATGCAAGACAGTGTCTAGGGTTTACCGAGAATCGTGCGACAAACAAAAAACATCCAGTCAGCGGCAGTCCTGTGGGCGAAAACAGCTTGTTGATGAGAGGTCAAAGGAGAATGACAAGAATTGTGCAAGCTAACAGGTGGGTCACAAACAGACAAGTAACGGTGCAGTACAACAGTGGTGTGCAGAACAGCATCTCGGAATGCACAACTTGTCTATCCTTGCCACGGATGAGCTATTGCAGCCAACAGTGTTGATCACCAACACTGAACAATTGAGGAGTGGAAAAACATCGCCTGAAACATGACAGCGAGTTCAGTTTATTTGAGAGGCCTGCGCAGTCCCCAGACCTCAACCAAAAAGAGCATGTTTTGGATGAGATGGAACAGGCTGTTCACAGCATGAACGTACCGCCGTCCAATCTGCAGCAACTGCGGGATGCCATTGCGTCAGCATGGACCAACATCCCTGTGGAATTTTTCCGACACCTTGTAGAATTCCCAAAATAATTCAGGCTGTTCTGGAGGTAAAGAGTGGTGCAACCCAGTACTAGATGATGGGTGACCTCGAGAGGCACATGTGATCTACTGAATTTTCAGATACACTATTATAGTAGTACAGTTTTTCACAGTACTTACCTTTGTTCTACATTTTTTGTCAGGCAGTGTTGCACAACAACTGAAATCCTCCATAACTCTACCTGATCACCGAGGTGGAGGTGCTGAACCTGCCCTGGCATGATTATGCGTAAAGGTGATGCCTTAACGAGTACAGGCAGGCACTGATTAGTGGGTAAGGCACTTAGTTCGGTAAGTGGGGTTAAGTGCCCAGTTCTATAATCGGAATACAGTGGATTTACCTCTCTTGGTCTGTCAGGCTCCTGGCTGCCTACAGATGAAGGGTTGGTAGGCTTGTAAATGATTCACCCTGTCAAATCGAGCTGTGCTTCGAATTCAAAGTCCTTTAACGGGGGATACAGTTATTATGTATCTGTAGGATTGGAAGTCGGGTTTGATTTGACTGTGTTGCCTGGCAGGGACTTGGGTGAGCTGAAGGATGTGAACCACTTGACAATGAGGGATGATGACAACAAAGCATTACACATTTTTCGCTTATAGGGGGAGGGATCAATGTCGTATGCCAGTGCTAGGCTTTGCCATGGCTGTTGTGTTCTTTACTTGGCAAAACAAACAAACATAGATTGCACCCAGGAAGTATGTGTTCTTTACTTGGCAAAACAAACAAACATAGATTGCACCCAGGAAGTATGTATTACTTTACCTGTACGATTCTTCTGGAGTTACAATCCCACAATGGCTAGTGTACATCTATGTCTCAGGTGCAGGTAGAAAAAATAACATATACACTTGTTCTTTGGCTCCTCACCATCCCATCCAGATATTTGGTCAGGCCATGACACCCGTGACACCACCCATAACTGTTCAGCCACAGTTCAATTGAGTAAAGGCTTAACTAAATGACAACAGAGACAGAATACAATATGGAATGTTATGGAATAGTTTGGGGTAGGCCTCGTCGCAGAGGAATGCTCCTCAGAGCCAGATGCTGATGACAGGGTGCCCTATGCTGGGAGAACGGGGATCTGATGACAGGCCTTCAGTTGGTGGTGGTCGGGAGGTGGAAGGTTGCTGGGGGGTTTTCACCATATAAAAAGAAATGGACTGGAGCTAAGCACAGGCAAAATCCTAGAGGAAAACCTGGTTCTGTCTGCTTTCCACTAGACACTGGGAGATGAATTTACCTTTCAGCAGGAAAATAAGCCAATGTCACGTTCCTGACCTGTTTTCTCTTGTTTTGTATTTATTTAGTATGGTCAGGGCATGAGTTGGGTGGGTTGTCTATGTGTTGTTTTCTATGTTGGGGTTTTGTGCGTTCGGCCTGGTATGATTCTCAATCAGAGGCAGCTGTCAATCGTTGTCCCTGATTGAGAATCATACTTATGCAGCCGGGGTTCACGTGTGTGTTTGTGGGTGTTTGTTCCTGTGTCAGTGTTTGTGCCACACAGGACTGTTTCGGTTTTGTCACGTTTGTTGGTTGTTTTGTATTTTGAAGTGTTTTGTTGACTTTCATTAATCTTGCCACTAGGGGGGTGCCATTTCGACATAGTCCAGATTCGTCTCCAAATTAAACTGCCTCGTACTCAATTCTTGCTCGTACAATATGCATATTATTATTACTATTGGATAGAAAACACTCTCTAGTTTCTAAAACCGTTTGAATTATGTCTGTGGGTGAAACAGAACTCGACTTAGAGCGATTTTCCTATGTGTATGTCAGAATTCAGAATTGTACTGGCTGTTCTGAGATCTGTGTATTAATTTGCCTGTCCTCTATTGGTTGAGATGCACTGCATACGCCTTCCCCTGGGTGTCAGCGAATAGGGAGACTTGAAATGGAGTCTCTGTGTAATTCCCAAAGTTTATAAATTGATTGGAATCACGGTGGCCATTCTTTTGGATCTGCGCTCGGGCGCGAAGAGGAGCTTTGCATATCTTTGTGGAAGCTCTGGTTTTAGCTCCTTAGATAATTCCGGTCATGTTTTTATTCGATATAAGCTTTAAAGACATCATAATCTTGTTATTTTGAACCGAATTATTTCAGTTTATATCAGTTTATTGCGATTTTCTGGCATTTCTTTGTGACGCACTTTCAAGAGTTGGACACTTTCCCTGTACATGCCGAACGTTAGTGGCCATTTCGACAGGACAAGAGGACATCTTTCGACCAAAAGACGATTAGACCGGAGAAAGGACACATTGCCCAAGATTCTGATGGAAGCTCAGCTAATAGTAAGAACTATTTATGCTGATAAATCGTTGTTCTGTTGAAAAATGGTAAACGCATAAGCTGCCATTTTTTTTGGGGTAGCTTCGCTTTGGCGCAACTTGTATTGCGCAGTAAGGTTAATTTTAAAAATGTAATTCAGCGATTGCATTAAGAACTAATTTGTCTTTCAAATGCTGTCCACGCTGTATTTTTTAGTCAAGTTTATGATTATTTAATGATTAGACTAAGTCACTCTCCAAGATGGCGCCCGACATTTTCTGCCCAGTTTAGCTACTTTTCTCATTGTATAACCACGATTTGTGATGCTAAATATGCACATTTTCGAACAAACTCTATATGCATTGTGTAATATGATGTTACAGGACTGTCATCTGAAGAATTCTGAGAAGGTTAGTGAAAAAATTAATATATTTTGGTGGCGATAACGTTATCACCCCTTTTGCATTGATTCAATGCTGGGGTGATGTTAGCTCATGTGGTATGCTAATATAACGATATATTGTGTTTTCGCTGTAAAACACTTAGAAAATCTGAAATATTGTCTGGATTCACAAGATCTGTGTCTTTCGATTGCTGTAGGCTGTGTATTTTTCTGAAATGTTTTAGGATGAGTATTTTGGTAATTGACGTCGGTCTCTGTAATTATTCCGGCTGCTTCCAACGCTATTTCAGATTGCAGCTGCAATGTACAACTGTGATTTATACCTGAAATATGCACATTTTTCGAACAAAACATATGCTATACAATAAATATGTTATCAGACTGTCATCTGATGAAGTTGTTTCTTGGTTAGTGACTATTTATATCTTTATTTGGTCGAATTTGTGATAGCTACCTATGCAGTAAAAAAATGGTGGGAAAAAAAAGTTGTGTCTTTTGCTATCGTGGTTAGCTAATAGAAATACATATTGTGTCTTCCTTGTAAAACATTTTAAAAATCAGAAATGATGGCTGGATTCACAAGATGTGTATCTTTCATCTGGTGTCTTGGACTTGTGATTTCATGATATTTAGATGCTAGTATTTACTTGTGGCGCTATGCTAGGCTATGCTAGTCAGCTTTTTTACTGATGAGGGTGCTCCCGGATCCGGGATTGTGTGCAACTAGAAGTTAAGCCCTTACTTATACTTGGTTTTAACATGTACCCTTTGTCCTGCACATTGTGTTTGTGACCACGTTTTTAGACAGGTGTACATGATTAAAAGATGCATTGTGGTCTGACTGTGATCAGATCTTATAGGTGTAAATGGACAAGATCAGGATGAAGGACGCATGTTAGTGGCAGGTATACAGGGCTTAAATACATTTTTGTCACAATGTTTTGTGATGTGTTCTAATGTGTCTCTGCTTACTGGCTCAAACATCCTGCTGCAATACATGTTAAATTGGTAATAATATATTTTTTCTTGTGTGTTTTACACGTTAAGTAACTGAAAGTAATCCGATTACGTTACTGAGTCTAGGTAATCCAAAAGTTAAGTTACTGATTACAATTTTAGACAGGTAACTAGTAACAGTAACGGATTACATTTAAAAAGTAACCTACCCAACCCTGTAGCTACAATACATGTAGTATGCTAATGTTAAGTAGCTGGCCTGGCGTATCATTGCCCAAGAAAGGAAGTTAGGCTAGCGAGCAAGTATTTTAGTCAGGTAGGACAACAACAACTAAAAGTGTGTGCTGTATGACAGAATCATACAACGTTTAGGCAACATGAAAGAGGAGGATGGCATTGGCATTTCTCTACAAATAGGGTGAGTCAACATGTTGTTTCTACTTGCACACACACACACACACAGAGAAATCAGTAACATGGACAGCCACATCATATGTAGCTTATGTTGATTGGACAAAATGTTTTGGTATCTTTTAGTTGTCACTGTATTAGACTAAGCAGAGGTGATTAGATTATGTTGAAGTTGAAATGGTGCTGGAATAGTGGAGGAAGAACCTGTTTTCTTTGTGACTTGTAGTAACTCTCCGTAGTTCTAAGTCAAGAGTTGTTTAGTAGTCCAAAAATGTCGGAAACATTACCTTGCTTGACCATGCTGTAGGTCATGTAACTGTTTGTTACATGCAATATGTTTTGTGGACTTCACAGGACAGGTGTTGCTCTCCGGTTTTGTAGTGAAACAAACGTTTGGTTGAATTAATTCTGCCACTGTGTTCTTATTGTCTTGGCCTCAGGCCTATATATCACGGTGTTAATGCATATGAACTAACAGGTTATAGAGCATACAAAGCAATTATCACAACACACAGGTTGTAATATGGCTGCTTTTTCTGGATTAACTTCCCCATTTTTTTTACTGCTACTGATTGTCTCAGGTTTGATTGAGTTAATTCCTCTGAGCTAATGCCTGGGAAAAGTAGTCCAAGCCTGCTTTGGCAGCTTTCCCGCTTGGAGGTGGCCATTGGTGACAGACTGGAGCGTTTGAATCTGGCAGGTAAATTCTGCCAGGAGATGGCAATGTTTCAAATAGGCCTAGCTTGTGCATCACGATCACTAGCTTTCTCTCATAGAGATAGAGAGAGGACTCTAGTCCCCAAAAGTCTGTTTTAGCATGGGCAGTGCCATTGAGGACTTTCACCATTTTGAAGTAGTCAACTGGGTGGGACTGTCCAATGGGTTAAGGAAGAATCACATAATTCCATTCAGGTCACCAGGAGGGATAAGCCAATGAATTATTCTCGTGAGGAAACATTCCATAACTGTAGGTGGCAGTAAATTGGCTTTGGCTTTATACCTGTTCAAACAACACACTCTAGGTGGCAGTGTGCACCCTTACAGTTTGTTTGTCAACTCAGAAGTAGTAGAAGAAGAAAACAGACTGCCCGTGCTCTCACAGAAGCCATAATGGGACAGATACAATGCGATGTCTATGAGTCTGAGTCTCTAGACGGATGGGTTGCCTCCCACAATGTACCAATCTTCCAGCATACACGTCTATACAAGTACCTGCGTCAGTTGGAACAGAGAGGAGGAGTCGGAACAGGGAAGTGCGTCACTTCTTTATCTGGTGATGTCATCGGCTTAAACACTTGTTACCCTAGCGTTGACAGCCCCGCTGGACACAAAGTAGTAGCTAGCTAGCGAGATGGAGATGGAGAATGCGGAGGTTATTTTTAATGAGTGCATTTCACAATTGGCTAGTTTACATGATCTACCTTCACTAAAACCAAGGCTAAAGTTTTGCTTGCAAACTTTGGTTTTGAATCGCAACGTTCTGAGATGTCTGCCTACAAGCTAAATAAAGAGTTCTCTTTTTTTGTTGTTGAAATGTATGAGAATCCAACAACCTCCCCAGACCTAGTGCTGTTACTCTAGGTCTGGGATATCCAAAAGGACTAGTTATCACTTGCTAACAGGAAAGAAATAGAACCTACAACACATACATAGGCTACTTTCTGTCGCTAACAATAAAATTAAATATAATAAAAATAGAAATGTTTTAATCAAACTAAAACTGAATCAAATCTAGCAAATCAAATCGGAAAAAAATAACAAAATTAAAATAAATCTAAAAACACAAAATTATAATAACCTTGTTCCCTGATTATAGGCTTGGACAATAATCCGCTTGGTGGAGCCGTGCTCTGCTCTGCTCGCCCTCTCATTTCAACTGGCTTACCCTCTGTGCCGGATCGCTGGAGGTTCTGATCTATCCGTCCATGTCGTTATCATATTGAGGGAAAATACTCTATCTGATAGAAAATGTATCAAATGGAACCGTAAATGAGAAATCATTAGTCTGTGTGTGTGGGTGGTTTGTTTGGAGGGGGTGGTTGCGACTTCACTAATGTTGCCGTAAATTGTGAATGTTGAACATAAATGTGTGAATTTCCATTATGTTTGACAGTTAAATCAATAGTTCACTCCAAAATCTAAGTTTGTCAAACATTTTCAGACCTCCTAAATGGTCTGATGTTGAAATAAGTCCACGTCCCACGACATCTGTTGTGTAGATCAAGCTCTATAACTCAATCCCAAATTAATGGGAAAGATGGGCACCATACAATTTCCTCATATTATGTTTCCCATCTCCCATTCATTTGCAGTTCGCAGGATCTACACAACAGATGGCATGGGAGGTGGAGCGTGGACTCATCTCGACATTAGACCACTGGGAAGGTCTGAACATTTTCAGACAAACGTTGATTTTGGAGCCAAATATTACTTTAAATTACCACTTTGGAGATCTGAAAAACGTGAGACAAAGTTACATTTTTGGAGCGAGATACCTTTAATTGTTCTGTGCTCTATATGTCCTCCTAAACTCAGGGATAATACATAGAGTTTCCTGTTCTGGGTGCTTGGCAGGCAGGGTACAATTCAAATGTAAATAAAAGGATAAAGCACAAAACAGGAAGCCATGGATCAGAGGCATCAGTGTATGTCCAGCCAGCAATAGAAAAATTGTAGAGCGGAAAGATACAGTAACTTGCATTTGGCCACAGTATCTAAACGTCCTCAAACGAACAATACATTTATAGGTTTTAATGTTTGAAGTTTATCTCTAAATAGGGGGATAAGAAAAACACATGTTCCCTGTTTATAAGGGTCCCATAGAAGTTGCAATTTGCCTGGAAGATGTTTCAGTTTGAAAGAGATAAATAATTAACTCCCAACTGAAGAAACGGGTAACCTGAATGGAGATCCAATGAGCCATACACAATTGCTACAATTTGCATTAACAGATAGACATATTTTGACAGATGCTATGTCCTCTGATCCGATATCACAAGGGAATGCTTGATGTTGTACAGGCAAAATTGTTAGTGTCCGAGAATTTTTAGAATTGTAGGTTCTAGAATTACAATTGAGGAGTCTGATATTGATGAGAATATTTGAGACTGGGTTGTTGTGTTGCAGAAAAAGGCATTGGAATGCATTCATATAGACCTTCGCACAAGGTCTCAAAGCACTTTGTTGTATGGAGGTAGCTAAACTCACTCACTAACATGTAGCACCCACCTGGGTGATGCACCTACACTCACCACACATCAACTGGAGAAGTGGAGATTGATTGTGTTGAAGAAGCTAAGGGTATAGCCAGTGATACAGTAGAATTGTATCACTATGCTAACAACTGTCATCATCAGAGCTAATCATGTCAAGCCATGTTTGATGGCTTTGCTCAGGCTCTCTTTCTCTCTCAGCCCTCAGAGAAGAGCTCCGACCCTCAGTGAAGTGCTCCGACCCTCAGTGAAGAGCTCCGACCCGCAGGGAAGAGCTCCAAGCCTCAGGGAAGAGCTCCAAGCCTCAGGGAAGAGCTCCAAGCCTCAGGGAAGAGCTCCAAGCCTCATGGAAGGCCTCCAACCCTGCCTCTCTCTGTCTTTCCCTGCTTCCCCTGGTATTCTTCTCCACAGTCCTCAGGGTTCTTATAAACTCCCTCCGAGAGACATTGGGCCTTAGATGGGACCCACATGAGGCCTTGGGGTGCGTGCTCAGCCCCCTCCTGTACACCCTGCTCACCCCTGACTGCGTGGCCACGCACGCCTCCAACTCAATCATCAAGTTTACAGATGACACAACAGAAGTAGGCCTGATTACCAACAATGACGAGACAGCCTTCAGGGAGGAGGTGAGGGCCCTGGCGGAGTGATGTCAGGAAAATAACCTCTTCCTCAAATCAAATTAAATTGGTCACATACTGTACACATGGTTAGCAGATGTTCTTGTGAGTGTAGCGACATAGGCAAGATGCAATAGATAGACTAAAATACAGTACATACATATGAGATGAGTGATGCAAGGTATGTAAACATTATTAGTGGCATTATTTAAAGTGACTAGTGATCCATTTATTAAAGTGGCCAATGATTTCAAGTCTGTATGTAGGCAGCAGCCTCTCTCTGTTAGTGATGGCTCTTTAACAGTCTGATGGACTTGAGATAGAAGCTGTTTATCAGTCTCTCAGTCCCAGCTTTGATGCACCTGTATTGACCTCGTCTTCTGGATGCTAGTGGGGTGAACAGGCAGTGGCTCGGGCGGTTGTTGTCCTTGATGATCTTTTTTGTCTTCCTGTGGCATCGGGTGCTGTTCAGTGGCTTGCAAAAGTATTCACCCCCTTGGCATTTTTCCTATTTTGTTGCCTTACAACCTGGAAATAAAATATATTTTTTTGTGGGTTTGTATCATTTGATTTACACAACATGCCTACCACTTTGAAGATGCAAAATATTTTTTGTGAAACAAAAAAGAAATAAGACAAAAAAACAGAACTTGAGTGTGCATAACTATTCACCCCCCAAAGTCAATACTTTGTAGAGCCACCTTTTTCAGCAATTACAACTGCAAGTCTCTTGGCTTATGTCTCTATAAGCTTGACAAATCTAGCCACTGGGATTTTTGCCCATTATTCAAGGCAAAACTGCTCCAGCTCCTTCAAGTTGGATGGGTTCCGCTGGTGTACAGTAATCTTAAAGTCATACCATAGATTCTCAGTTGGATTGAGGTCTGGGCTTTGACTAGGCCATTCCAAGACATTTAAATGTTTCCCCTTAAACCACTCAATTGTTTCTTGAGCAGTATGCTTAGGGTCATTCTCCTGCTGGATGGTGAACATCCGTCCCAGTCTCAAATCTCTGGAAGACTGAAACAGGTTTCCCTCAAGAATTTCCCTGTATTTTGCGCCATCCATCATTCCTTCAATTCTAAGCAGTTTCCCAGTCCCTGCCGATGAAAATGGGCAGGGATGGTGTCTCGGGGTGATGAGAGGTGTTGGATTTGCACCATACATAGCATTTTCCTTGATGGCCAAAAAGCTACATTTTTGTCTCATCTGACCAGAGTATCTTCTTCCATATTTTTGGTGGGTCTCCCACATGCCTTTTGGTGAGCACCAAATGTGTTTGCTTATTTTTTTCTTTATGCAATGTTTTTTTTCTGGCCACTCTTCCGTAATGTCCAGCTCTTTGGAGTGTACGGCTTAAAGTGGACGGATACTCCAATCTCTGTTGTGGAGCTTTGCAGCTCCTTCAGGGTTATCTTTGGTCTGTTTGTTGCTACTCTGATTAATGCCCTCCTTGCCTGGTCCGTGAGTTTGGTGGGCGACCTTCTCTTGGCAGGTTTGTTGTGGTGCCATATTCTTTCCATTTTGAATAATAGATTTAATGGTGCTCCATGGGATGTTCAAAGTTTCAGATATTTTTTTATAACCCAACCCTGATCTGTACTTCTCCACAACTTTGTCCCTGACCTGTTTGGCGAGCTCCTTGGTCTTCATGATGCTTGCTTGGTGGTGGGCCTTGCTTAGTGGTGTTGCAGACTCTGGGGCCTTTCAGAACAGGTGTATATATACTGAGATCATGTGACAGATCATGTCACACTTAGATTGCACACAGGTGGACTTTATTTAACTAATTATGTACTTCTGAAGGTAATTGGTTGCACCAGATCTTATTTAGGGGCTTCATAGCAAAGGGGGTCAATACATATGCACGCACCACTTTTCCGTTAAAAAAAGATATACAGTGGGGAGAACAAGTATTTGATACACTCGATTTTGCAGGTTTTCCTACTTACAAAGCATGTAGAGGTCTGTAATTTTTATCATAGGTACACTTCAACTGTGAGACGGAATCTAAAACAAAAATCCAGAAAATCACATTGTATGATTTTAAAGTAATTAATTAGCATTTTATTGCATGACATAAGTATTTGATCACCTACCAACCAGTAAGAATTCTGGCTCTCACAGACCTGTTAGTTTTTCTTTAAGAAGCCCTCCTGTCTCCACTCATTACCTGTATTAACTGCACCTGTTTGAACTCGTTACCTGTATAAAAGACACCTGTCCACACACTCAATCAAACAGACTCCAACCTCTCCATGGCCAAGACCAGAGAGCTGTGTAAGGACATCAGAGATAAAATTGTAGACCTGCACAAGGCTGGGATGGGCTACAGGACAATAGGCAAGCAGCTTGGTAAGAAGGCAACAACTGTTGCGCAATTATTAGAAAATGGAAGAAGTTCAAGATGACGGTCAATCACCGTCGGTCGGGGCTCCATGCAGGATCTCACCTCGTGGGGCATCAATGATCATGAGGAATGTGAGGGATCAGCCCAGAACTACACGGCAGGACCTGGTCAATGACCTGAAGAGAGCTGGGACCACAGTCTCAAAGAAAACCATTAGTAACACACTACTCCGTCATGGATTAAAATCCTGCACGGCACGCAAGGTCCCCCTGCTCAAGCCAGCGCATGTCCAGGCCCGTCTGAAATTTGCCAATGACCATCTGGATGATCCAGAGGAGGAATGGGAGAAGGTCATGTGGTCTGATGAGACAAAATAGAGCTTTTTGGTCTAAACTCCACTCGCCGTGTTTGGAGGAAGAAGAAGGATGAGTACACCCCAAGAACACCATCCCAACCGTGAAGCATGGAGGTGGAAACATCATTCTTTGGGGATGCTTTTCTGCAAAGGGACAGGACGACTGCACCGTATTGAGGGAGGATGGATGGGGCCATGTATCGCGAGATCTTGGCCAACAACCTCCTTCCCTCAGTAAGAGCATTGAAGATGGGTCGTGGCTGGGTCTTCCAGCATGACAACGACCCGAAACACACAGCCAGGGCAACTAAGGAGTGGCTTCTTAAGAAGCATCTCAAAGGTCCTGGAGTGGCCTAGCCAGTCTCCAGACCTGAACCCAATAGAAATATTTGAAGGGAGCTGAAAGTCCGTATTGCCCAGCGACAGCCCCGAAACCTGAAGGATCTGGAGAAGGTCTGTATGGAGGAGTGGGCCAAATCCCGCTGCAGTGTGTGCAAACCTGGTCAAGAACTACAGGAAACATATGATCTCTGTAATTGCAAACAAAGGTTTCTGTACCAAAATATTAAGTTCTGCTTTTCTGATGTATCAAATACTTATGTCATGCAATAAAATGCAAATTAATTACTTAAAAATCATACAATGTGATTTTCTGGATTGTTGTTTTAGATTCCGTCTCTCACAGTTGAAGTGTACCTATCATAAAAATTACAGACCTCTAAATGCTTTGTAAGTAGGAAAACCTGCCAAATCGGCAGTGTATCAAATACTTGTTCTCCCCACTGTATATATTTTTTAAACATGTTCTTTTTTTAATTTCATTTCACCAATTTAGACTATTTTGTGTATGTCCATTACATGGAATCCAAATAAAAATCTATTTAAATTACAGGTTGTAATGCAGCAAAATAGGAAAAAGCCAAAGGGGTTGAATAGTTTTGCAAGGCACTGTAGGTGTCCTGGAGGGCTGGTAGTTTGCCACTGGTGATGCGTTGTGCAGACAGCACCGCCCTCTGGAGAGCCTTGCAGTTGTGGACTACTTTGTAGTTTTCTAATGCATGTGTCAGTCATCAGTGATTTAATCAGAAATCAGTTCTTATTTCTTTCATCACTTAACATTTAACAAATGTAACTGCAACCTACATGTAATGGATTCTACCTTATATTTCTTTGAACATGCCATGTCTGAACCCGTCACTATCTTTCAACACAATAGCCTGGTCACTTCCATAAAAAAAATATGTGCCTACAGTGTAAGGCAGCAAAGCGACTTAGACAATTTACCTCGTCATTAGACAGTTGGGCTAAGTCTAGTACAGTATTAGTCAGGGGTCAGCGAGTTGAGGCATGCGGATGTGGCTTAACTGCCACGAAATTTGTGATTTTTGCATCCCTTCGATTTTTTTTTAAGTAGAAATTGTGCTTCAATATTGAAGCCTGTTATATTAAATTAAGCTCCCTTTAATATACGTAAACCACATGGAGAATTCAATTAATACGATTTTCAATATGAATAAAAACTTTTGACATGTCCCTCTGTGCACCCGCTGTAAATTGTAGGAAGATTTAAACTCACTTAACCCAACATTTCTACAAGTTTTTATCAACATTGTAAAGCCCTACTTATTTTATTGCTTTGAGAGTAATTTCTGACGATTATTATTTATTTCATGGTATGTGTGATTCATTTACGTCTGTCCCTCATTTTAAAGTCAACCCTGTTATGTGATCTGAGCTGTCGTTTTACTATGGTGAAACTATTTATTTTTAAATATCTTTTTCATAAGAAACATTGAACATTTAATAGTCAAATCATAGTGTAAAAGCAGGGAGTCTGGTTCTACTCTTTTGGTAATATTCTAGTGTTTTGTGGTGGAAAACTGAGCGGGTCGATCATAACACGTCAACCCTGTTACCCATAGATAGACAGGCTAGACATTTTTTAACATTGTTTTTTTTACATTCAAATGCCTCTCCCTGTTGCACACAAGTTTCCATTCCCCCTGTCACAAAGCGATTTATGGCTGATTTAAGATGAAATTGTCAACCCTGTTACAGTCAATCCTATTACGGTCAATCCTGTTACTTTATTTGGCACTCAATATGCAACTCTTATTTTTATTTTTCCCTCTTGAGATGGGAAAACGTGATTTTATGAAGTTAAACATATGCTCTTTATGACAGCATGTTAAAATGAGGTGAAATCTAACTTTTTGGGGGACTAAGTTACACTTTTCAAAAGGCACCAAATGTAAACCAGGTAAGCACCGTTTAACCAGTCACCTTTTGTTTCAACTGATTTCTAGGTCATTTCTATTCAAAGCATCTGTTGGCATAATCATTGTCTCCTTTGTGTCTTTGTTTGATTTATTAACTACATTACTAAAACACAGATTATTATTAGTATATTTTATATTAGAATCTGTTATGCTGTAAATGGCAATCCCAAGTTATTGGAAAACGTGCAGTTAGGCTTTTTCAAAACTGTTAGGCCATGTGCGGGTCAACCAGTGATCAGTTAATTAAATGAAACTGCACGTGGGGGACCTGAGAAGGCGGCCAGGGTTACGCAGAATTCTTCATCCCCACTATATTTATGACCCTCCTCTGCAGCTGCCTCCACTTCTGCGAATCGGAGAGATTCAATTACTCTCCGTCAGAGGAACTGGGGCGCTGCCTCATATCTATGATTTACCAGTACATGCACATCGAGCCGCATAGCCGCATACTCCCGCACACTACAAAGACAAGTCATTTCCTTTAAAGCAGACTTCAATCAGAGAGCCTACCTGATGCAGTCAAGCATTTGCTCCCTTGATATCGCTCTCGAGCCCCTATCCAGTATATTCTGTCTAATACAAAATGACCTTTGGCTCGTAGATATGGACATCAATGCAGACTATATTGGTTTACCGTCTCCTCCTGGTGATGTACTGTATGTTTGTTGTATGGTCTATGCTGAGAGACATTCATTTGGAGTGTGGATTGACTACTTTAAATAACACCTGAGATTCACATTAAATGAAACACTCTGCCACTAACTGTGGACGCTTCAAATCTGCGATGGCTTTCATAAATATACCATCATGCCATTTATTTGTACATATGAATGAGTTGGGCTCCCGCGATGTACTTATCGTTTGGCTGTTTTCACGTGCCCTCAGTCTGGGCATGTCTCATATAGTAAATAAGAGGTGTGGTATGTGCGTGCATACTTGCATGCATGTAAGTGTGTGCACGTGAGCATGTGCTTGCTGTTGGAACAGATGTGGCAGCATCGTTATTGACCATAAAAACTGTAGATTAGTGCACTATAGCTCACCGGTAATTGGTCCATGCTCGTGCCTCTACTGCCCCATCACGCTCACTGGTTGTCTTGCCTCTGGAGCAAAGTCATACCACCCACATACTGAGCCAGAAAACTTGGCTCGCTGATACAAAACACGAAGCAGGACATCAGATACACATTTTCAGTTAGGCCTCAAAACAATACAAAGGCAGGTTTCCTGATCTGTACTGTGGCTGATTTAGACAACATTAACTGATAACCTGGAAAAGACTATGTCACAATCAATTATGTACAGGTAACTGACAAAATAAAGGGAACACTTGAGTAAATGTATATTGAAGCAGGTGATTCTACACAGGTGTGGTTCCTGAGGTAATTAAGCAATTCAAACATCCCATCATAACAAAATACCCATTTGCTAATTATTTTGGCTGCCGCGGCTGGAATAAGGAATTTGATAGAGTGGTCTCAAAGGAGCATAGGGGGTTTAAAGAATGTGTGTGGTTGTGTGTCTAAGTCACCAGATCTCAACGCAATTGAACACTTATGGGAGATTCTGGAGCGGCTCCTGAGACAGTGTTTTACACCACCATCAACAAAACAAAAATACTGAATTTCTTGTGGAAGAATGGTGTCGCATCCCTCCAATATAGTTCTAGACACTTGTAGAATCTATGCCAAGGCGCATTGAAGCTGTTCTGGCAGCTCTGGTGGCTCATGGTGGCCCAACACCCTATTAAGACACTTCATGGATTATTAGAAACAATTCCACTGTTACGTAACTTTCCATAAATGTGGCTTTTGGAAGTTATAGTGAAATTAGTATCTGCAATGAAATGTTAGAATAGCGTGCTCTGGTCAAGAACTTTAAAAGTGATGGGCCATTTGAAAATGTGAAGTCCATTTTTGATCCTGTTGTGTGTTCTCTTGTTAAAACTGAGCTGTGCACAGTTCCGAGTGGGGAAAACATTGGGACATGTGAAGTATAAGGGCATCTGTGATACAGAAGAGTAAAATACAGATGTAAGATCTTAATTTGAGCTAGTTTGCAAAAGCAGGAAAATAATCCTGCAGCAACAGGAAATGTGAATTTTTATGTGGATTATAATTAATGGATTTTTGTTTTGTAGGTGTTGACAAAACATTTTTTGGGGCAAATTAAGTCTGACATTTTTAAGTGGAAATTACAAACTTTAGAAGCCTTTTTAAACATTAAATACACTACACTGAACAAGTTTGCATTTTCTGCTGTGCATTCTCAGTAACAAAAGTGATCAAATTAATATCCTAGATTTGTAATCAGTTGACAGCAAAAACAGATGTTGATTCCCAGTGGGTTCCCCAACATGGACAGAAGCCTGTCAATGACGGATGTGTGTTTAACCAACCGAACAGGGCACTGTCATTTCACTGACCAGTTTGTGAAGTATAACCGTCTTTTATTCAGTATAGAAAACCAACAGCAACACATGATTTTAGTGAATAACAGAGCTTAAACAGACTAATGCACAAGAAAGTGACATGCACAGTTGACCACAGCATTTGCCGTTTATGTTGTCATGACTACCTAACCAATCAATTCCATCAATTAGCGGCTGTCTTTCAGTCATAACCAAACAACAAATATATTCCATCATCAATCAACAATGGGTATGTCAAGTTTGACACTTATTGAATGAAACTCAAGGTCGCAAGGTTTTGAAAAGCACCACTTGTTTGGTCTCAGAAGCTTTTGTGACAGATTGCGAGGAGGACTGTTATATTTCTTTAATGGATGACTCATCCTGCCCCTTCACTGGTTGACAAGAACATGGTGTATTGGTGTTTACCCAATGTTCCCAAGAGACCTTGTTATCCTTGAACAAAAGTGGGGAGAAAGAGGGGCACACATAGGCAGGCACACACACTTACACACACACACACACACTTGAAGTTGTCTTAGAAGGAAAAGGCCAAACAGATGAGGCTGATGCACCCCTAATCTCTCCTCGTGCACACATCCATTTTGTTATCAACAATGGATCTGTAGGTAATTGGAGAAGGTAGAGGAGAGAAACACTGCTTCAAGTGTTATCTGGCTGGCAGCAGAGTGAACAAATATATAGGAAATTAAGTTGGGCTGGGGGCCAAAGCCATTCAGTTGCTGTGTTAATCTGATTTGTCCAGCAGCATCCCTCACCATTGCGAGGAGCAAAGTTTATTTGATTTTATCACTAATAACATTTCCTGCTGTGGCTTCCAGGACAGGCTATGGGGAATACATTACAGGCTTTCCCACTGGGCCTTTTGTGGAGATGGAAGAAGATAGAACTGTAGAAGGCTCTGAAAAAGACAGATAGGCCAAAGTCAATGAGAACGCTAAGTACTAATTATATGTAGTCCTTTATCTTTTCCACTTAATTGCATGTTTTCTATTTATTCAATATTCCACTACTGGAAAGAAGAGTGCATTACCTTGAGAGAGAAGAGTCCTAAATCTAAATGCTAGAACTTCTCACACAGTTACAAGCTGTGGGGTTTCCTCTTGAGAATGCATAGGAAGGGCTTACCCAGAAACAATTATGTATAAACAACAGGGATGTGTTTCTCGGATGACAATGTTTATTATGGGAGCAGTACAATCACTTGAGATTGATAGTGAAACTGAAGACCTTTGAATGCTCTTAATGTCAACATAGCTGTAAAACTGCAGACCAAATTGTTGTAAATTACAGATAATTAAGTCTTATCAAGATGTAGCTATATTTGGATTTTGTGTCTAGCATTCAATGCCTAAAAGAGACAGAGTTTGCGCAATGATACTGGAAAGTATAATTAAGGCCTGAATTAAAATAGGTCAAGCATTAAACAGCGATAGCAGATGTTTTGGCTGTGTCGGAGGTGGAACTGCGTTGGAGCCATCAAATTTATGAGCAGCTACACTTGATCTCACATTCCAGTGCTCAAACTTGTAAACCAGGCTGCATGGGGATTTCTGTTAATGCGACTCCATGCAGCCAATGGCATGTCCACTTTAGGTATAATGCCGGGAGCCACTTGTGGATTGGACAGCTCTAATGCTGTTCCACCTCCGACACCTTAAAACAACCGCTATGCAAATGTTGGCTAAAGCGGTTCTGATTGGTAAGAGCCCTAAATTTCAACATCAAACCAATCTTTTTTTCAAGTTCCTCCTGAAAATTCAAATGACAACATCATATCCCCCATCACCTCAGCCTTCAACATCAACAAACAGTCACCAACTAAGCCTCTATGGCCTTGCTAGTTGCCTAGGAAACTGGGGAACACTTTCTGAGTTGAATGATTGATGTCTCAGGAGCTAGCTAGAGACTGTTCCTTGGTTCTCTGAATCCCCATTTATACCTGGTTCTAACTATCGTCATTTGTCCTGATCTTGTCCATTGGGGCACAATCAAAAGACATTGTGCTTTGATTGGGATCAAATCATTCTGCTCACCTTCAGAGATAGTCAGACACGCATTGTGTTTGGATATCTTACAAGTCGTTCTGCCCCTAAACAAGGCAGTTAACCCACCGTTCCTAGGCCATCATTGAAAATAAGAACTTGTTCTTAACTGACTTGCCTAGTTAAACAAAGGTAAAATAAAAGTGTAGACAGATCTGGATAGAGAAACTATTTAAATCATCATTATTCCACCCTTTAAAATCATTGACAGGTGGCACCATTGACTGATTACATCAATATGTGTCTGACAATAAATAAATATTATTTTGAAGGATTAGCTGTGAAATAATTTGCTTAAAGGAAGGGACCAGGAAATCTGGTCACAATGCAGACACATTGGGCAGATAACAGACACATTTTAATACCATGTGTAGACACATTTCTGAAGATCAGAATGTAGACAACAAGATCAGGACAAAGGACCCATGTTAACACAAGGTATAAATGGGGCTTGAGAGACATACACATGTAGGATCTTAATTTGAGCCAGTTTGCTACACCAGGAAAATAATCCTGCAAGCAACAGGTAATGTGGATTGTAATTAATGGACATTTTTGCAAGGGTAGATCAATTTTTCATGAGGGAAAATCACAAACTTCAGACTTCTTTTTAAACCTAAAATACACTACAGTACAAGTTTAAAATGTCCTGCATTGCAGGAACGTTCTCCTGCAACAGGGTGATCACATGAATATCCTGCATCTGTACCCAGGATGGAACTGGGTCTTGGAATCAAAAGTATGTGGACACCCCTTCAAATTAGTGGATTTGGCTATTTCGGCCACACCTGTTGCTGACAGCAGTATAAAATCGAACACACAGCCATGCAATCTCCATAGACAAACATTGGCAGTAGAATGGCCCATACTGAAGGGCTTAGTGACTTTCAACGTAGCACCATCATAGGATGCCATCTTTTCAACAAGTCAGTTTGTCAAATTTCTTCCCTGCTAGAGCTACCCCGGTCAACTGTAAGTACTGTTATTGTGAAGTGAAAACATCTAGAAGCAACAATGGCTCAGCTGCAAAGTGGTAGGCCACACAAGCTCACAGAATGGGAACGGCAAGTGCTGAAGCGTAACAATCGTCTGTCCTCGGTTGCAACACTCAATACCAAGTTCCAAACTGCTCAGCACAAGAACTGTTCGTCAGGAGCTTCAAGAAATGGGTTTCCATGGCCGAGCAGCCGCACACAAGCCTAACACGGAACCCAAACCGGCTGCGCGCGTGTCCCCCCACACCAAATGCGATCACGACACGCAGGTTAAAATATCAAAACAAACTCTCAACCAATGACATTAATTTGGGGACAGGTCGAAAAGCATTAAACATGTATGGCAATTTAGCTAGTTAGCTTGCACTTGCTAGCTAATTTGTCCTATTTAGCTAGCTTGCTGTTGCTAGGTAATTTGTCCTGGGATATAAATATTGAGTTGTTAGTTTACCTGAAATCCACAAGGTCCTCTACTCCGACAATTAATCCACACATAAAACGGCCAACCGAATCGTTTCTAGTCATCTCTCCTCCTTCCAGGCTTTTTCATCTTTGAACTTATATGGTGATTGCATCTAAACTTTCATTGTATTACCACGACGACCGGCAAAACAGTCTTTCAATCACCCACGTGGGTATAACCAATGAGGAGATGGCACGTGGGTACCTGCTTCTATAAACCAATGAGGAGATGGGAGAGGCAGGACTTTCAGCGCGATCTGCTTCAGAAATAGAAAGGAGTTCTATTTTAGCCCTTGGCATCGCAGACACTCGTTGGAGTGCGCAATAATTGAATAACATGGATTTCTACATTTATTTTGCGACGCTCGCACACGCGACGTGTCCGGTCTGGTCAGCATGTAAGGTCACCATATGCAATGCCAAGCGTCGGCTGGAGTGGTGTAAAGCTCGCCGCCATTGGACTCTGGAGCAGTGCAAAAGCATTCTCTGGAGTGATGAATCACGCTTCACCATCTGGCAGTCCGACGGACGAATATGGGTTTGGCAGATACCAGGAGAACGCTACATGCCCCAATGCATAGTGCCAACTGTAAAGTTTGTTGGAGGAGGAATAATGGTCTGTTTTTCATAGTTTGGGCTAGGCCCCTTAGTTCCAGTGAAAGGAAATCTTAATGCTACAGCATACAATGACATTCTAGACAATTATGTGCTTCAACTTTGTGGCAACAGTTTGGGGAAGGCCCTTTCCTGTTTCAGCATGACAATGCCGCCGTGCACAAAGCGAGGTCCATACAGAAATTGTTTGATTGGTGTGGAAGATCTTGACAGGCCTGCACAGAACTCTGACCTCAACCCATCAAGCACCTTTAGGATGAATTGGAACGCTGACTGCGAGCCAGGCCTAATCGCCCAACATCAGTGCCCAACCTCACGAATGCTCTTGTGGCTGAATGGAAGCAGTCAGCTTCCATTCCGGGCAACAAGTCCGGGCAACAATGTTCCAACATCTAGTGGAAAGCATTTCCAGAAGAGTGGAGGCTGTTATACTGTAGCTGCAAAGGGGGGACCATATTAATGCCCATGATTTTGGAATGAGATGTTCGATGAGCAGGTGTCCACATACCTTTGACTATGTAGTGTAACTGCTCCCACTGTTAAATATTGTGTATTTGTTTCTGATTCGTTCAGTGACCAAATGATTGTATTTTGATCATAATGTTGATGCTATCAACCCACGATAACTGCTCCTGTTATTAAACCTTACACTCATTAATTTGTATACGTGCCTCTATTCAGTAAGTGGGTTTTAAGAAAATGTTATCATTTTATATTAGTTACATAGTCGGCTTCTGATTTCGTATGCAATGGCTTGACACTGCATTCTATATGTACCCCTACTATTAAACCTTAATGTAGAGTGAGTGTATTTTTTCTGACTTGTTAATAACTCTTATGGCTGGGGGCAGGATTGAGTAGCTGGGATGAATAAGGTGCCCAGAGTAAACTGCCTGCTACTCAGTCCCAGTTGCTAATATATGCATATTTTTATTAGTATATGTGGATAGAAAACACTCTGAAGTTTCTAAAACTTTTTGAATGATGTCTGTGAGTATAACAGAACTCATATGGCAGGCAAAAACCTGAGAAAGAATCCAACCAGGAAGTGGGAAATCTGAGGTTTGTAGTTTTTCAACTCATCGCCTATCGAATACACAGTGGGATATTGGTCATATTGCACTTCCTAAGACTTCCACTAGATGTCCAAAGTCTTTAGAACCTTGTTTGATGCTTCTACTGTGAAGGAGGGGGGAATGAGGGCTCTGAGTCAGGGCTCTGGCAGAGTGCCATGAGCTCACTACGCACGTTCACGTGATAGTTAGACCTGCGTTCCATCGCATTTCTACAGACAAAGGAATTCTCCGGTTAGAACATTATTGAAGATTTATGTTAAAAACATCCTAAAGATTGATTCTATACTTTGTTTGACATGTTTCTACGAACTGTAATATGACTTTTTGTCTGAACTTTCGCATGGACTTGCCCGCGCGTCGTGAGTTTGGATTGTGTACTGAACACACGAACAAAAAGGAGGTATTTGGACATAAATTATGGACTTTATGGAACAAATCAAACATTTATTGTGGAACTGGGATTCCTGGGAGTGCATTTCTGATGAGATCATTAAAGGTAAGTGAATATTTATAATGCTATTCTGACATCTGTTGACTCCACAACATGGCGGATATCTTCATGGCTTGTTTGGGCTCTGAGCGCTGCACTCAGATTATAGCATGGTGTGCTTTTTCCGTAAAGTTTTTTTGAAATCTGACACAGCGGTTGCATTAAGGAGAGGTTTATCTCAAGTTCCATGTATAATACTTGTATCTTTTATCAATGTTTATTATGAGTATTTCTGTAAATTGATGTGGCTCTCTGCAAAATCACTGGATGTTTTGGAGGCAAACATTACTGAACATAACGCGCCAATGTAAACTGAAGATTTTGGATATAAATATGAACTTTATCGAACAAAACATACATGTATTGTGTAACATGAAGTCCTATGAGTGTCATCTGATGAAGATCATCAAAGGTTAGTGATTCATTTTATCTCTATTTCTGCTTTTTGTGACTCCTCTCTTTGGCTGGAAAAATGGCTGTGTTTTTCTGTGAATAGGTGCTGACCTAACATAATGATCTGTTGTGCTTTCGTCGTAAAGCCTTTTTGAAATCGGACACTGTGGTGGGATTAACAACAAGTTTATCTTTAAAATGGTGTAAAATACTTGTATGTCTGAGGAATTTTAATTATGAGATTTCTGTTGTTTTGAATTTGGCGCCCTGCGCTTTCACTGGCTGTTGTCATATCGATCCCGTTAACGGGATCCCAGCCATAATTAAGGTATATTATGTGCCTGAACTATGTGGGTTTTAAGCACATTTCATATACAGTATATATAATTAATATACATTCAACTCCTGATTCCTACAATAGTATACATTGGCTTGGAACTACAGCGAATGTATACACTCAACAGGAGCATGCATCAAGAAAATAAACAGGATATATACGATGGAAACAACTGGGGAGCTGCTGCACTGCAATTAAACAGTTTACACAATAATGTACTTATACATAATTGGACTGTATATAATGTGACATCCTTCCAGAGGCCATTCAACAGTTGGCAAACAAGATGAACCAGTACTAGACCACTACACTACCAGCCTCATTCCTTATGAATCAGGGTCATCATCACATCACCTTTTGAAGTGTACCATGACAATTTCCTCGTGTGAATTCAAGTGTTTGTTCATTAGCGTCAGATACAGCACCACAGATGTTATTCTCCCCTCCAGCATCATTACAATACAGACCTAGGAAGTCACACTAAAGATGTCAAACACTTGCATAGTGTGCTGTGTGCACTTCCTCTGATGAGCAACCCATGCATCAGTCTTACATACATTTATAGAAACTCCCATTGAGTTCACCCACTAATTACGATTTGGAAGGATGAGCATGGCAGGAAATGAATTACATATGTAATCAAGCTAAGAGGCTAAAAAGGCTATTCCTGCACCAATGACTGCGGTAGAGAGCATGGCGCATGTGGTGCACTTCCAGTAACAGTGTGTGGGCAGAACAGGAACATGGAGTGATTGGTATACCGTGAGGAATCAGTGCAAACACAATGTATTTTACGTGTACTTTAATTAGGCCTACATAAAAACGAAGGAAACATACCATAGCCCATTTCAACTAATGCCCAAACAATAGCAGGTCATTTAAGGTGTTAATATTATTGGAATCAATACATGTTATGAATGTACTCTATCGTAAATGAATCATGCAATCTTACTTAAACGCAGGAAAACATTAGCTACAGTGCTTTCAGAAAGTATTCACACCCCTTGACTTTTTCCACATTTGGTTGTTACAGCCTGAATTTAAAATGGATTAAATTTAGATTTTTTTTATCACTGGCATACGTACAATACTCCATAATGTCAAAGTGCAATTATGTTTTTAGAATTTTTTACAAATTAATAAAAAATGAAAAGCTGAAATGTCTTGAGTCAATAAGTATTCAACCCCTTTGTTATGGTAAGCCTAAATAAGTTGAGTAAAAATGTGTTTAACAAGTCATATAATAAGTTGCATGTACTCACTGTGTGCAATAGTGTTTAACATGACGACATTGAATTTTCCTGAGTGGCCTAGTTACAGTTTTGACTTAAATCGGCATGAAAATCTGTGGCAAGATTCTAAAATAGCTGTTTTGCAATGATCAACAACCAGAATCATTTTTAAAGAATAATGTGAAAATATTGTAAGAAATTCTCCCAGCTGTAATCGCTGCCAGAAGTGATTCTAATGTAGTTGTCACAGACTGTTACCGATGTGCTGTCGTGAGAATGATGGTTGAGATATCTTCACTTAAAAACTACATAGATTCACTAACAGAACAAATTAAATGTGAACACACTTTATCACTCATTGACAAATTACGTTGAAACAATGTTGATTCAACCAGTTTGTGCCCAGTGTGAAGCTGCAAACAAAAAGCAGATTTACCTAACTCAGTGGAGAGTGAGGGGCTCTTCAGAGTTAACCTCCCTGAGACTACGTCTGGTATCTCGTACGTCTGTAAGTTAACAATGAAGTACGGCGGGGGTTTATGCAGGAGGGCTTTATAATCAAAGAGTGCAATGCATCGATCTACCAGACTTCAAAGAGGGCAAGCCTACTTTCTGATACAGAATGCAGTGATGTGTAGGCTACTGAACCTATGGCCGTGAATAAAGTGCAGTGTGCAGTGCACAGTGTCCAATGGCTTCAATAGGCTACAGTGTGGCAGCTGCATTCATATAGACAAAATTGCCATAGTCTATAACCGTTATGAATGTCAACTGAATTCTATGTTTAAAGGCATAACCTATTCCTATAAAAGAAGCCCATGTTTATTCTTAATTTCTTAACTAATTCATTAACATGATTTTTTAAATATAGCTTTTCCTCAATCCAGATACCCAGATATTTAGGCCTATAAGTCGGGTCACAATCAATGAGGGCACCATCCAATGTACCAGGGTTTCCGTTAGGAAAATGTGGCGCCGGACAACGTGATCAGGAAGATGTAAGTTTATCCAAGCACCGTGATAGTGTTTCTGACCCAGAGTTCAGAAACACTATTGTATATTCCATTTAGCAGATGCTTTTATCCAAAGAGACATATGATGACATCAGACATCAGATGGAATTGAATCCACGACCGTTGGCGTTGCAAGCGCCATGCTCTACCGACTGAGCCACACAGGACCACATGAAAACAATGTTAATATGAAAACAATGTGATCTCTACTGAAATAGAACAGTAGCATTCCAAACTCAACTGACGTCCTCAGAAGTCTGCAATCTCATTTACATGCAGGTTGATGTTTATTGGGATGAATCTTGTCCTGGAGGCAGAGCTGAGAGATGTCCACTAGATGAGGCAGCTGCAAAGTTAAAATAGGCTATGTATCGCAAAAATGTGCTTTTTGGTCTCAATTTAAGGTTAGGGTTAGGCATAAGGTTTGCAGTGTGGTTAAGGTTAGAGTTAAGTTTAAAATCTGATTGTATTACTTTGTGGCTGTGCCAGCTAGTGATTACCCAGTTAACAAGAAAGGCTTTTCACTGTACTTGTGCACGTGACATTAAAACTTGAAACAGGACTGCCTCCAGTACGAGTCATACCGATAAATGCCAACCTGCCATTTACATTTGAACTGTATGTTCAATATATACATTCATTCAAATGTATTTAATATATTTCAATATTCACAACAGTACAACTTGCCAATGAATTAGCATGACCTGTTTTATGTGTGGCTCAGCAATGCAGCCTGTGACTTGGCTGTGTTGATGGTAACTCTGAGGACTCTCTGTTCGCAGGTTTTTTATGAGCCCAGATGGTATGCTTCATGCTCACGCTCACAGCGCATGGCCTCTCATGAAGCCTTTGACTCAGCCTGTTTGACTGCTATAGCACCATAGCTCTTAGTGGGAACCAGTCTGGGTCCAGTTGCTAATTGAAGGAAAACTGTTTCCCTAATTAGTCTCCAGTCTCCCTGATCATTCTTTCACTGAACAACTTTCACCCTCAACATTGTTCTCTCTCTCTCTCTGTTTCTCTCTCTCTCTCTCTTTCTTTGTTCTTCTCACTTCCTTATACAGTGTTTCAGTTCCTCTCACCGTTTGCCAGGTCAGAAATACATTGCCGGAGCTGCCGGGCTTGGTGTTTGCTTTCCTCTGTGGGAAATATCAGGAACCGAGATTGAAAGAGGCCTACAGGATTAGTTCACCGTGCCACTCTCTACAGGGTCCACACTTAACTGTCGAGTTGGGTGAAGGTAGTGTGTTGTGTTTCTGGGGGTTTACATAACTAGCTGTTTGAAAATGTGTTGCTTTCCTCAGCCATGAGCCTTTGAAATGAGCTTTCGTAGCTTGGCTTTCTCTCTTGTGCTTCTATACTGAGGATAGTCTCCCCAGCCCAGGCCCCTAACACCAGGCTTTGTTCCCATAGGAACCTGATCCCCAGAAGTAGCCTCTACCTGATCTTGTGAAACTTTTTCACGGGTTCAGGGCTTCACACTTACTCAACTCAGGCGACATGCATTGGGACCCTGACTTCCAGCCAACCACACTCACGTTGCTACTGCTGCTCAGTGCTCATGAGTAACATGTTCATCACATAACTGGTTGGAGTGGTTGAAAATGTATGTACCTTATCTGTACACTCTTAGAAAAAAATGTGCTAAGTAGAACCATATAGGGTTTTTCAGTTTTTGGTGCTAGGTAGAACCCTCTATGTAGGGTTCTTTATTTAACCCTCTGTATATGGCTCTACCTAGAACCCTCTATGAAGGGTTCTACCGAGAACCATTTTATAATCTAAAGGTTCTTCCTTGAGCTCTCAATTAACGGTTCCACCAGCCTTAAAATGTAGTTCTTTATGACAATACATTACATACTGTATATCATAAGGCCTTTCTTTGAGGGCCTAGTTATACCCCAACACAATGGTGTTATGAAAATCCTGGTTTACAGTTTACATCAGGTCTGCAAATCACATTATGCTGGCTTGCAAAGTGATGCGTAATTCCTATTGGAATCCAGCCAGAGTTAGGATATCCAGTACATATAAATGTTTGTCATGTAATCATGCAACCTGCATTCAGAATCACTTGCTGGGTAGGGAAGATTGAATACTGAGTGTACCTCAATCATCTAAACTGTAACGGGTGCAATAAATCCAACTACTAACAGATTGGATTAGTTTAGAAAAATGTATGTTCTTAATATTTGTGTAGCATAAAATGTATCAACCAATCAATGTACATGTAAAAACAGCTATTAAAAAAACAATTCTGAAAATCACCTTGCAATAGAGCATGCTGGGAAATATAATATATGATTCTATTTAGAACTCTTATTACCTTCCAAAGAATTATCAAATGACCCTTTCCTCTAAAAACAGTTATAGGTAGAACTATTTGCCTTACAAAGAACCCTTGTCTTCCAAAAAGGGATCTTCAGATCAAAACAGTTCTTGGTAGAACCCTATCCCTCCGTGAAGAACCCTATTGGCGTGTGTAGCTAGATTTCCTAGAGGATTCAAAACATTCAAAATGACAACCTCAACTTTTATCGCTATCAATATTCATGGGAACTGGGATTCCAGTTCTTTATTTCTTTTTGAGGGCAGGCTCATTGCAATATCTTTATTACTTTTACTGTAATTTAACCTGTTGAATGTTAATGTTAAACATATCTTCATGAGGGCCGTGAGTATTACCTAGTAATGCCTTATATTGTTAGAAAGCTCAGATAGTTTTTATGTATTATTTTACTATGATTTGTATGCACTGTTTGCCCTACAATGTACTGCTACAGTAAATAGCATAAAAAATAGTACATCACAGATTTAATTTTCACATTTCATATGCTATGAACAACCTTTCATGAAACATGTTTTAGATAATCTACATATACTCAAAATCAACTGTACAGTTGACATGCTATAAGATTTCAGCTGCCTTATCACTGTAATCATTTTTATATACCTAGTGGTCAAGGGAAAATCTGACTAATTTCCCAAACAACATTACTCAAATCTCTCCATGTATGTAAGTATGATATGGCATATTATTTTGACATTTGATGTATATTTTATTAATGCCCACTGTTTGTTTAACAGCTGGTATGTGTGATGAATAAATACAAAAGCATCACAGGTGTTTGACCTTTGAAATGACACTGATCCGCATGACAAAGTATGTAAATAATGGATTGTTCCCAGCGCTGAAAAAAGAGATGGACTGGATGGATTTCTAGCTGTTGTACAAGTTGCCCCAGTATGCAATTAAACTGAGGTATGGAGCCCTTCTGCCTTCTTCAGGGGAGGCACTAGTTCGTAAACCTCTTCATATCATTCAGCTCTCAGCTGGAAGAAAGACAAAAGACAATGTCTGAACCAGGGTATAAATAACAAACATTTCTTCCATTGGGCAGGTTAAAAAAATTGTCTCTGGTTATAAATGATCCAGAGAGCTCGGCAAACAAAAATAACCTGACCTATAAACTATTGGGGTAAATTCAGTAATGATTTTTTTTTTTATTCTTGTAAACAAATTATCTTGTGAAGTGATTCATATTGAAATAACATTGT
Source organism: Salvelinus sp. IW2-2015 (assembly GCF_002910315.2). Lineage (NCBI taxonomy): Eukaryota > Metazoa > Chordata > Actinopteri > Salmoniformes > Salmonidae > Salvelinus > Salvelinus sp. IW2-2015. Next base: position 26,088,635 of record NC_036842.1, read on the forward strand.
AGAATGTTTTCGCTGAAAGTGCATTTGCCGATTAGGTAAGCAATCTCCATTGACAAACATTGGCAGTAGAATGGTCTTACTGAAGAGCTCAGTGACTCCGTCATAGGATGCCACCTTTCCAACAAGTCATTTCGTCAAATTTCTGCCCTGGTAGAGCTGACCCGGTCAACTGTATGTGTGACATGGTGAGGTTGGACCCAGGTGCAGAGAAGAGACCAGATGAGGAATCAACGGTTAAGGATGAAAATAATACTTTACTGAGAAACAGTGAAGTGAAGTGGAAATGTATGGGAGCAACAACGGCTCAGCTGCGAAGTGGTAGGCCACACAAGCTCACAGAACGGGACCGCTGTAGTCCATAAAATTGCCTGTCCTCATTTGCAACACTCACTGCCGAGTTCCAAACTGCCTCTGGAAGCAACGTCAGCAAAATAACTGTTCGTCGGGAGCTTCATGAAATGGGTTTCCATGGCCGAGCAGCCACACACAAGCCTAAGATCATCATACGCAATGCCTAGCATCGGCTGGAGTGGTGTAAAGCTCGCTGCCATTGGATTCTGGAGCAGTGGAAACGCGTTCTCTGGAGTTATGAATCACGCTTCACCATCTGGTAGTCCGACGGACAAATCTGGGTTTGGCGGATGCCAGGAGAAGGTTTGGTGGAGGAGGAATAATGGTCTGGGGCTGTATTTCCTGCTTCGGGCTAGGTCCTTTAGTTCCAGTGAAGGAAAATCTTAACGCTACAGCATACAATGACAATCTAGACGATTCTGTGCTTCCAATTTTTGGGGAAGGCCCTTTCCGGTTTCAGCATGACAATGGCTCCATCCACAAAGTGAGGTCCATACAGAAATGGTTTGTCGAGATCGGTGTGGAAGAACTTGACTGGCCTGCACAGAGTCCTGACCTCAACCCCATCGAACACTTTTGGGATGAATTGGAACGTCTACTGCGAGCCAGGCCTAATCGCCCAACATCAGTGCCCGACCTCACTAATGCTGTTGTGGCTGAATGGAAGCAAGTCCCCGCAGCCATGTTCCAACATCAAGTGGAAAGCCTTCCCAGGAGAATGGAGGCTATTATAGCAGCAAAGGGGGGACCAACTCCATATTAATGCCCATGATTTTGGAATGTTCGACGAGCAGGTGTCCACATACTTTTGGCCATGTAGTATATTTTAGGTAACTAATGAGTGAAGCACTTGATTATTTAACTTTTTGAAGTAGTTGATTATTTAGAAAAAGTTCATTATTTCATTTTTGAAGGAGATTATTATTTTGAAGGAGTTGATTACTTCCCAAGCAAAGTCAGCCTTTGAATGTCAAAGAATCGAAACAATGATATCCCCTCATGCATTGGAGGCACGTCTTTCTCTTTTATTTTAGAGCTTGTTTCTAGCATAAAGCATCACAAACCAAAGCACTCTTATAGATCACTTTATATAATCAGATCTGTTATATTTTCTTAAAAATCTTCAACTAAAAAGGGGTAGGCCTGTGCTTTTTGCCATTTTCTTTTATAAAAGGTAGACCTATGGCATACCCTCTCATACCCCCTCAATTTGAGTCTTTGTTATCACTTAAAAGCCCTTCACTGACATGGAGGTAGGCTATTTATAGAGTGCTCGGTGATTTGACAGACAAATCTATGGATACAGTATAGCAGCCTATAGCCGATTTTCATTTGTCAAACAGGTAGGCCTACCTGATATTTCTTAAATAGGAAGAAATAGGCTCCAAAACAAAGCCCTCTTGTTGTTTGGAAATTCTAATTAAAATGCAGATGGTTTAAATTAATTATTCCTACTCCAATTTGCCTACTTTCAGCACCATGAGCTAGCTGGTCATTTCCGATTGATTGTGCTGCGGCTGCTGCTTCAAGTTTCAGCACCTCATTGTAAATTACTTGAATCTGGCTTATTTTGAGGTCAATAACTCTGATAAATACATCATGGGCAAGCTAGTTAGCAATGCTTTTACTTTAAAGTAGAGCTTTCTGCCCCTACTCTTGTCCAAGGTGGTCTGCGAACCCACAACCTTCTGGCCCCCAGCCCTGTGCAGTATCAAAAGTCTTACGTTACCATGTAATGCTAACAGGACGAAGAACAGTTTCTAAAACTGCATATCTAAGGCTCAAGTCTGTCCAATAAGTGAGGGTATATGGTAGACATGTTCTAATCTCTTCTATCCACTTTGTTTTCATTATCATTTTGGGTATAGGGGAGGGTCACTTGTTTTTTAAGCTTTCAGGGTGGGTTTGGGTAAAATATATTTTGCTGAATTGAGGGCCATCCATTTTCATTTCAGAGAGGTCTGATTTTCTCCATGTATCTCTTATTATGAATAATGTTCACTCCACAGTCATGATCTGCATAACCAAGTGTGGTGATTGTGTGTGCCTGCCGAAGTAGAGCCTGCCTGAAGCGCACTCTTCAATGCTTTAGCAAGAAAGAACAGTCTGTGTATAAACACTGTCTTTTTTTGCGTAATGATTTTGGCAGGGCACTAGTAAGGGTAAATAGTCAGTGGGTTTCTGCATAAAGCTCATTAGACGGGTTAAATGTAGTGGACTGACCTACAGTCTCAATGACACGGAGGCACGAGACTCTAGCAGTAAATTACATTTGCAGCCGGATCTTCTAGTGCTCCGCGTGTAATTCAAATCGACAGTTTGTTCACCTCCCTGTGTGTTGTTGACGAAGTTGGAATGGAGGTGAGAAATAGTTGGGCCGTATCTTTGGCTCAGGGTCTAGCAGAACAGTGCAGTATGTATGCTTAGCTTTCCCTCCCTCTCTCTAAACTCTGGCTGTGTCCGACAAAGTTGTTCACCCTCAAATCCTTGCTTCCTCGATCCTTGTTTCCTTAATTCCTGTCAAGCATATTGAAGGAGAGGATCCAATGTCCCTCCCTCTAACCTCCTCCTCCAATGAGCTTTGCATGGAATTTAGGAAACAAGGACGGAGGAATCAAGTATTTTACGGCTTGTAAAGATTTTGACACAGCCCCACAGGCTCTACCCTAGCATCTTCCACTGTGTGTCATGTCTGACCAATTAAGCCAAGCCACTTACTATGCAGGTCAGGTTAGAGGTGAGCTAACCTGGAGGCAGCTTTGGGTCTGGGGTGGCACTGAAAAGACTGCTTAGGCGTTCTTTAAAACCTCTTAAAGGTAACTAAATATAATTGAAACTGTAATCCCCAAAAGTAAAGATTTGTCATGAGAGGGCCATAAACAATAACTCGCAATGCTGCATACGCCAAGAAAGGTTAAAATCTCACCTTTCTGGGAAAAATAGTTATAAACTGCTGAGGTGTGGTCAGTTTTGAGGACACAAGCTGAAGTGCACAGTACAAATATACAAACACGAGAATATGAAACATTTTATATGATTTATTTCCTATTCAACAAACTGTATAAATAAGGCTTGAAATGACCTACATTTTTTCTAAATGTAGTATAATCAATTTATAAAATAACTACTTTTAAGATTTCACTTTCCTTATAACTGTAAAATATATATTTGAATGTTTAGTGTTAGAGAAAATGTGCATATTTTCTGAAGCTCTCTTGATCAAAACGTCTGGCCCCATTGCTGTGAACGTCTCACAGAGCTCTAGCTTGGCTTGAACTCATTAGGAACTCGCTTTTCATCTCAAATCACAGTCTATTCATTATTTTAAATAACTGGCTATAAATCAATCTCAGAATGTACTACAGTAGCGAAACCACTCTCTCCTGCTGCATTACGTTGTAAGGATTCTGGGCATATGTGTTGTTAGTGGCTGTGACATAGTGTTCACCCAGGAGTTGATGGACAGTTGGAAGAGTGAATGAAATAGTAGGAGGGACATCCCAACTTCAAGTGGTGTCAGATTTCACATTCTGTTTCACACAGGTAGAAGAGACATACTCCTGTGTCCGTGAGAATCAGGGCTACTGCTCAGTGCAAGCCATTTCGATCTATAGTGTCCACATATCGATTTATAAATGAAAATGATGTCCGGAACCGGTACCAGAACCACGCAGGTCCCAAAAACAGGGGTTATTACATCTAAGAGTTAGGACAACCTCTGTGCTCTCAAACGCGTTTAAAAGTATAGGATATGAGGAGCGAGGTACTGGTGTTTATGTCAACTTTCAAAACACAAAAGGGGAAAACTGTAGGCATACTGCAGCATTTCCCAAACTCGGTCCTCTGGAACCCAGGGGTGCACGTTTTGGTTTTTGTCCTAACACTACACAGCTGATTCAAATTATCAAAGCTTGATGATTAGTTGATTATTAGAATCAGCTGTGTAGTGCTAGGGCAAAAAAACTAAACGTGCACCCCTTCCTGTCCCGAGGACCGAGTTTGGGAAACCCTGGCCTACTGTGGCATTTAATATCCACAACTTTGGCTTTAAGGCTGAAATCGTGATTAGGGGAAAGAGCTCCACTGTTCACCCCAGCAAATTTGTTATTGTTTTTGTTATGTTTATGAAACAGAGGAGAGGAGCATCCAGCATCGTGGGACAAAAAAATTGCAATATATACTCTGCTGTTCTATTGCACGTGCACTGATTTCCAAGGGAAAAAAACATTATTCATTGAACTAGGCAAGTCCGTTCAGAACAAATTCTTATTTTTAATGACAACTTAGGAACAGTGGGTTAACTGCCTTTTTACCTTGTCAGCTCGGGGATTTTATCTTGCAACCTTTTGGTTACTAGTCCAACGCTCTAACCGCTAGGCTACCTGCCGCCCCTCAGGGTAGAGGTGAGCTAACCTGGAGGCAGCTTTGGGTCTGGGGTGGCAGTAATCATTTCTTTGTTGTTGTAATATTGCAAACGGACGTGGCAGGTTCACCAGCTTTAAGCAAACTATTGTGCATCAAAACATACATTCAACCCTACTTGCACTGTCTTGCATCATAGCCTATACTATGTATGGAGACATTGGCACAGAAAATCTCAATTCCTTTGCAGCTGAAACTGACAATTTAACCAGACGCCCCACGGGACAATCAATTAAAATACACATGAAGGTGTCAGGCCACAGGAATCTGCAGAAAACCAATGTATGTACAGTTGAAGTTGGAAATTTACATACACCTTAGCCAAATACATTTAAACTCAGTTTTTTCACAATTCCTGACATTTAATCCTAGTAAAAAATCCCTGTCTTAGGTCAGTTAGGATCACCACTTTATTTTAAGAATGTGAAATGTCAGAATAATAGCAGAGAGAATGGTTTATTTCAGCTTTCATTTCTTTCATCACATTCCCAGTTGGTCAGAAGTTTACATACTCAATTAGTATTTGGTAGCATTGCCTTAAATTGTATAACTTGGGTCAAATGTGTCTGGTAGCCTTCCACAAGCTTCCCACAATAAGTTGGGTGAATTTTGGGCCATTCCTCCTGACACAGCTGGTGTAACTGAGTCATGTCATGTGTGTATCTGAGTCTTGCTCGCACATGCTTTTTCAGTTCTACCCACAAATTTTCAATGGGATTGAGGTCAGGGCTTTGTGATGGCCAATCCAATACCTTGACTTTGTTGTCCTTAAGCCATTTTGCCACAACTTTGGAAGTATGCTTGGGGTCATTGTCCATTTGGAAGACCCATTTGCGACCAAGCTTTAACTTCCTGACTGATGTCTTGAGATGTAGCTTCAATATATCCACATAATTTTCCTCCTACATGATGCCATCTATTATGTGAAGTGCACCTGTCCCTCCTGCAGCAAAGCACCCCCACAACATGATGCTGCCACCCCCATTTTTCCTCCAAACATAACGATGGTCGTTATGGCCAAACAGTTCTATTTTTGTTTCATCAAACCAGAGGACATTTCTCCAAAAAGTACGATCTTTGTCCCATGTGCAGTTGCAAAACGTAGTCTGGCTTTTTTATGGCGGTTTTGGAGCAGTGGCTTCTTCCTTGCTGAGCGGCCTTTCAGGTTATGTCGATATAGGACTCGATTTACTGTGAATATAGATACTTTTGTACCTGTTTCCTCCAGCATCTTCACAAGGTCCTTTGCTGTTGTTCTGGGATTGATTTGCAATTTTCGCACCAAAGTACGTTCATCTCTAGGAGACAGAACGCGTCTCCTTCTTGAGCGGTATGACGGCTGCGTGGTCCCGTGGTGTTTATACTTGCGTACTATTGGTTGTACAGATGAACGTGGTACCTTCAGGTGTTTGGAAATTGCTCCCAAGGATGAACCAGACTTGTGGAGGTCTACAATTTCTTTTCTGAGGTCTTGGCTGATTTCTTTTGATTTTCCCATGATATCAAGCCAAGGGGCACTGCGTTTGAAGGTAGGCCTTGAAATACATCCACAGGTACACCTCCAATTGACTCAAATTATGTCAATTAGCCTATCAGAAGCTTCTAAAGCCATGACATAATTTTATGGAATTTTCCAAGCTGTTTAAAGGCACAGTCATCTTAGTGTAAGTAAACTTCTGACCCACTGGAATTGTGATATAGTGAATTATAAGTGAAATAATCTGTCTATAAACAATTGTCTGAAAAATGACTTGTGTCATGCACAAAGTAGATGTCCTAACCGACTTACCAAAACTATAGTTTGTTAATTAACAAGACATTTGTGGAGTGGTTGAAAAACAAGTTTTAATGACTCCAACCTAAGTGTATGTAAACTTCCAACTTCAACTGTACACTCTGTACTAAGACTGCCTAGCAGGGCTGTTCATCTTGTTGAATGTTTTTTTCCATGTACTTTAACGGTTTTCGGAGGAGACTATAACGGCTTCATTCAAAATGCTGATTGCTGTCATAAATAACATTGGCAGCCTGCCTTGTGATCCAGTGCTGTACCTTGGTTAACAAGCAGCTACTGTAAAGGATTTCCATAGGTCAAAATGAAACAAATTAGGGAATGTCAAATAGGTTTGAGTATAATTAGTGTAATTGTGTTGGTATTTCTTTACAAGACATGCCATTTAAATAGACTTATGTTCAACCCCTGCTAAGCCATAAACTACAGAGTATCTTCACTCAAAATAGGATAATGGGTAGTATATGTCACAGCCCCAGTGGTGGAAAAAGTACCCAATTGTCATACCTTAATAGAAAATGACTTAAGTAAAAGTGAAAGTCACCCAGTAAAATAAAAGTCTAAAAGTGTTTGGTTTTAAATATACTTAAGTATCAAAAGTAAATGTAATTGCAAAAATATACTTAAGTATATTAAGTAAATCATTTCAAATGTGTTATATTAGGCAAACCAGACGGCACAATTTTCTTATTTTAATTTACGGATAGTCAGGGGGCACACGCCAACGTTCAGAGATAAGTTACAAATGGAGCATTTGTGTTTGGTGTGTCCACCAGATCAGAGGCAGAAGGGATAACCAGGGATGTTCTCTTGAAAAGTGCTTGAATTAGACCATTTTCCTATCCTGTTAAGCATTCCAAATGCAGTGAGTACTTCCGGGTGAAGTAAAAAGTACATTATTTTCTTCAGGAATGTAGTGGAGTTAAAGTTGTCAAAAATATAAATACTAAGGTACAGATACCCCAAAAAATGACTTAAGTAGTACTTTAAAGTATTTTTACTTAAGTACTTTACAGCACTACACAGCCCACAGGATTGACTAATTGCCCCTGTTAATTCAGCAAGCATTTTCATTGGACAATTGACTTGATTATGTGACTTTGATGTCTATATTTAATCCCTCTGTATTTTTTTGGTTCTAGGTGGTCGTCCACAGGAAGTGATGCAGTCCAGAGGCATGGCGGAGTCCTGTTGCAGAGAGCATGTGGCAAGTGTTTGGTGAGAGCACATGGCTACTAAAAGTTGTGAGACGGACTGTTTAAGAAAAATGACGCCTGCCTCCTGGGCTGCACCACTTCCTGTGCCACTTTGTTTGGGTTGTTTGATATTGGTATTTGTTTGTTTTTATATTTCGTACTTGCATTGGCTAAAGAATTTTAATTGAACTTATAGTGTGTAACCGACTAAGCCGTGCCCTACAAAATGTTATTTGTTTGAAACAGTTTTTTGGTCTCTACTTAACTCTGCCTGCTCAACCCAGATCTTAAATAATCTGTCACTTTTCCACCCTGTGACATATCCATGTACAACACAAGGATATTATTACATTTGTGGAAAATTATTTGGGAGTTTAGCTTCGCCGCAATTGATGTATCCATGACTGTGGTTTTCATAATTGTGTAATTAATGTCAACGAAAAAAGCCTGACTCAACAAACTGTCCTTCCTTGTCTTTGATTAATGGTATAAAATGGGGGTCATAGGCAGAGCAGCGGAGTGGCAGAGCAGGGCTCTTCAAGTGGGCTTGGCCCTCTTGGCCTCCAACCCGTCCAATCGCCTTACTGTGAATGATTCTCTTACCTCACAGGGAGCTTTTCAGTCGTGGCAAAAACATGCCCAACAAGATTTCACTTTGGAACGCAGGGGTGTATTTACTCACCTCTAAGACATATTTGATTCTCCTGTTGCCTAGGTTACACGACGCACACAATGAGTAGCCTCTGAGTCGCCTGTAATTACAGATCTGAGAACAGCCTCGCTCCCTCCAAGGCTTTAATCTGCTAAAATGAATACACTTAGCGAGGGGATCACGCCAGCCCTCTGGCATATTCTTCTTCACACATGTGGACATGGACATTTTTTAAATATACTCCATGCTTGAATGCTGTCCTGTACTTAATCATCATTACAAGTCTTGAACTCCTAAACTGATTGATGAACACAAATTACTTAAGCTCTCTGATTATAATTGCTAGAGTGTAATTATTTGGTTGAGAGAATCGATGCGGGACAATAATGAGGAGTCAGTTACACTGATTACATAAAAGCTAACAAAAAACATACTGGGTCAATATCTATGTATTTGTTATGAGGCCATATCATTGGATTTACTTAAAGGGGGATTTAGCATGTTATGACACAGAAATCTGTCTGTCAACGCATGCACACTAGCTACCTCCCTTTGGGGTTGAGTCCATTGCCAAGGGAGGTTGCAGCTGTGGAAGTGGGAGTTGCCAGCAGCATGCCTGGCCTGACACTCGTAAAATAAAAACAGCTTAAGCAGCGTTATTCTGTGAGTACCTTAAAAGGACAAGAATTTGTGCTAATGTGTAAGTTTGTTTACTCAACAAACTCTGCTCGAAGTGAGCTGAATTTGAAAATGCTTGTTGAATAAAATTTCAAATTCATTTTAGCCTTTGGAAGGCAACTCTAAAAAAGCCCACTTAAAAGAAGTTCACTTTTTTAACAAATCTGTATTTTGGATGTAAATAGCATGTTATAGAAGTGTCCAGACACTTTTTTTGTGATTTCATTTGGTTTTGAGGAACTCAACCCACCAGAGATAGACTTCCTCATGCTCGTTCTACAGTTGCAGGGGCACAGAAACAACATGAACAAAGGTTCCAAAAATACTCAAATAGTCCTTTTAGAAACGACAACACTCTCAGTATAGTGATGCAGGTCTATAGATGTTGTGTTCTCAGTATAGTGATGCAGGTCTATAGATGTTGTGCTCTCAGTATAGTGATGCCGGTCTAACTAGATGTTGTGTTCTCAGTAATAGTGATGCAGGTCTTTAGATGTTGTGTTCTCAGTATAGTGATGCAGGTCTTTAGATGTTGTGCTCTCATATAGTGATGCAGGTCTATAGATGTTGTGCTCTCAGTATAGTGATGCAGGTCTTTAGATGTTGTGCTCTCAGTATAGTGATGCAGGTCTTTAGATGTTGTGCTCTCAGTATAGTGATGCAGGTCTTTAGATGTTGTGCTCTCAGTATAGTGATGCAGGTTATAGATGTTGTGCTCTCAGTATAGTGATGCAGGTCTATAGATGTTGTTCTCTCAGTATAGTGATGCAGGTCTATAGATGTTGTGCTTCAGTATAGTGATGCAGGTCTATAGATGTTGTTCTCTCAGTATAGTGATGCAGGTCTTTAGATGTTGTGCTCTCAGTATAGTGATGCAGGTCTTTAGATGTTGTGCTCTCAGTATAGTGATGCAGGTCTTTAGATGTTGTGCTCTCAGTATAGTGATGCAGGTCTATAGATGTTGTTCTCTCAGTATAGTGATGCAGGTCTTTAGATGTTGTGCTCTCAGTATAGTGATGCGGTCTTAGATGTTGTGCTCTCAGTTAGTGATGCAGGTCTATAGATGTTGTGCTCTCAGTATAGTGATGCAGGTATTTAGATGTTGTGCTCTCATATATGGATGCAGGTCTTTAGATGTTGTGCTCTCAGTATAGTGATGCAGGTCTATAGATGTTGTGCTCTCAGTATAGTGATGCAGGTCTATAGATGTTGTTCTCTCAGTATAGTGATGCAGGTCTTTAGATGTTGTGCTCTCAGTATGAGTGATGCAGGTCTTTAGATGTTGTTCTCTCAGTATAGTGTTGCAGGTCTATAGATGTTGTGCTCTCAGTATAGTGTGATGCGGTCTATAGATGTTGTTCTCTCAGTATGTGATGCAGGTCTTATAGATGTTGTGCTCTCAGTATAGTGATGCAGGTCTAGATGTTGTGTCTCTCAGTATAGTGATGCAGGTCTATAGATGTTGTGCTCTCAGTATAGTGATGCAGGTCTTATTAGATGTTGTTTCTCTCAGTATAGTGATGCAGGTCTTTAGATGTTGTGCCTCTCAGTATAGTGATGCAGGTCTTTAGATGTTGTCTCTCAGTATAGTGATGCAGGTCTATAGATGTTGTGTCTCTCCAGTATAGTGGATGCTAGGTCTATTAGATGTTGTGTTTCTCAGTATAGTGAGCAGGTCTATTAGATGTGTGCTCTCAGTATAGTGATGCAGGTTTTAAGATTTGTGTTCTCAGTATATGTGATGCGGTCTATAGATGTGTGCTCTCAGTATAGTGATGCAGTCTTTAGATGTTGTGCTCTCAGTATGGTGATGCTAGGTCTATAATGTTGTGCTTCTAGTATATGTGATGCAGGTCTTTAGATGTTGTTCTCTCAGTATAGTGATGCAGTCTTTAGATGTTGTTCTCTCAGTATAGTGATGCAGGTCTATAGATGTTGTGCTCTCAGTATAGTGATGCAGGTCTATAGATGTGTTTCTCTCTCAGTATAGTGATGCAGGTCTTTAGATGTTTGTTCTCTCAGTATAGTGATGCAGGTTTTTTAATGCTTGTGCTCTCAGTATAGTGATGCAGGTTCTTTAGATGTTGTGCTCTTCAGTATAGTGTGCAGTCTTAGATGTTTGTCTCTCAGTATAGTGACTTTGCAGGTCTTTATTGTTGTGCTCTCAGTATATGTTGCAGGTTTCTTTAGATTGTTTGTGCTCTCAGTATAGTGATGCAGGTCTATAGATGTTGTGCTCTAGTATAGTGATGCAGGTTTTAGATGTTGTGCTCTCAGTAGTATAGTGATGCAGGTCTTATAGATGTTGTGTCTCAGTATAGTGATGCAGGTCTATAGATGTTTGTTTCTCCTCTCAGTATAGTGATGCAGGTTCTTTAGATGTTGTGCTCTCAGTATAGTGATGCAGGTCTTTAGATGTTGTGCTCTCAGTATAGTGATGCAGGTTTATAGATGTTTTGCTCTCAGTATAGTGATGCAGGTACTATAGTATGTTGTGCTCTCAGTATAGTGATGCAGGTCTTTAGATGTTGTCTTCTCTCAGTATAGTGATCAGGTCTATAGATGTTGTGCTCTCAGTATAGTGATGCAGTGTCTTATAGATGTTTGTTCTCTCAGTATAGTGATGCAGGTCTTTAGATGTTGTCTTCTCAGTTATTAGTTGATGCTATGGTCTTTAGATGTTGTGCTCTCAGTATAGTGATGCAGGTCTATAGATGGTTGCTCTCAGTATAGTGATGCAGGTCTATAGATGTTGTTCTCTCAGTATAGTGATGCAGGTCTTTAGATTTGTGCTCTCAGTATAGTGATGCAGGTCTTTAGATGTTGTGCTCTCAGTATAGTGATGCAGGTCTATAGATGTTTGTGCTCTCAGTATAGTGATGCAGGTCTATAGATTGTTGTGTCTCAGTATATGTGAAGTAGTCTATAGATTTTTTGTGCTCTCAGTATAGTGTATGCAGGTCTTTAGATGTTGTGCTCTCAGTATAGTGATGCAGGTCTTTAGATGTTGCTCTCTCAGTATAGTGATGCAGGTCTTTAGATGTTGTGCTCTCAGTATAGTGATGCAGTCTTAGATGTTGTCTCTCAGTATGTGTGCAGTATATAGATGTTGTGCTCTCAGTATAGTGATGCAGGTCTAAGATGTTGTGCTCTCAGTATATGTGATGCAGTGTCTATAGATGTTGTGCTCTCAGTATAGTGATGCAGGTATTTAGATGTTGTGCTCTCAGTATAGTGATGCAGGTCTTTAGATGTTGTGCTCTCAGTATAGATGTGATGCAGGTTATAGTAGTTGTGCTCTCATATAGTGATGCAGGTCTATAGAGTTGTTCTCCTCAGTATAATGTGTGCAGGTCTTTAGATGTTGTGCTCTCAGTTATAGTGTACGCAGGTCTTTAGATGTTGTCTCTCAGTATAGTGATGCAGGTCTATAGATGTTTGTGCTCTCAGTATAGTGATGCAGGTCTATAGATGTTGTTCTTCAGTATAGTGATGCGTCTTTAGATGTTGTTCTCTCAGTATAGTGATGCAGGTCTTTAGATGTGTGCTCTCAGTATATTGTGATGCAGGTCTATAGATGTTTGCTCTCAGTATAGTGATGCAGTCTATAGATGTTGTCTTCTTCAGTATAGTGTAATGCAGGTCTTTAGATTGTTGTGCTCTCATGTATATGTGATGCAGGTCTTTAGATGTTGTGCTCTCAGTATAGTGATGCAGGTTTTTTAGATGTTGTGCTCTCAGTATATGTGATGCAGGTCTATATGATTGTGTTCTCAAGTATATGTGAAGCTGGTCTATAGTTTTTGTGCTTCTCAGTATAGTGATGCAGGTCTTTAGATATTGTGTTCTCAGTATAGATGTGATGCTGGTTTTAGATGTTGTGCTCTCAGTATAGTGATGCAGGTCTTTAGATATGTTGTGCTCTCAGATATCTTGTGATGCTGGTCTATAGATGTTGTGCTCTCAGTATATGTGATGCAGGTCTTAGATGTTGTTTCTCTCAGTATATGTGATGCAGGTCTTTAGATGTTTGTTCTCTCAGTATAGTGATGCAGGTCTATAGATGTTGTGCTCTCAGTATAGTGATGCTCAGGTTATGATTGTTGTTCTCTCAGTATAGTGATGCAGGTCTTTAGTATGTTGTGTCTCTACAGTATAGTGAGCGTCTTTAGATGTTGTGCTCTCTCAGTATAGTGATGCAGGTCTTTAGTTTGTTGTGCTCTCAGTATAGTGATGCAGGTCTTTAGATGTTGTGCTCTCAGTGTAGTGATGCAGGTCTTTAGATGTTTTGTGCTCTCAGTTAGTGATGCAGTCTTTAGATGTTGTGCTCTCAGTATAGTGATGCAGGTCTTTAGTATGTTGTGCTCTCAGTGTAGTGATGCTGGTCTATAGTGTGTGCTCTTCAGTATAGTGATGCAGGTCTTTAGATGTTGTGTCTCAGTATAGTGATGCAGGTCTTTAGATGTTTTGTTTCTCCAGGTATGGATGCAGGTCTTATTTAGATGTTGTTCTCTCAGTATAGTGATGCAGGTATTTAGATGTTGTTCTCTCAGTATAGTGATGCAGGTCTATAGATGTTGTGCTCTCAGTATCGTGATGCAGGTCTTTAGATGTTGTTCTCTCAGTATAGTGATGCAGGTCTATAGATGTTGTGCTCTCAGTATAGTGATGCTGGTCTATAGATGTTGTATGAAATTGTGTCATTCCAAACATTATATTCCATTTTGTTGGACTAGAGAGAGAGAGAGAGACTTCTCTGTGTAGCTTGCGCACGCACACGCGGAAAAGTGTCACTTGAGTCGAACAACAAGGAATATTTTTCCTACAACGGCCGAAGAACATGCATTTCCCAAAACACCACGCAGAGAGAGCGGTTGCTAATTGCGTCGTTGAAGCTTGTTTCGATACTGATAGGATCGAAACAAAGGGAGCGCTGCTCCCAAATTAGCTTTCTCCATTCAAATCTTACCTTTAACATTATAATTATTTCATAATACTGATGACAGATCAGCTCCTACAGAGATATTACCACCTATGGCTACAAATTGGCCTATTGAGGCGACTTATTCTAATGACCCAATAAAAAAATCTGTCATTGTGCACGTTAGGCTACACATCATGAAATATATTGAGACAAATTACAGACAGTAGTGTACAAGTAGCAAAATATAATTCAATTGCCGTAACATGAAAGGTGTTTCAATCTGATTAAACAGGCCTGTAGCCTACTGTTTATGTTTTAGTGCAGTCATCTCGGTTTTCATTTGAAGCATATTTTTATATGTTGCTTGTTTGTTTTGCAAAGACATTCTTTTCAGATGGGGAAAACCCCTGGTCTCGATGGCATTCCAATAGAGATATATCAATATTTTTATGAACTACTGAAAGATCCATTACTATCATGTTTTAATTACTCGCATATAAATGGCAAACTGTCGGACACACAAAAAGAGGATCTCTCTCCTTCTGAAGTAGGAGCCAGAGGGCAATACAAAGTCCCAGTCTTTTTTTTTTAAACTGAGGATCCTCACCCTTCAATGATGTGATGCAAAATATTGGCAAAATGTACTGCACATAGAATAGAAAAGGTCCTACCGGAAATTAGTCATCACGATAAGACGGGATTCTTAAAAGATATGTTGGTAACAACATTAGACAACTACTTGAAATAATGGAAAACTATAAGAATGCAGGGAAACCAGGTATAATCTTTATAGTGGATTTTGAGGATGTAATACAGTACGTCTAGAATCTGTTTATACCGTACCAGTAAAATACTACAACAACCCCGCAAATATTCTGACACAGTCATTGTCATTGCCAGGTCATCAATGTTTCAGGGTATAGATGGACAGCATTTTTACATTGATTGATACTAATCAGACCCTTTTCTCCAAAATGATTGTTGTCATCCTCTGCATTACAAATCAGACAGAGTAGTCAAAAAATCCTTCTTCAAGTTCATGGGCAATAATAGTAGACTGCAGACAATGTCCATGACCACACACAAGGATTATGCAGTGACAGTTGAAAGAGAGAAGGGTGTTGAAGGGGGAATACGATAGTGAAGGCGTGGAGAGAGAGAAGAAGAGAAGCGTGGAGGAGAAGGAGAAGAGAAGGAGGAGGAGTGTCTGGGTCCCTCCCATCAGGAATCATGTCTCCATGTCTAGTCTCCTGGCTCTCCAAATGTAACCTTTATTTTAACAGTCATGCTAAGACCAAAGTCTCTTCCACAGATGAGCCCTGTATACACACCAGCACAGTATACACTACAGACATCAATATACACATCAATGTACCAATCAATACACGAAAGCAAAACACAATCATAGAAAAGAAACACATTCTTCAGTCAAAAGGTCCTCAAATCAGCCTTTTGAATTACTCTAGATTCATCCAATTTTAGAGCCTTGGAGACTATTCCACAAGTAATGTGCAAAGAAACTAAAAGCAGGTTTGCCTAACTCAGTGGAGATCGAAGGGCTCTTCAGAGTTAACCTCCCTGAGACTAGGTCTGGTAGCTCGTGTGTCTGTAAGTTAATGATTAAGTAAGGTATGGTGGACATTTATGCAAATGAGAGAGAGGGGGTCCTGGTGCAAGGCTGCAATCTCTCTCTGCTGGAGAAATCACAGGACTACATGTCACCGCGAAACTAGGTCACCGTCCTCTCCTCTCCACAGAGCAACCAGAGTGATCCAGCATTGTCGGTGTTAGCTAGCTTTTCGTGTTTTGTGTTTGCTTTTCATGTATTGTGTAAACGATGTGTATATAAATATACTGTATATATAGTGTAATTGATGTATGTAGATATACTGTATATATTGTTTAATTAATGTGTATATAAATATACTGTATATGTAGTGTAATTGATGTGTATATAGGTGTACTGTATATATAGTGTAATCAATGTGTATATAGATATACTGTATATGTAGTGTAATTGTTTTTTTTTGATGTGATCATGCAGGCCTCATCTGTTAAAGAAACAGTGGGGTCAGCCTCAGCATGACTCCCTGCTTAAATAAAGGTTAAATAAAATAAAAAATGTAATGTTAAAGTTTTTATTTCAAGAAGCCCCATCAATCAAAGACAAAAGTTGGAAGTTACAGGCTTGTGAGTGGAGCTGTACATCTGGCATTATACACACCTCCAGCTCATTTTCCTCCTCTTGCTTGTTTGAAATGGCTGTTTTCATCATTCGCTTTTTGGCAATGGTGAAACAGTGTGACATAAAAAAGCTGTTAATTTATTTTTCTCAGTGAGTTACACTAATGGCTCCATGGCCATACTGTACATTATTACATTATTGTAAACACAGTTTAATGTCAGTCACTTGGTTTGTAAAGGTGCAAAGACTCTCAGATCTTTCAAGTGATCAATGAAGGGTTAATTAATAGCACATGCACAAACATGCACCAGCACCCGCGCTCTCACGCATGCAAAAGCATGCACACATACTGTATATATAAGTATACACACACACACACACACACATACAAACAAGAGTTTCGGTTCAGCAAGGCAGCTGAAACTTGCAATATCAGCAACCACAAACCTCCGTGGCCTATAAACGTCTTTAAAAAAACAAAACTTCAGTCCTCATGTAGGATAGACTTGCTGTACCTAACAGTTATACTTATACACACTACTTACAATGGTTGACATCAATGTCTATTGCAGGCTTATACTATTCACAGTGAACTCTCCTATATTGCAGCACTGTGGGGAAAAAAGTATCTACCCACTGGGCACAGATGTCATTTCAACGTCAATGTGGTCAACTAACATGTGTTCAATGTGAAATCAACCAAAAATATCACCATGTCATTGAATTTAGGTGAAAAGTTGAGTAAAAAAAAAGACAAAAGTCCTTTAAGTTGATTACTTTTTTCGGCTCCTATCAGTTTTCTATGTGGATTCAACTTCATCACATTTTTTTTAATGACATGGAAACATGATGGTTACAGAATTCATTGGACAACACCTAGTAAGCAATACTTTACACAATAAAACGTCAAAAATCTAAAATGCATATGGCTCTCCTATTCTTTGCCCAGTCATATTCAAGGTTAGAACTACATTTCTAGGGGTCCTGATGCTTCTAGCCTTGCCATGCATTTTTGATAACATATCTACAGTATTTCACTTTTTAATGTGTATAGTATTTCTTCCTAGGTGAAATAACACCAAAGCAGTTCAAAAGATGACATTGTATTATCATATCTTTGTACTCCCTGACTAAGGCCATGTAGCCAAAACACATTGGAGTTTTTAAACTTTGTTTCCATTGAAAATGAAAATACTTATTGTTTTTATGGCTAGGTGGACGTGAGAGTGATCACTAATACTACACTGCTGGTGCTAAATACTCTGTGTGCTAAACAGAAGGAGATTTTATTTCAGTATGCCAGAGTCAGATTTACATTGTTATGATATTTATGGCCTGTGTTCAATGGCTTCACAGTCCATAGACTTTCAGTCAAGACACATGCCATGTTATATTCAGCAAAGCCATAGTTAATCATTTTTATCTTTATTTAAATGCACTTCTTGCTATGCCACAGCTCTCTTCCAATAAATAACGACAGTGCTTTTGCCTAGCTTACTTCATACATGTCTGTCTCATGCAAAATATTTACTATAGATTCTAAGAGTTTCTGAGTTGAAGTATATGGTTAGTTATTTTCTGTAGTTTGCCATTATTTATCTACATTACTCTGTCTATGTCATTGGCGTCTGTGTACCAGCATTGTGCCTGCAAATGGCTATACCTCATGGGAGAACTCTCAAAGTGCTGAACTGTAAAGCGTGTAGAGCATGAATGAGTTATGGACTAAACTAGTAAAGAAGCTTACTGTATTTAACATTAAAACAGTTGCAGGTCTGATCAATCTCTGAAGTGTTCTCTCGCACAAAAGCAAATGCTGTTAACTACACCATATGCATGCAAGCCTTTACTTATAGTCTGCATGCATTAATTTGCAGAGCATTTTCCAAATTGCGGTATATGGAATTAGCACCAGTAAATTACACAGTTGAGAGAGAAAGGTGGCTTTTACCCGCGTTTTGGAATGCAATACAATGACGACACAAATCAAACTTTTATAAACCTTCCAAAGTTGTCTGCCAACACTTTACTTATTAAAGCGAATCGATAGTGCATATCTATTACATTTTTGCCTGTCAGGCATGGAGACCAGCTTTGCTGGGGAGCTCCACAGACTAGAGAAGATTAATTGAGACTAGCACAGAGCTCCAGCCAGTCTGTCTCCAGTCATAGAGCCACACACAATTTATAGCCTTGTGTCTATTGTGAGCCTCACAACAGGCAAAGAACTATACAGTTTTTGTGGGGAAGACTAATGTGAAATTTGTCTGTGTGCTGAGAAGTGTTGCAACATGCACAGCCTTGCACAGGCTTATGGCGTTATATCTGAAATGTTAATTTTAGACTGTACACCACAGTGTAAAAAAAAATGCAGCTCATAAAGATACTGTGAATCTTTGTTTCCTGTGGGACTATGTATACTGAACAAAAATATAAATGCAACAGGAAACAATTTCAACGATTTTACTGAGTTACAGTTCATTTAAGGAAATCAGTCAATTGAAATAAATAAATTAGGCCCTAATCTATCGAGTTCACATGACTGGGCAGGGGCGCAACCATGGGTGGGCCAGAGAGGGCATATGCCCACCCACTTGGGAGCCAGGCCCAGCTAATCAGAATAACTTTTTCCCCACAAAAGGGCTTTATTACAGACATAAATACTCCTCAGTTGCATCAGCTGTCTGGACTTCTGGTCTCAGACAATCCCGCAGATGAAGAAGCTTGGTGTGGAGGGCCTGGAATAGTGTGGTTACATGTGGTCTGTGGTTGTCAGGCTGGTTGGACGTACTGCCAAATTTTCTAAAATGGCGTTATGGTAGAGAAATTAACAACAGCTCTGGTGGACATTCCTGCAGTCAGCATGCCAATTGCACGCTCCCTCAAAACTTGAGACATCTGTGACAAAACTGCATATTTTAGAGTGGCCTTTTATTGTCACCAGCACACGGTGCACCTATGTATGATCATGCTGTTTAATCAGCTTCTTGATAGGCCACACCTGTCAACAGGAAATGCTCACTAACAGGGATGTAAACAAATTTGTGTACAACATTTGAGAGAAATACTTTTTTTGTGCGTATGGAACATTTCTGGGATCTTTTATTTAACCTCATGAAACATGGGACCAACACTTTACATGTTGCGTTTATATTTTTGTTCAGTATATGTCAATGTATGGTCTATAACAAGCATTTGATCGTTGCTTTTTTGGAACAGGTCTTACTTTAAAGAGATTTTGGTACGTTATATAGATTAAGTTGCTTTTCCACCTGTGTAAATTAATACAGTAGGTCATTTCCATGTAAAAGGACCTATGAGCACCAACATGTGAAGTTCATAGGAGCATGTCAAATTTGGTGTCAAATGAAAGCTAAGAGTCTATATTTTTTTGAATTTAAGGCATATATATACTTTTTTAAACCATTTTCCATCCTACAAATTATGAATAAGCAAAGGCTTTGATTTGTGGTCAAACAGATGGAAAAGGGGTCTTAAAAAATATCTACCAGAAAAAGTCTTAAAAGGAATTAGAAATACATCATTTTAGAATTACATCAAAACACAATAATGCTGAAGTAAACTAATATCAACACATATTTAGTTTTGGAGAAATATTTCTGAGTTCTGTAAGTTTAAGAAACATTGCCCTGTGCCTTAAAATTTGGTTACCAAAAACCCACATATCTTTAAGATATTTTCTAATTAATTATTTTCCATTACCAAATCGGTAATGGAATTTCTGAAAATCGGTAATGGAATTTCTAGAATTGAATTGGCTACAATGGGAAATCATAGTAGTCATAAAACACAGTTGGGTTCACAAGTTTGGACAGAACAGTAGAGTACAGTAAGGTAAATTAGAGTATAGTACAGTACAGTACATCACAGTACAGTACAATAGAGTACAGTAAATAAAAGTATAGTATAGTTCAGTACAATACAGTACTGTACAGTAGAGTAGAGTAGATTTCAGTACAGTAAAGAAAAGTCTAGTATAGTTCAGTACAGTACTTGTAATGGGTGCGTGCTGGTGTCAGGGAAGTCAGGCGCAGGAGAGTGAACTTGGTATAAACGGAGCAGTTTAATAAAATAAAAAATGTAACTCCGGAAACCAAAATATACAAAATAAAATAAGAGGGTGCAAAACCTGTCGCACACCAGAACATAACTTGCACATAACTTGCACATACAACAAACAATCACCGACAAGGACATGAGGGGAAACAGAGGGTTAAATACACAACATGTAATTGATGGGATTGGAACCAGGTGTGATGGAAGACCAGACAAAACCAATGGAAAATGAAAAATGGATCAGTGAACGCTAGAAGGTCGGTGACGTCGACCGCCGAACACCGCCCAAACAAAGAGAGGGACCGACTTCGGCGGAAGTCCGACTTCGGCGGAAGTCTACTCTAGAGTAGAGTTCAGTACGTACACAGTAGAGCATGCTACAGTTGAGTACACTATCATCTACTGCATTATACTGTACTGTACTCTACTGTGCTGAACTGTACTGTACTGTAATGTACTCTACTGAGTTCTACTGTGCTGTACTTTGATGTCCAAACTTGTGAAACATAGATGATGATTGGTTCAGATTTGGTCCCGTCCAGACCAACCAGGGAGATTTTTGTTACTAAACTTTACATCTGCACAGTTCTTCTAGTAAATGTGTTTTTGTAAAATGTTCTGTGTAAATTGTTAAACATTTTACTTGTGGATAAAGCTGTACTGCACTGTTGGTTAAGGGCTTGTAAGTAAGCATTTCACGGTAAGGTCTACACTTGTTGTATTCGGCGCATGTGACAAATAAAGTTTCATTAGATTTTTCGATTTTGTATGGTTTGTTAAACTTTGAAATCAATGGTTTTTGTTTGGCATACATTTTAAGTGAAACATTGTTACCGTGGAATTGTCCAGTCACAAACATTGTTGTTACGTTACTTTAGAAATGGCTTTTTAATGCCCTTGGTTATTACACAAAAACAGTCTCTATTTCTCAATACAAAAAATGCACAACTCACATGTAAATACAATGTTGTTACTAGTTTTATTACAGTGTTAGTACATACTGTACTCTACTGTGCTGTACTGTCCTGTAATTGTTTGTAGGTTAATGTTAAACTTTTTATGTCTACTCTATATACTGTATTTTACACATTAATTCAATGCACAGCTCAGAATTGACATTGGCTATGGCAAACCAGTACAATACCAACAGACGCCTGATTGTATTTTTACTGTCACAATGCTCAGAACTGTATAATCCATGACCATGAGATTTTACATTTACATTTACATTTAAGTCATTTAGCAGACGCTCTTATCCAGAGCGACTTACAAATTGGTGCATTCACCTTATGATATCCAGTGGAACAACCACTTTACAATAGTGCATCTAACTCTTTTAAGGGGGGGGGGGTTAGAAGGATTACTTTATCCTATCCTAGGTATTCCTTAAAGAGGTGGGGTTTCAGGTGTCTCCGGAAGGTGGTGATTGACTCCGCTGACCTGGCGTCGTGCGGGAGGTTTGTTCCACCATTGGGGTGCCAGAGCAGCGAACAGTTTTGACTGGGCTGAGTGGGAACTGTACTTCCTCAGAGGTAGGGAGGCGAGCAGGCCAGAGGTGGATGAACGGCAGTGCCTTGTTTGGGTGTAGGGCCTGATCAGAGCCTGAAGGTACGGAGGTGCCGTTCCTCACAGCTCCGTAGGCAAGCACCATGGTCTTGTAACGGATGCGAGCTTTTCAACTGGAAGCCAGTGGAGAGAGCGGAGGAGCGGGGTGACGTGAGAGAACTTGGAAAGTTGAACACCAGACGGGCTGCGGCGTTCTGGATGAGTTGTAGGGGTTTAATGGCACAGGCAGGGAGCCCAGCCACAGCGAGTTGCAGTAATCCAGACGGGAGATAACAAGTGCTGGATTAGGACCTGCGCCGCTTCCTGCGTGAGGCAGGGTCGTACTCTGCGAATGTTGTAGAGCATGAACCTACAGGAACGGGTCACCGCTTGATGTTAGTGAGAACGACAGGGTGTTGTCCAGGATCACGCCAAGGTTCTTAGCACTCTGGGAGGAGGCACAATGGAGTTGTCAACCGTGATGGCGAGATCATGGAACGGGCAGTCCTTCCCCGGGAGAAGAGCAGCTCCGTCTTGCCGAGGTTCAGCTTGAGGTGGTGATCCGTCATCCACCTGATATGTTGCCAGACATGCAGAGATGCGATTCACCACCTGGTTATCAGAGGGGGGAAAGGAGAAGATTAATTGTGTGTCGTCTGCATAGCAATGATAGGAGAGACCATGTGGAGGATATGACAGAGCCAAGTGACTTGGTGTATAGCGAGAATAGGAGAGGGCCTAGAACAGAGCCTGGGGGACACCAGTGGTGAGAGCACGTGGTGCGGAGACAGATTCTCGCCACGCCACCTGGTAGGAGCGACCTGTCAGGTAGGACGCAATCAAAGCGTGGGCCGCGCCGGAGATGCCCAACTCGGAGAGGGTGGAGAGGAGGATCTGATGGTTCACAGTATCAAAGGCAGCCGATAGGTCTAGAAGGATGAGAGCAGAGGAGAGAGAGTTAGCTTTAGCAGTGCGGAGCGCCTCCGTGACACAAAGAAGAGCAGTCTCAGTTGAATGACTAGTCTTGAAATCTGACTGATTTGGATCAAGAAAGTCATTCTGAGAGAGATAGCAGGAGAGCTGGCCAAGGACGGCACGTTCAAGAGTTTTGGAGAGAAAAGAAAGAAGGGATACTGGTCTGTAGTTGTTGACATCGGAGGGATCGAGTGTAGGTTTTTTCAGAAGGGGTGCAACTCTCGCTCTCTTGAAGACGGAAGGGACGTAGCCAGCGGTCAATTTTATGGCGATAATCTTGGTGACACTGTCGCTTCTACCACAGTTCACATGGCCCCCTCACATGAACAACGGCCAGGCAGTCAGTCATAGAGGCTTTGCCTAAATGTAAACGTCCGTTATAGTCAGGAGAGGTGCTGGAGATAATGCAGCAGAAAGATGAACAGGTTTATATGTTGAAGGTGGGAAGGAGAAGGAGGTTTCTGTTGTTGAAGGAAACCATGCTTAAGGAAAACGTTTCTCTTTCTCCCCTTTTTGGGTTTTTGTTTAAATAGGCGTTGGTGGGTGACGCATTTCACAAGTTCCTCTCATGTCACTGGGCATTGTGGGATTGGCCCTGTGAGAATTCTCAGCTTGCTCACAAAAGTCAAATAATCGGTGAATAGAGAGGGGGAAGAAAATGAAAAGCTGGGGAGCTCCCTAAGAGCTTATTCTATACACTGAGGTTAGTCATTATGAATACACTGGCCAGTTGAATGATTTAAGGGGCCCACTCCACCGGCAGAGTGAATTCTTAAAAGGTAGTTTAAACATTTACGGGCAGCACCAGAAAAAGGAGCCTTCTGTCACGTACCTGAAAGTTTAATTCACTCTCCAAGATATAATCCCCCTGGCTTTCAACAGACCTATAGGACCTATTCTCTCTGGGTCGTCCTGGCCTATTGTGCACTTTAAGAGTTCATGCTGCATGTGTGTCACATCCCTTTGGTAAACTAAGGCCATACAGCTATTCGCTTCCAACTGTTTTCGAGCGTCATATTCTCCTGTTTAGACGACCTCTTCCGAAGCACTGATTCTATACATTCCAGAACATTCCATGGAACATTCCTTCCTGTCAACATTCTAATGTTGTATTCAGTGAACCAAGCTCAGTCTGATTGCATGGAAGATGTGAACGTTCTGTTGGTCATTGTGGAATTTAAAGGGCTGTTAACTAATTTTACATGTTGCTACTACTCTAGTTTTAACAAATTGCCTATGATAATATCAACCTTTTGGTTCTTTTTAGCTCAGTTGGTGGAGCATGGCACTTGTAACGCCAGGGTAGTGAATTCGATTCCCGGGACCACCCATAGGTAAAATGCATGCACGCATGTCTGTATTCGCTTTGGATAAAAGTGTCTGCTAAATGGCATATATAATGATATAATTGTTATTTTTAATGTTGCAGCAACTTCTATAATACATTTCATTAAAACCTGCGATTGGCTACAGTCTCACAAATGTATAAAGCTGCTGGCAATAGCTATTCCTGGCTGGCTTCAGTTACTAACTCACATATTCAGACTGAACCTTGAACTTTTGAACTGGAGCAGAGGTAATGAATCGGTGTAATGGTATCACTTAAACCAAGACGCACTTGTATTGAGTTGTTCTTTACGGTACAGTAAAGTACATAACTAATTCCATGGTGTGACTTGTCTGACAAGTACATGAATGTACAATATAACAACACCAGACAATATTTCTTCAAATAATCATATTTTTCCTACAGGGCTGTTGGATGTTACATTTTTAATATCCTGGTGATTTTTTTTACTTACTTTGTTGTGTTTGAATGACATTAAGTAACAACACTTAAACTAATCATACTCAAAGTATTGAAAGCAGGTGACTTGCAGATTGTGGCAGCATACTGTATTTATGTGGCCTACTTTGAGAGTGTTGTTGAATGCCCTGTGACAGTTGGTGTTCTGAAAGCACTTACCTTTTTATATCCTATCGTTACCATAATAAAGAGTGCTGGTATGAAGGTCCCCCAGTCTGGTGGGCCTCACTGGTATGTCATGGTAATGCACAGGTTCTGGCCCCAACCATGGCAAATCTGACCAAACTGAGTAAAGTGACGTGAAAAGACATGGTTGACAATGTTGTCAGTCAAATGCTTCACAAATATGCCCCTGGGAATGTCTCACCATCCGTTGGCCAAGGTGATAGAAATATCAAAGCAGTTCAGGAACATACAGTAGTTCCACTCTATGGCTTTAGTCTTGAGCAATACTGTACATCTGAACACAATATTATACACATCTGCCAAGAGCAACATTCTGTGAATGATACTGATTTCCGCAAGCTTCAAAAGATGCCACAAAAAGAGAGTGGGGGAGGGTCTGAGTGAAAAGTAATTGCGAAGGCCCTTTTTAACCACTCTAGTTCTAATACATAGTGCTTCATTAGAATTCAAAATAAATAAATAGCGTAGCCGCTGAGAAAAAAGAAACAATGTGAAGGTGTTTGAAAAATGTGCCTGGCTTTAGTGTGTTTTAATGCATGCAATATGCATGTGCAAAAGGGCTTATAGAAGAGAGGGGAGAGTGAGGGGATGGGGCAACTGTTTTGGTCTCTTATAAATTAATCATATGGGGATAGTGAGGGTTAAACAAAAAAGCATCACCTGCTTCAAATCCATCCATTCAGTAATCATAAAAGGAACTGTTCCTCGATTTTGTTACGATCATAGTCCTATACAGACCGCAACCAACCAAGAGGCTGTATATGCTCAGTCTTGAAAACAAATAACAGTATGGCAAAATAAAATCCTAGGCATATAGTGTTGTTACTAACTGGAAAGTTGCTCGAAAGTCCAATAACAGACATTACAGTAACAGACATTTCAGAGCTCATACCATTATGTCATAAATGTATCACAGAGCTTACTTTTAGACTTCCACACCTTCCAAATATCGGTAACTTGATCTATTGGTGGCCCTTTTTGGGTAATAACGCTGAGATGATGATACAGTATGATGACTAGGTTGGTACGTGCCAAAAAAAAGTCCGAATTACATGCTAAATACCCTCAGGTTGGAGCTTGCACCAAAACGGAGAGGTATGCAATTAATTGGGGAAACACACCTTGTCTGTTAACTCCAAATCTGCCTGTGGATACGTCTCCTCTCTCTCTCTCTCCTGTATAAAAAGAAAAAGGGGAAGAGCTATTTTCCTCTGTACAGAAATATCATTACATAAGACATATCCTCGGCCCATTTGGTGCTTTTATAGATAGTACATAAACCTGAACAGATGTAGACTTAACAGTTGGTATCTGCAGGGTTTCTATTGTGTTGTTGTCTTATCCCTCACCCTCTGTTGTCTGTCAGCACACATTTGAATAACCACATTATGTAACAGAAAGTCGTTTCCCTGCGTGCAGCTGTTGGACAGCAGCCAATGTCAGTGGCACGTCCATTAAGAACTGAGATGTTCCCCATTTTGTCTACTGTGTCAGGCTCATTGAGCGCATACTGCCTTGTGCATGGACTTTCCTACAGGCCCAAAGAATACCAGCTGGGTTTTGGTCAGGGTTTGGTTCTCAAACAGAAGGAAGCATGTTTATAATATAGGGTTAATGTAACGGCTTTCCTCCTCCTCTTCATCCGAAGAGGCAGATCCTGATCTGGCAGATCCTGTCTGGTTGGCGGCTCTGGCAGATCCTGTCTGGTTGGCGGCTCTGGCAGATCCTGACTGACGAACGGCTCTAGCGGCTCCTGACTGACGAACGGCTCTGACGGCTCGGGACAGACGGGCGGCTCTAATGGCTCGGGACAGACGGATGGCTCAGACGGCACTGGGCAGACGGATGGCTCAGATGGTGCTGGGGAGACGGATGGCTCAGATGGCGCTATGGAGACGGATGGCTCAGATGGCGCTATGGAGACGGATGGCTCAGATGGCGCTGGGGAGACGGATGGCTCTGGCCGGATAAGGCGCACTGGTGGCTTAGTGCGTGGTGCCGGAACTGGAGGCACTGGGCTGGAGACACGCACCATAGGGAGAGTGCGTGGAGGAGGAACAGGGCTCTGAAGACGCACTGGAAGCCTGGTGCGTGGTGTAGGCACTGGTGGTACTGGGCTGGGGCGGGGAGGTAGCGCCGGAAATACCGGACCGTGCAGGCATACTGGCTCCCTTGAGCACCGAGCCTGCCCAACCTTACCTGGTTGAATACTCCCCGTCGCCCGACCAGTGCGGGGAGGTGGAATAACCCGCACCAGGCTATGTAGGCGAACCGGGGACACCATGCGTAAGGCTGGTGCCATGTAAGCCGGCCCGAGGAGACGCACTGGAGACCAGACGCGTTGAGCCGGCTTCATGACACCTGGCTCAATGCCCAATCTAGCCCTACCAGTGCGGGGAGGTGGAATAACCCGCACCGAGCTATGCACACGTACAGGAGCCACCGTGCGCTCTACTGCGTAACACGGTGTCTGCCCGTACTCCCGCTCTCCACGGTAAGCCTGGGAAGTGGGCGCAGGTCTCCTACCTGCCCTTGGCCCACTACCTCTTAGCCCCCCCCAAGACATTTTTGGGGTTTCTTCTCGGGCTTCCAGCCACGTCTCCTTGCTGCCTCCTCATACCACCGCGTTCTGGCTCTCGCTGCCTCCATCTCCCACAGCACAGGCGATAATCCCCAATGTCGCCCAGTGTCCTTTTCCCTCTATACTTTCTCACCAAGTCCATGAGTCCTGATCTCTGGCCGCTGCTCGAATTTCCCGCTGCTTGTGTGGATTGTGTGGATCTGTAACGGCTTCCCTCCTCCTCTTCATCCGAAGAGGAGGAGCAGGATTGAACCAAAAGCAGCGTGTGTGATGACATAATTATAAAACAAGACGAAAAAACGACTAAATACTGAATAATAACAAACAAATAAACGATGTAGACAGACCTGGACGACGAACTACATGAACACGAAGAACGCAATAACACGAAAACGACTACATAAAACGAACAACAAAACCAGAAAACAGTCCCGGTGGCGTAACATACAGACACTGACACAGGAGACAACCACCCACAAACAAACACTGTGAAACTACCTACCTTAATATGATTCTCAATCAGAGGAGATGAAAACCACCTGCCTCTAATTGAGAACCATATTAGGTACCCATTCACCAACATAGAAACAGAAAACATAGACTGCCCACCCAAACTCACGTCCTGACCAACTAACACATACAAAACTAACAGAAAACAGGTCAGGAACGTGACAGTTAAAATGAATAAAAAATACGTATTTAAGGTAGAAATTTGATATTTGTGTAGTTATGACTTTTTTTACTAAAATTAAATCATTTGTCAAAATCGATACAGTAGTAGGCCTTTGACGGTCCATGGTACAGTCTACAGTCTTTACTTTTGGGGACAGGATACTGTGCTATGTAGCATCTGGTTAAATGTTACAAACTCTGACTGGAGTAGATATTATATTACATAATTCGCTTTTAGTGGCTCAGGAAACTTTAGTAGACCCATCTTAATCTAAGCTCAACAACCATCAATAGCATTGTGTGGTAGTCACTAAATGCTTTACTAACCACAATCTACAGCAGACATTTCCAGCATCCTAACGGCACTAAACAGGAATAACCCTTGACCTTCATAAATTCATTCTTTGCTATTTATTTTCTGTTAAGGAACAGTTAAAGATGCACTCTCAAACGTCTGTATAATTTTAGCCAGTAGTTTTGAAACTGGTACTCACGAGCCAAAAGTGGTCCCCGCTTTTTGTGTACTATGTCATCAAATTGTAAACTACGTCCTCCATTTCTTATGATATGTTACATCCTGCAAATTTGTGCATTTCCTACGATATGTTACGAATTCAATTTTTACTATATGTAATGAATGTGTTGTGCTTAAGATCCTGGAGTGCATCTTAAAGAGAACCTACAGTACCAGAACTGGGGTTTGGTTTGAAGTTGTTTGGAGAATATCAGATGCATTGCCAGCCAAGAGCCTGATCCACTGTTTAATCATGGGGGATGAATGTATGGATTATATGGTCTAGTGGTTCAAATATTATTTTCCGTCATCGTTGACAACAGAACTTCAAATCCCATCTATGCTTCTCAATGGTATTCTTATAGACCTATGGAAGTCCATGTGCACTCTGAATATTTTTTTAAATAAAAAAGTACAGATTTCACGCTGCAGCTGTATATGAAAACCTTGATCAGCTGTGAACCCACGAGACTAGTTTGTACTGATAAACAGAGAGAATTGCATGAGTGTGTTGCTCAAATCAAGGACTTGTAGTCCTTGCTCAAATATACATTTCATTATTAAATTGTTATTTGTGAAAATGTCAATTACATTTTTCTCGTACTTTCATTCAATAGTAGTTGGAATAACTTTTGTGTTTTAATCAATGGCAAAGCAAACAACATAGGCTCAAAGGCTCAGCTTTCATTTAAAAATGTTACAACAAGTCAATAACAAATATAGTACATTACAACTCCTATTTCTTCTCAGAAAGGGGAGGAAATATAAGATTTGGTATGACTGTATGTACATTGTGTAAACATTCCATTCAATATTTATTTTATTTCTTTAGCCCTTTTTCTCCCCAATTTCGTGGTATCCAATTGGTAGTTACAGTCTTGTCTCATCGTTGGGGCGGCAGGTAGCCTAGTGGTTAGTAGAGCATTGGACTAGTAACCGAAAGGTTGCTAGATCGAGTCCTTGAGCTGACAAGGTAAAAATCTGTCATTCTGCCCCTGAATAACTCACTGTTCCTAGGCCGTCATTGTAAATAAGAATTTGTTCTTAACTGACTTGCCTAGTTAAATAAAGGTAAAATAAATTAAAAAATCGCTACAACTCCCGTACGGACTCGGGAAAGGCGAAGGTTGAGACCACTGTGCCACTCAATATTTTTATATTTGAATTATAGAGTTAAATAACTAAGAGGGAATTTGAGATGGCATGAGGAGCAAAAGTAAAGTATAAACCTTTTGTAAATGGCAGAGGCATCTGTACACAGCAATGATTATTATGGATGAATAACATAAGACCAGTGAACATCATTTCAGTCAAATAGATGACCAATTCACACACATTATAGTCATTTAGCAGATGCTCTTATCTAGATTGACTTAAAGGAGCAATTATTTTTAAGTACCCTGTTCAAGGGCACATCAACATATTTTTCACCTAGTTGGCTCTGGGACTCAAACCAGCAACCTTTTGGTTCCTGGCCCAACACGCTTAACCACTAGGCTACTTGCCGCCCACACAGTCAGTCAAGCGATAATTATAGAAACCAAATACCTTTTAATTTCCACAAACCCTGTGCTTTGGGAGAAGACTAAAATTGCATCCTTAAACCTTCCAAGCATTTTCAGTTTCAACATAGGCTCCACCATTCCTTGGATGATATTATCCCCCTTCTCATGTTTGCTACGCCTCATCTAGGCCTTCCTCATATCTGAAAGGTGGCGTCCATTGATTCATGGGAGACTGGAGAGGACTGAGGGACCTATTCCTGCACAAAGCTGTTTACAGCTCCTTTAGTGCTGCTTGGATAGTAGGTCTATACTTGCCAGGGGATTTCTAAGAGCCCAGTGTCCTCCCCCCCATAATTAGGCCACCCACATTCACAGTCATGCGCCTGGGATGATGTACTCTAAAGGATATCTGTGAACTCCATATTGGAAATGGCTGCTTTTCAATTAATATACCACTGAATACATTGAGCTAGCTAGCACCTTGCAGTTTTCCTTGTTTGTTGATTTGATGAGCACTGTATCTGAAGGAGAGATTCACTTTTTCATTAGCAAGTTGTTTTAGGCTATGACACAGGAATTCACTATTTATGATACACAGTCTGTGATTAACAGTTGTTAGGCTGCTATATTAATGTTCTGAAGCGTATCAATTAATAGAGACACTATACATTCACAATATAGCCTATTCAAATGCTACGGATGTGGATGACTATAGTGACCTCACTGTTTATGAAAGGCTCAGTTATGAATCATACAGGCAGCAGCCCAGCTCTTTTGATTTAATTTGTGGTCCCTTAGATATCAACGAAGTCTAATCATTCTGATGAATAGAGTGTGACACATTTAAAGTGAATTTAACCTACATTTTCAAGAACATTTCCTCAAAATCTTTTTATCCTTTGGAGAATGCAGCAAGAAAAATGCTCTGGAAAGTCCCCTCTGTAGGTATGTAGTAGGCCTAAATGGTTGTATTACAAAAAATTACAATAAATGAATCATTTATTTCTCGTTCTCCAGAAGCCTGTCTCCCAGTTCTTGGAAAAATAAAACATGAATGCATGCTCATCATTTCTGATTAGACCACTTGGGCTTAATGAAATTCTGACCATTTAAATGTGTATGAGCAGTAGAGGGTGGACTTTTGAATTGAACGCGTATGAATTTCACATGCTTCAATGTAAAGGTATAGGACATTCCCTCAGTGATCTTGATATCTAGATGTCACTTCATTTCCCAAAAGTTGCTGCCTCCTTCAAATCAAAATCGAATAAAATTTTATCAAATCAATCAAAATCAACATTTATTTGTCACATACATCATAAACAACAGTGAAATTCTTACGGACCCTTCCCAACAATGCAGGGAGAAAAATAAAAAAATAATAACATGAGGAATAAGTACACAATGAGTAACGATCATTTGGCTATATATACACGGGGGACCAGTACTGAGTCTATGTGCATGGGTACAAGGTAATTGAGGTAGATATGGAAATATAAGTAGGGGTAAAATGACTAGACAAAAGGATAGATTGCAGAAAGTTTGGGTAGCTGTTTGGTTAACTATTTAGCAGTCTTATGGCTTTAGGGTAGAAGCTGTTCAGGGTCTTATTGGTTCCAGACTTGGTGCATCGGCACTGCTTGCAGGGCGGTAGCAGAGAGGGCAGTCTATGACTTGGGTGGCTAGAGTCTTTGACAATTTTTACGGCCTTCCTTTGACACCGCCTGGTATAGAGGTCCTGTATGGCAGGGAGCCTGGCCCCAGTAATGTACTGAGCCTTATGCACTACCCTCTGTAGCGTCTTGCGGTTGGATGCCAAACAGTTGCCATACCAAGCAGTGATGCAGCCAGTCAAGATGCTCTCAATGGTGAAGCTGTTGAACTTTTAAAGGATCTGAGGGCCCATGCTAAATCTTTTCAGTCTCCTGAGAGGGAAGATGCGTTGTCGTGCCTTCTTCACGACTGTGTTGGTATCAAGGCACAAGGCGAGACTCAAATGCAGACACAGGAGGCAGATGGTTGGAGTCTTACAATGTTTATTAATCCAAACGGGTAGGCAAGAGAATGGTCGTAGACAGGCAAAAAGGTCAAAACCAGATCAGAGTCCAGGAGGTACAAAGTGGCAGACAGGCTCGTGGTCAAGGCAGGCAGAATGGTCAGGCAGGCGCGTACAAAGTCCAGAAACAGGCAACAGTCAAAACCGGGAGGACTAGAAAAAGGAGAATGCAAAAAGCAGCAGAACGGGAAAAACGCTGGTTGACTTGGAAACCTATAAGATGAACTGGCACAGAGAGATAGAAAACACAGGGATAAATACATTGGGGAAAATAAGCGACACCTGGAGGGGGTGGAGACAATCACAAGGACAGGTGAAACAGATCAGGGCGTGACAGTTGGTGTGTGCTGACCATGTTAATTCCTGAGTGATGTGGACACCGAGAAACTTGAAGCTCTCGACTCGCTCCACTACAGCGCCATCGATGTTGATGGCAGCGTGCTCGGCCCTCCGTTTCCTGTAGTCCTTTGTCTTGCTGACTTTGAAGGAGTGGTTGTTGTCCTAGCACCTCCTCCCTATAGGCTGTCTCATCGTTGTCTGTGATCAGGCCTACCACCGTTGTTTAATCAACAAACTTAATGATGGTGTTGGAGTCGTGCATGGCCACTCAGTCATGGGTAAACAGGGAGTACAGGAGGGGACTAAGCACGCACCCCTGAGGGGCACCCATGTTGAGGGTCAGCGTGGCGGATGTGTTGTTGCCTACCTTCACCACCTGGGGCGGCCCGTCAGGAAGTCTAGGATCCAGTTGCAGAGGGAGGTGTTCTGTCCCAGGGTCCTGAGCTTAGTGATGAGCTTGGAGGGCACTATGGTGTTGAACAATGAGCTGTAGTCGATGAACAGCATTCTCACATAGGTGCTCCTCTTGTCCAGATGGGAGAGAGCAGTGTAGAGTGCAATAGAGTTTGTTGGTGCAGTATGCGAATTGGACTGGGCGCAAGGTGTCTGGGATGATGGTGTTGATGTAAGCTCTGACCAGCCTTTCAAAGCATTTCATGGCTACAGATGTGAGTGCTACGGAGCGATAGTCATTTAGACAGGTTACCTTGGTGTTCTTGGGCACAGCGACTATGGTGGTCTGCTTTAAGCATGTAGGTATTACAGACTGGGTACGGGAATAGTTGAAAGTGTCAGTGAAGATACTTGCCCGCTGTCAGTGCATGCTTTGAGTTTGCTTCTTGGTAATCTGTGTGTGAATGTTAACCTGTTTAAAGGTCTTACTCACATCGGCTGTGGTTTCACACAGTCGTCCGGAACAACTGGTTTTCTCATATGCATGGTTCAGTGTTGCTTGCCTCGAAGCGAGCATGGAATGCATTTAGCTCAGACCATAGAAGGTATTTAGCTCCTCTGGTAGGTTCACATCATTGGGCAACTCGCGGCTGGGTTTCCCTTTGTTTTTAAAAATATATACAAAAAAATATTTAACCTTTATTTAGCTAGGCAAGTCAGTTAAGAACAAATTCTTATTTACAAAGACGGCCTATATCGGCCAAACCCAGACGACGCTGGGCCAATTGTGTGCCGCCCTATGGGACTCCCAATCACAGCCGGTTGTGGTAGTTTGCATGTAGATAGTTCTTCTTGGGACAGGTCTCCGAAGTAAAATATATTTGATCTCAATAGGATTTAGATAAATAAATTAATAAACAAATATATATATGTGGTAAATATGCAAATTGTAAAGTCCTAACATGTGCTTCACAGCACTGCACAGAGTTCTGAAACTTAGTTTCCATAGACCTCTTTGGCACTCCTATGCTTCGGCTACAATGGGAGTGGTTTTCCTACCATAATGTAGCTTGTCCTCTTCTGTGTCTGGAATCAATTAAATAGCCTCTAGAGCTGTGTTTACACAGGCAGCGCAATTCTGATCTTTTTTTTTCCACTAATTTGATCAATCAGATCATCTCTGAAAAGATCTGATGTGAAAAGATCTGGTATGATTGGTCAAAATACCAATTAGTGGATAATAGGTCAGAATTGGGTTGCATGTGTAAAAACAGCCTATGTGAAAACTAATCATCGCTTTGTAAGCTTTTAAAACCCATAAAGCCAAATAACCTGAAAATAAACATTACCAGCTATTTTTATTCATTTGTTTCTATAGTGTCATGGGCCTATAGGCTACACGATAGTAGAAATGTTAACCTGTTCGCATGTGGAAGTTACTTAATTATCTTATGGGTGTTTCATGTGTGTGCTGCTCGCGTGTAGTCTCAATAACCAATCACACTCCAAGCTCTTGACATGCTACCCAGAGAGGGCAGGGTATAGCTACTCTTATGATGACGTATTTGGATTGACGTGCCAGTGAACGAGTGACCCCGCCAGTCCACTGCCATGCCCCTAGTTGAAACTTAAACCAATGCATTCGCTCGAGCGGAGTCGTCCTGTCTGTTGACAGAGTACGAGCGTAGCAAATAAGATTAAAACCCACTTTTTAAGTCCTGGACTAATTTGTTCGAAAACGTTATAGCTACTCTCAGAGGCTTTTGGCGCTGTCTTTGTGTGGCTAACGTTCTATGTTTGGTATCAGAGTGGAGTAGTGTGTCCACACGGAAAGAGAGGAGGATTCATTCTATTCAACCTGGGCCCCCTTCATGCAAGTGAGTTGTGCGCTTTTATTATGTATGTACAGTAGCTCGTTAGCTAGGCTAACACGTTAGCACAGTAGCTAGTTAGCATTAAATGCCACGTTAGCATACTGGATATCTCATAGTTTTACTTGTAGTTAAAGACGTCTGTGAATTTATTGTCATGCCATATAACGTCATATTGCTTATTAAATAAAGTAGTACACGTCTGATTACAACGGAATTTGTTACCCAATTGTACTTGCTCGCGACGACAGGGACAAGCCGACCACTGCACTGTTGGACTTCGATTGATCGTCCTCAGTATATTGATAATTCAATGAAAAGTTGTTATTCATGCCAAACGTTAAAGTCATTATCAAGCATGACAAAGTTAGACTTGGGTGAAAGCTTTTCAGCCTAGTAAATGTTAATTTAGCTACCAATTAACTAGCTGTCAACATTTCAGGCGTAATTTGAGTTAAACCTAAAGCCAATTGTCTCTGGTAAACTACCAAGCCACTAGTTGACGTTAGTTACCCACTGTAGCTATTCAATTCAGAGGGACTTTATGTTTACATGAGCAAAGCAAGGGAAATAAACAAAAGTGAGAAGACACTAAACATCAACAAAAACATTCTCATTCTAGAAGATGGGAGAGGTTACTGTATACTATAGAGATAGCTAGAGGACTCGTCTTTGTAGCTGTGCCATTATAGCGTCTGACAGCATGGGCAAATTGAAGTAGTACATTTTTCACAATTTGCTGATCACACCTGTGACACGGTTGGACATGAATCCAACAGGGTCACAAGGAGGGATCAGCCAAACAAGTTGGAAGCACTGATATACAGTGCCTTCAGAAAGTATTCACACCCCTTGACTATTTCCAAATGTTGTAGTGTTACAGCCTGAATTTCAAATGGATTAAATTGAGATTTGTGTCACTAGCCTAGACACACAATATCCCTTAATGTCAAAGTGGAATTATGTTCTTTGATTATTTATTTTTTTACAAATGAAAAAAAAAAAAAAAGTTTAATGTATTGAGTCAATAAGTATTCAACCCCTTTGTTATGGAAAGCCTAAATAAGTTCAGGAGTAAAACATGTCTTATTAAGTTGCATGGACTCACTCAGTGTGCAAGTGTTCAACATGATTTTTGAATGACAACCTCATCTCTGTACCCCAACATACAATTATCTGTAAGGTCCCTCGGTCAGGCAGTGAACACAGATTCAACCACAAAGACCAGGGAGGTTTTCCAATGCCTCACAAAGGGAACCTATTGGTAGATGGGTAAAAATAAAAGAAGCAGATGTTGTATATCCCTTTGAACATGGTGAAGTTATTAATTACACTTTGGATGGTGTATCGATTCACCCAGTCACAACTAAGATACAGGCGTCATTCCTAACTCAGTTGGACTGGGGTTTTTCAGTATAAAAAAATAAACGGTATCGAGCTATGCACAGGCAACCCACACACATTCATATAACCTGCATACACACACACACGAATAACGACACAACACAAACACACATACAGTGCATTTGGAAAGCATTCAGACCACTTCCCTTTTTCCACATTACGTTACAGCCTTATTCAAAAATTTATTTCAATAATACATTTTCCTCATCAATCTACACACAATACCCCATAATTACAAACCCCAAAAAGTTTTGACATTTTTGCAAATGTATATCAATTAACAGATACCTTATTTACATAAATATTCAGACCCTTTTGCTATGAGACTTGAAATTGAGCTCAGGTGCATCCTGTTTCCATTGATCATCCTCTACAACTTTATTGGAGTCCACCTGTGGTAAATTCAATTGATTGGACATGATTTAGACTAGAGGTCGACCGATTATGATTTTTCAACGCCGATACCGATATCGATTATTGGAGGACAAAAAAAGCCGATGCCGATTTTATTTAAAAAAATATATATCCTACACACACACACACACACACACACACACACACACATTTTTGTAATAATGACAATTGCAACAATACTGAATGAACAATGAACACTTATTTTAACTTAATATAATACATAAATACACACACACACACACAGCTCTGAAGTGACAATGATACTGAAGAGTCTGCTTAGGAGACAAATACTCAACTGTTTGAATAAAAATAGAGTAAGTTACCTGTGATGAATGTTGAAAACAAAAACTGTCATTTCTATATGCAGGAAATCCTATTTTAATAATGGGCATGGTAAGAATTGACGACCAAAGTGCGAGTCATAATTGCCATGACACCTTCTAGCAAAATCTGAAAAGCGGGTTCCTTCATTTATTCCATAGGATATTTTTAGATTCACTTAAAATAAGGTCTGTGTTTTGTGTAGGCTTACACCACCATGCCAATTTTATAACTGTGTAGATATCCATAGGACAAGGTAACTCTGATCAATATTGGCTAAATATAAGCGAAGATAAAAAAAATTCTAGAGTGTATTTATGAAAATATGTTGACAAACGTTACCTTATCCTAGTGAGATTTACACAGGTATCAAAACGTCGAGGCGGTTTAAGCCTGCACGAAACACAGACCTTATTTGAAGTAGATCAAGACATTCTCTATGGAAGACATGAACGGTAAAATAACAAAGAAACCCCTTTCAAGTTCAGCCACAAGTTATTACAGGAATTATAACGCGTTGACTATTTCTCTCTAAACCATATACCTTTGACTAATCCGGAAACTATCAACTCAAACAAAACGTTTATTCCGTTCCGTATTTAACGGGTGGCATCCATGAGTCTAAATATTCCTGTTACATTGCACAACCTTCAATGTTATGTATAATTACGTAAAATTCTGGCAAATTAGTTCGTAAAGAGCCAGGCGGCCCAAACTGTTGCATATACCCTGACTCTGCGTGCAATGAACGCAAGAGAAATGACACARTTTCACCTGGTTAATATTGCCTGCTAACCTGGATTTCTTTTAGCTAAATATGCAGGTTTAAAAATATATACTTGTGTATTGATTTTAAGAAAGGCATTGATGTTTATGGTTAAGTACACATTGGAGCAATGACAGTCATTGATTGATTGTTTTTATAAGATAAGTTTAATGCTAGCTAGCAATTTACCTTAGCTTACTGCATTCGCGGCACAGGCAGGCTCCTCGTGGAGTGCAATGTAATCAGTGTTAGAGCATTGGACTAGTTAACTGTAAGGTTGCAAGATTGGATCCCCCGAGCTGTCAAGGTTAAAAATCTTTCGTTCTGCCCCTGAACGAGGCAGAACGTTCCTAGGCCGTCATTGAAAATAAGACTGTGTTCTTAACTGACTTGCCTAGTTAAATAATGATTAAATAAAGGTGTAAAAAACAACAACAAAAAAACAGCAAATCGGCGCCCAAAAATACCGATTTCCGATTGTTATGAAAACTTGAAATCGGCCCCGATTAATCGGCCATTCCGATTAATCGGTCGACCTCTAATTTAGACAGGTGTGTGCCTTTCCATTTTAAGGTCCAACAGTTGACAGTGCATTACGGAGCAAAAACCAAGCCATGAGGTCGAAGGAATTGTCCGTACAGCTCTGAGACAGGATTGTGTTGAGGCACAGATCTGGGGAAGGGTACCAAAAAATGTCTGCAGCATTGAAGGTCCACAAGAACACAGTGGCCTCCATCATTCTTAAATGGAAGAAGTTTGGAACCGCCAAGACTCTTCCTAGAGCTGGCTGTGACACCAAACTGAGCAATCGGGGGAGAAGGGCCTTAGTCAGGGAGGTGACCAAGAACCCAATGGTCACTCTGACAGA
The DNA here is from genome assembly GCF_002910315.2 of Salvelinus sp. IW2-2015. Classification (NCBI taxonomy): domain Eukaryota; kingdom Metazoa; phylum Chordata; class Actinopteri; order Salmoniformes; family Salmonidae; genus Salvelinus; species Salvelinus sp. IW2-2015. The sequence goes on from NC_036842.1 coordinate 26,127,129, forward strand.
GCTCCAGAGTTCCTCTGTGGGGGTGGAAGTACCTTCCAGAAGTACAACCATCTCTGCAGCACTCCACCAATCAGGCCTTTATGGTAGAGTGGTCAGACGGAAGCCACTCCTCAGTAAAAGGCACGACAGTCCGCTTGGAGTTTGCCAAAAGTGACCTAAAGGACTCTCAAGACCATGAGAAACTAGATTCTCTGGTGAGACCAAGATTGAACTCCTTGGCCTGAATGCCAAGCGTCACATCTGGAGGAAACCTGGCACTATCTCTACGGTGAAGCATGGTGGTGGCAGCATCATGCTGTCGGGATGTTTTTCAGCGGCAGGGACTGGGAGACGGAGCAAAGTACAGAGAGATCCTTGATGAAATCCTGCTCCAGAACGCTCAGCACCTCAGACTGGGGCGGCGGTTCACCTTCCAACAGGACAACAACCCCAAGCCCACAGCCAAGACAACGCAGGAGTGGCTTCGGGACAAGTCTCAATGTTCTTCGAGTGGCCAAGCCAGAGCCCGGACTTGAACCCGGTCGAACATTTCTGGAGAGACCTGAAAATAGCTGTGTAGCGACGCTCCCCATCCAACCTGACAGAGCTTGAGAGGATCTGCAGAGAAGAATGGGAGAAACTCCCTAAATACAGGTGTGCCAAGCTTGTAGCGTCATACCCAAGAAGACTCGGCTGTAATCGCTGCGAAAAGTGCTTCAACAAAGTACAGAGTAAAAGGTCTGAATACTTATGTAAATGTGATATTTCAGTTTTATTTTGAATATTTTGAGGGGGGGGCGATTTAATCCGTTTTAGAATAAGGCTGTAATGTAACAATGAGGAAAAAGTCAAGGGGTCTGAATACTATCCCAAAGCGCGTGCGCACACACACACACACTTTTGTTGCTGCTACTCTATTCTTTATTTTACTCTTATCTATCCTGATGCGTAGTCACTTTACCCTGCCTTCATGTACATATCTACCTCAATACGTCCTACCTTGATCTGGTACAGGTACTCCCTGTATATAGCTCCATTCTTGTGCGTGTTACGGTAAAGTCTACACCAGTTGTATTTGGCGCATGTGACAAATATTTACATTTTTTATTTTGTTTTAGTGGCGCAGCGGTCTAAGGCACTGCATCTCAGTGCAAGAGGCTACAGTCCCTGGTTCGAATCCAGGCTGTATCACATCCGCCGAGATTGGGAGTCCCATAGGGCGCCGGGGTAGGCCGTTATTGTAAATAAGAATTTGTTCTTAACTGACTTGTCTAGGTAAATAAATAAATAAAGAGTTAAACCTGGTTGTCTGCTGTCCATCAGGCACTGGGAGATGAATTCACCTTTCAGCGGAACAGTAACCTAAAAAGAAGGCCAAATCTACACTGGAGTTGCTAACTAAGAAGACCGTGAATGTGCCTGAGTGGTCGCGTTACTGTTTTGACTTGAATTTACTTGACAATCTATGACAAGACCTGAAAAATGATCAACAACCAATTTGACAGAGCTTGAAGAATTTGGAAATGAATAATAGGCAAATGTTGCACAAACCAGTCCTCCATAGGAATGAATGGAATTGTAGAGTATTTCAATTTTAAATGTTTCAAGGACAATATTACGTGTTTATGTATTTTGTTGTTGTAGTGGGGACTGTAACATTAGTAAATTAGCTCTCTAAGTTCTGCAATGACTTACATGACAAGCAAAACTGCTGATGCATTACCCAATTTCGAAATTGCACCTTTTGCATTCTACTATTACAACAGTTTGGGAACCACTGCATTAAACACTACAGTATTTCATTGGCATTCAACATGGATGAACAGCATAAACAAATGTATATCAATGCACTTTTTTATTTATATATGTTAGCATTCCATCTCATAAATTATGTTAACCTAAAAAGGTTTTAATTAGTGCTTATTCAACAACTGCTTGTTTGAGTTTTGGGTTTATTCAGCAGAACTACTCATTGGCACTAGTGGAACAAACCACTATGTAGGGTGTCCAATCAAAACTGCATCTTTTGACTAATAAAATATGTTACTTGTGTAGATACTTTTCTAAGAAAAGCAATGGTCCAAACCTCATGTCTCTATCATCTGTCCAAAAGTTATTGGAGTTTTTACCCTTGTATGATTGCCAAGATTAGGGCGACTAAATCATTGGAGGCCGTAAGAAGAGGGGTTAAAAATCTGGAAAATATATATTTTTGTCAGCTTGTCTCACCGTTGAGCTAGTTATCTTTCTTCTCAAATCTGGAGGACATAAAAAATATAAAGGTAAGACGGATGTTGATTTTAGTATATGCTTTTTAAAAATTGTGATTAACAAGCATATCTCTGTGAAATGTCAAAGGAGCACTGAGTGTACTGCAAGCTTTTACATTTAATTAAACTTGTGTCATGTTAATTTCTCTTTTTGCGACAACTTTGCAGACGACCACCACAACCTGTAAAATCCTCAAGTCGCTGCGACAAATGGCACCGCTCTGTCAACAGAGCTCTGTGCTTATTATCGGATGTATTAGGTTACGAAATGCAACTTTTGGGATATAATGTTAATATGTTAAAGTCCCAACTGAGCGATTCCGAATATGAAGAATTATATTTTGTCTTGGTAAAATGTATTTTATAACATAAGTGAAATGTCATCACCAAATGTGTTTTTACTCAGGGTGGGGGGGTCCAACTTGAGGTGTCCTAAAATTTTTTTTAAATAAATCCCTCAACGTCAAATATTTTCACATGACCCTCCCCTTGTGCACTACATGACCAAAAGTATGTGGACACCTGCTCGTCGAACATTTCATTCCAAAATCATTGGCATGAATATGGAGTTGGTCCCCCCTTTGCTGCTATAACAGCCTCTACTCTTCTGGGAATGCTTTCCACTAGATGTCATCCGCCAAACCCAGATTTGTCCGTTGGACTGCTAGATTGTGAAGCGTGCAATATGCAACAAATTTTCCACCAACAGGTTTCAATATCATGGTTTGCATTTTCAACACCAGTCAAATAGGCTGTCGATTGCAACAAACAGAAAATACATCCCTCCCTACCTTGTACCCAGTATTAGAAGGAATTCTCTGAATGTCATAACTTTTAGGTGATTCGTAACAGTCTCTTTCCATTCCTCAAATGCTGGAATTGTGCTGGGGGAAAAATATATATAAACGCAAAATGTTGGTCCCATGTTTCATGAGCTGAAATAAAACATCTCAGAAATGTTCCATATGCGCAAACAGCTAATTTCTCAAATGTTTACATCTGTGTTAGTGAGCATTTTTGCCTTTTGTCAAGACAATCCATCCACCTGACAGGTGTAGGATATCAAGAAGCTGATTAAACTGCATGATCATTACACAGGTGCACTTTGTACTGGGGACAATAAAAGGCCACTAAAATGTGCAGTTTTGTCACACAACACAATTCCACAGATGTCTTAAGTTTTGTGGGAGTGTGCAATTGGCATGCTGACTGCAGGAATCTCCACCAGATCTGTTGGCAGATCATTTTTATGTTCCTTTCTCTACCATAAGCTGCCTACAACTTAATTTTAGAGAATTTGGTAGTTCGTCCAACCGGCCTCACAACCACAGGCCACGTTTTAATTTTATGTGGTATGATTGCAAGTTAGCCTATTACAGATCTGGACAAACGATCCACCTACCGCTATTGTCACTATGAATGGTCAATAGAGGGCAGGATAGACAGTTGGATTGGACTATATTGACCTGTGGTATAGTAAGCGCACGGAAAAGCGTAGTGCCTAAGGAAAGTACCTTGATAGGGGAGGTGCATGCAAGGAGATAAGGAAGTTGGGCTAGGATGGAAGAAAATGTATCGTAAAACCTACAAAATGGTGAATATAAACCAGTGAAAAGAATGCACTACTCTCCCCTGTGATCAAAATATATATATACACTGCTCAAAAAAATAAAGGGAACACTTAAACAACACAATGTAACTCCAAGTCAATCACACTTCTGTGAAATCAAACTGTCCACTTAGGAAGCAACACTGATTGACAATAAATTTCACATGCTGTTGTGCAAATGGAATAGACAAAAGGTGGAAATTATAGGCAATTAGCAAGACACCCCCAATAAAGGAGTGGTTCTGCAGGTGGTGACCACAGACCACTTCTCAGTTCCTATGCTTCCTGGCTGATGTTTTGGTCACTTTTGAATGCTGGCGGTGCTTGCATGAGACTGAGTCTACAACCCACACAAGTGGCTCAGGTAGTGCAGCTCATCCAGGATGGCACATCAATGCGAGCTGTGGCAAGAAGGTTTGCTGTGTCTGTCAGCGTAGTGTCCAGAGCATGGAGGCGCTACCAGGAGACAGGCCAGTACATCAGGAGACGTGGAGGAGGCCGTAGGAGGGCAACAACCCAGCAGCAGGACCGCTACCTCCGCCTTTGTGCAAGGAGGAGCACTGCCAGAGCCCTGCAAAATGACCTCCAGCAGGCCACAAATATATATATATACATATACACACAACTCATCCCAAGAGCACAAAAAAAAAAATTGGACCCCCCCCCACCAATTTAGAACTGTCCCTATTTCGCTGGTACCTTTCTTGTACATGTAGCCACCACAGATTTTTTAAATGTATGTGATCATAAGTCTTACGCAATGTGTTGCAAATGGCTTCTTCTGTTCTGTATTGCAGGTCAGGTGTACCTTCTCAAGGCCACTGCTGCAAGGGCCATATATACTCATGGAAACACTGCCGGAGGCACCATAGGGGTGCAGTGGATAACCAAGCTTTGAGAATGACCTGAAGACAAGTTAAAACACAATAATCACCCAAATAACTATTGAGGGCTAGAATGTTCATTAATTGTTGTGTTTAGCTTTTTTGGCTTTTTTTGTTTGCTCCGTTAATATATTCTCGGAAAACCTGAGGAGTAACTAATTGGTGGAACTCTAACCTGCCCGAACAAGTTATTCACAGCCGTGTTGATTTAAAATAATATATATACCACCAACAACAACAAGAAACACCCGTGAAAAGTCTCTACGATGGCCGCAGAAGGATATCAGTACAGGGCACTTTATGATTACAAGAAGGAGCGAGAGGAGGACATTGACCTCCATGTGGGGGACATCTTAACAGTGACCAAAGGGACCCTGGTGGCCCTAGGGTACAGCGACGGCCTGGAGGAAAGGCCAGAGGACATTGGCTGGCTGCCTGGCTTTAATGAGACCACTCAGGAAAAGGGAGACTTTCCAGGGACATATGTGGAGTTCATTGGGAAGAAGAGGATCTCTCCTCCTACTCCCAAGCCGAGACCCCCCAGACCCTTACCCGTGGCCCCGGGCTCCTCCAAGGCTGACTCTGGTGATGAACTAGGTGAGTGATAAACAGTCTGAGCCTTCTTCAACCGAACCCCAATACAAGGTTTCTGGGACCTGGTATTGGGATGCAGTTGTAATTTGTACAGTACAAAACAATGTTCACATTGTAAACAAAAAAACTAAACAGAAACAATTCAAACATTTCACACTGCATGGGTAAAATGTTGAGCTGGGTGATATAGACACAAATCCATATCATGATACATTTACTGAATTATCACTAACGATAAATTGAATGATAAGTTGGTACATTAATGTCCACCATAGTAATTTATGTTTTACCTTAAAACTACTACTACTGCTTTGAATATTTTATCTATCAATTGTCCAATTAACAAAAAACATATTAGAAAACGTATTTATTTGGTCTGTCGATCATTTTCGGTTATCATCCCAGCTCTTTATAAAAAATTTGTTTACATGCCCTACAAACCCCATTGCAGGTTTTGTTTGATTAGGCCCTCTTTTCTCCTGCGTTAACAATCAGTTGCTGAAACAAAATGCCAAACCAAAGGCTAATCCACGATAGGTTTGCAGGCAGCCAAACTGACATGTAATCTTGCTGTAGAGGTGGTGGATTGGTTCATCCTTCACATAGACTAAACTCTTGTTAACATTACCACTGAGTTTTAGATAGCCCTTACAAACCCCTTTGTTGGATTTAATCGAAAATACTTTTAAACCCACAAAGCAAATCCAGATGGTCGGCTGCTTTGCAAATACCCTACCCCTTACATTTCAATCGTCCCTCAGTGGTATGCTTTTTTTTGAAAGCACTTGAAAGACTCTACCCTGATGTTATAACATTGCATTTTATTCACAGAACTTCACATTTGTGTTGGATGGACCTTGTGCATTACTGCATTTGTGACATTTCAGACTTTGTTCCTTCACCATTTGAGAATCTGTGTGTGGAAGCCATTTGGTCAAACCACAGTAGTAATTCAACCCATTGGGCTCACTTCATGGTTCCATTTACACTCTCTGCTCCAGGGTAGTATTGTGTTGCACATGGTTGTGTTGTAGCTAGGACACACATAAGATTGTAGACGCCTCATATTGAAATCATATAAGATAAAAAGTTATGGATTCCAATGCCTAACCTTTATTAGATTTGTTCTCTCCCCACGTCAAATAGATCCTCAAAAACATCTATGTAAGAGACCAAAGCAAACAATGCCTGATTTATGTTAACTTTATGTTGTGTTGGATGCATTTGCTGAGGCAATCCATTTGGCTATCTACAAAGTATTAGCCAATTCTATCTCTTGTCTAGTATTATCCTATCTCTTCTTAGAAGATTGGACATTCGAACTACTGCCCAGTTTATTGCTAACTTGGTTAGCAGATGTGCGTCACAGATCTCTACGTATCCATCCTTCAATTAGGGCCTGTGGAAACCTGTTTCCTTGGAGTTGGAAAAAAGCAGAGGTGTTTTCAAGCCGCAGTAATTGCAGAGAACCTAACATTTACAAAATTAAGGGTCCACACGATTGTCACAATCATGTTTTTTTTTTTGTCCCTCTTCTTTCATCATAGAGAATGGGTAAATTACATTTAAAAAAAAAAAAAAAAATTATGTTGCCTACCTGGCTGTATGCTTTTTGGTCACGCTGAATGGAACGATTGCATCCTGTGAAGTTTCCAATTATGATTTGTTAGGAAGTGATGATTGCTAAACGGTTTACTACAATGTTTACTAAACGTCAGATTGGTGTAGCCTACGCGCCAACGTTTGCAAGGGAGCCATTTCCTTGACAGTTTATTTCTTTACATTAAGCCCAAGCAAGTCAGTTGACATTTTTTCCTTTTTGTTTCGGTCCCAGCGTCAAACACTAGCTGAGAAAGGGGACTCGCATGGTGGGACTACAATGATATCTTTGATAACAAGTGGCAGTGCTCACATAGCCCCACTGAATGCTAACCAGGGCCGGAGGACAATGGGGCTTGGCTCCGGTCCAGTGCATTGTGGTGCTGCGCAGCACCTGGTACCAGCCCAGTGGTTGGACTGCTGGACAACTCCTCTTTGAAACTCCTCCTGGCCAGCATCGAGAAAATATTTAATTTTGCTGTAGGCACAATTATAATTTTTTTACCGTCATGCTAATTTCTACTGACTGATCCACGTTAAATAAATGGGCCAGATCTGAACTGGAAGCCTGTCTGTTTGCATTGGGTATATTTTTGGGGAGATTATTTTGGCCTGGCTAAGAAAATCTGTCCTTCTGACCTTTTGTAATCTGTTTTTTTTGTTGATATTCCGCTAACAAAAGATGACGAGAGTCATCTTCGTGTTGTGGAAAAGCCTCAAGTCAACGCGATTGCATATCACACCTTTTGAAATGTCATTTTTGTGTCATGTTTGACACCTTTGAAATGTCATTTTTTTGTCATGTTTAAAAAAAAAAAAAAAAAGTAAATGTATTTACCTATTATTAAAACAAAACAACCCGGGCTGTTTCAGGCAACACCGACACAATTCTATATGGTCACTCGAGGCTACAAGACTTTGTAAGTAGAAAGACATGCATCTTTAAAGATGCTGTGGCGTATATTCAGGCTCTCTGACTTAGCGTAGATCTGTCAGCTCACCTATACAACAGGCTCTGGTGGCCTGGTTTCCATTTCCTGTCCTTTGTGGTGCGATTGTGAAATTCTTTAGCTGGGGCTTGCAGGGTGAGCGAGGAGCCATATGTGAAGGGGACATGTGGTGAATGGGCATGACTGTGGTTGAGTGGCAGCGCTGAGCCCAGAGCAAGTGTGAATGTAGCACCAGGAGAAGAAAAGTCTCTGTCACGGGAAGGGGGAGAGAGTGCTTGAGGCTGGGAGGGAGAAGTGTGGGAGGGAAGGGGCTGGGGAACGGGATTGGTGAGCTGAGTGATCAGGGCTGCAGGCTGGCTGGCGAGAAAGGAGAGGGGCTGGGAAGCGTGGAGACTAACTAAGGCCTGGGGAGGCTAAGGGGCTGAGGAGGGCTCTGGGCTGGTTCGAGTCTTGTTGCTTCAGAGTGTGATTTATTGCCTGCCACTGAGGGATCTGGCAGATCCCCTCTTTCTTCCTTTCCTCCAGTGCTTCAGCTTTTTTCCTCTCACCCTCCTCTTTTTTTTAATGTTTTGATAATGTTCTTTGAGTCGGTCCCTGCTGAGAGGGTGGGAGGGAGGAGAGCGTAGGCTTGGAAAGGGGCCTCTGCTCTCACTGAGCCACAGGGGTTTACTTCAGAGCAGCAGATGTGGATAGAGGGAAAGAACGATTGAGGGCTGGGCCGGGCTTGGAGAAGCATTCCGGTTCATTCCAGCTCCCAGTCTTTTTAAAACACCAGCATGCTGCTGCTCCTTTCCTAGGCCTCTCAACTGAGTCATTTACCCAGCCAGCCAGCTTTGAAAAGAGAACCTTCACTCTGGGCCTGAAAACCACTGTGAAGAAGGAAGCGTCACTTTCAGTTCACAACTTCCATTCACTTATTTTGTCTGGCTGGCTCGAACCAGAAAATCTTCCTACTAACTCCTCCCTTGTAGAACATTTTAAACAGTGTTTGATGTGATCCTGGTGTTGTGAGGCCATTTTATGCAGCTGAGGTTGTTTATTGTGTGACAAAACGGCGCACTAGAATGTCCCTCTGGTTTATAACCAGCCATACTTGTGTCTGAGTTTTCTTTGTCACCACCAGCCTAGTGGTGGGGACCAGCTGACAATAGTGCTGACTACTGTCGTCATTCAATTGGATAGCCCATTGATAACATAGCATATTCTAACCGCAATTCAATTGTGAAATCTCTCACATTCCAATTGCCTCCCACTGACAACGTTTGAATAATGTGCGATGGTTGATAGCTTGCCTATAGGTAAAAAAAAAAACATCTGTTATGTGCTTTATTGCAGACGGTGTGGCCAAAGCCACATTTCTGCTTCGTGTGTATGCAGCTATTAGCACACCATAAATACCATAGTGTATATAGACAAACAAAATAAGAATAACTATTCAAACTATACAGGAGCTTCTCATGTAAATCATATCGCACGTAATGCTGAACACTTGATTTAATGAAACGATTCACAAATGTGTGGACATTTTAAATGCCTTTTTAATTTTCAACAACAAAGGCCTAATTCTTGCAGGGACATGTGGCTTTGGAGAGCCATTGTCTTTACCCTGTACCATTCAGAGGGGGGTATGTCGTGTAGATGTGTCCCACACTACCTACGGTGGTTCGGAAATAAGAGATTGTAATCTACATCCGCCTCTTTACACTGCAAAAATATGTGTCATGGGGTGTGTGTCGTCAAACTAGTGTAGTGTAAAGTAGAGCCCAACCGATTTATCGGTTGACCGACATTATCAGCTGATATTATCCTTTTACGGATGTATTTGTATCTCAACATTTAATCCACCGAAAGGACTGATAGAAAAAATGTGAAGGGAAAACTTGGGGGGGGGGGGGGGCAGTTCATAGAATTTTACAATTGTGCGCTGCTCTATGGGACTCCAAATCACGCCCGGATGTGATACCGCCTGGATTTGAACCAGGGACTGTAATGACGCCTCTTGCACAGAGATGCAGTGCCTTAGACAGCTGCGTCCGTGTGTGTGAGTGTTAACTATTTAACTGTACTAGAATGCTTAAGGTCGCTAAATTTTTAAATATTGGCTATCACTATCGATATCGGGTTTGTTTTGGCAAGGAAAATATCAGATATCAGTATCGGCCAAAAATGTAATATCGTAGAATCACTACTAAATACCAATACATTGAAAACGTGTCATGTCGTTGAGCTTAGGCTTCAGTGCCTATGCACATTTTTTGCTGGAATCAGTGCAGTTTATTCTCCTTTCGCTAGGGTAACATATTGTGGCGCACAATTGGCCGGGTTTTGCCAGGGTAGGCCATCGTTGTAAAATAAGAATTTGTTCTTAAACTGTTTTCTTCTATTAAAGAATTGTCCCTTTCTAGTGCTTCAAAGTGTTATGTGGTGCTTAAGTTAATGTTCTTTCCTCAAATGTAAGAAATCAGCTTTCTGATTTAAAGCATTTTTTTTTTTTGCTATAATAATACAAATATTTGCAGATATATTGGTTTTCTGCAAATATTTCCACTTTAAAAATTGGTATAGGATCCTAAAATTGGATATTGGTTGGCTCTAGGGTTAAGTTCTATGTTTATGATTCACACTGGCTTTTATCAGTCTCAACAGTTTCTCAGAATGTTCTTCGAAATGGTTGAAGTAAATTCTGCCAAACTGATTGTTCCCCAACAAGTCCCTACATAGGCACATAGGCTACGTGCTCCGTCTTGCTCAAGGAAATATTTGATGCCGTTATTGTCCCGGATTCTTATCAAAGTAGGCCTACAAGTTTGTCATTCTTTGGAGACAATTTCCCTCTCACGTTCAACTTAAAGGGAATGGTGGTAACCTAAATGCTCAGACACTGGTAGGATTGTCAAAGTACTTAGCACCCCTGAATAGATAGTGTCGGCAGTCAATCTCTTTTGTGTTCACACAGCAGACACCTTGGAAGTGGGAAGCCACTCAGCCTTGTTAAAATACTCCAAACCAGAAGGTGGCAGTAGTGTTTTTTTACAGTGCTAACAGGCAGCTGTTTCATGGAAACGAGCTAATCCATTGTGACTTAATTCTAATGTAATTACTAGCAACAGTGCTGTTTGTGCCATCATTCTTTTAACAAACTTTGCATCTGCACTGTTCAAATAAATTTGTTTTTGCTAAATATTCAGTAGACATTGTTAAAAGTTGTATGATTTATTTAACTTTGCAATCATTGTTTTTTTGTTGACATTTCCAAGTGACAAATCGGAGTCTCAGAATCACTCTGTTACCGTGGATTTATTTCCAAACACCTTTTTTTGACATGCATGCTTATCAGATGTAAGTCACCTTATCTTTTCTCTAAGACTGCATTTTATCAGCCTATTTCTAAGCGCAAACTCATGCCTTTTCTTAGCTAGGATGCTGTGGTGGCTGTTTTGGAACTGTGTAGTTGGTCATGCTTTTATACATGTGAATGTGCACGATGTGGACAGACAGTTTGCAACGTAGTAGTGCAGGAGGATAAAGTGACAGTTTGTGACGCAGACAAAAAGGAAGAGCGCGAGAGAATGAGAGGAGAGGGTGCTTTACTCTGAGAACTACGCCTGTACAGTATTAAAGTAGAGAGAATAGTTAGCATGTAGGAGAGGGAAGGGGGTTTTGTATCCAGCCGCTAAGAGGAAAACAGTAATAAAGTTAGCCCCATTTGTAGCTGTACCAAAGAGAAGCTCAGGAATAAGAGGGAGAGAATGAGGAGAGTGAATAAGTACACTGCCTGCATAGCTGGAGATTTAGATAATGTAGAAATCTTATTGTCGTGGACAAATTAGTGCTCGGCCAAAGAGCATTGCTGTATTGAGCTGTTTTTCTGAAGGAGAATTGTTGCCTCGTTCTACAAAGAATGCACACTTTCCCTTAAACCAGGCATGGAGTGGTTGGGGTGGTAGGCAGGTGGTTGCTCCATGTTCAAATATGCCTTTATTATATGGAGCCTATGATAGATGGCCATACCCCCTCTAAAGTCAAAGACCCAACTAACTCACAATTCAAGTAGTTACAATGTGCCCGCTGGAATAGTTTACTCTAATGTGGTGGGAACTCAATAGAGCTGAAGGCAGCTGTGGTATAGTCGGGGTGGTAATGGCGCTCCTTTGGTGGAGGGGGGCACACAGACTGCACTGATTTGTGGCGTTGTGATGAATCAGTAGAATTGTACTAAGTGCTGATTGCATTAACTTGTGGCACAATGCCAGCAGGACAAATGGATGCACGGTGAAAGGGAACTGAATGGTGACTGTTTCACACACACTGTGTTGGGTCATCTGTGCTGTAGTTGACTACTTTACACATTTGATTCCCCCGTTTTTATTTTGAAGATGTGGTATTTTGTTTATTCTAAATGTAGCCTTTATGTTGGTTTATGCTACTCATGTAGTAGGTCAGTATAATGACAAGTATTACAGTCGAAAAAGAATGTGAAAGTCACACCTATAGGGTTTTATATGATTATTCTGCATCTAGACTTTACACTCTTTGGGGTTTCCCCCTACATGCTAAGTGCATATCAGGCCATCAAATTAGAGCTGATCACATTCAAACACCAAAGCACAAACCGCACAGAACTTCATTTGAGGGCAACAATCAAACCTATCCACATTGTAATTTGATTTATCTTTTTAAAACCCCTAGCAAACTGCTCTTGGCCCGGCAGCATTCCAGTAAAAGGCCTGTTTATGGGCATGTGTGCATGAGAGGGCGCACATGTGAGTTTCATTACTTGATCGCCTCTAGAGACTGGAGTCTGAATTGGCAAATCTTATTACTGGAGGCGAAGCATGTCTGCGAGCAGGATTAGACAGCGGGAGAGCGAGAGAGGGAGGGGGATAGAGGTGAAGGAAGGAAAGAGAAGATGTGAGAGAGATGTAAAATATGCCAAACATCAGTAAAAGGAATGGGTACCATGGTGAGAGCCAGCCTCACGTTGAGAGAGGGGGTGTGGAGTTCTATAATGATCCAAAGGGGACTTATTGCGCCCAGGCCCCTATGTTGATACCTCAGCCCATAATGCATACTGTGGCTGCCATTGACTGTGATTAGGTTGCACACTTTGGGGAATATTCAGAGGTGGAAACTTTCCGTGGGAAGTAACAGAAATATATGCAAATGAATATTAATACCATTTAAATGTAGATGTTTTTTGCATTGGATATAAACTCAGCAAAAAAAGAAACGTCCTCTCTCCTGTCAACTGCGTTTATTTTCAGCAAACTTAACGTGTAAATATTTGTATGAGCATAACAAGATTCAACAACTGAGACATAAACTGAACAAGTTCCACAGACGTGACTAACAGAAATTGAATAATGTGTGCCTGAACAAAGGGGGGTCAAAATCAAAGTAAGTCAGTATCTGGTGTGGCCACCAGCTGCATTAAGTACTGCAGTGCATCTCCTCATGGACTGCACCAGATTTGTCAGTTCTTGCTGTGAGATGTTACCCCACTCTTCCACCAAGGCACCTGCAAGTTTCCAGACATTTCTGGGGGGGAATGGCATTGTCATGCTGGAGGGTCAGGATGAGCCTGCAGGAAGGGTACCACATGAGGGAGGAGGTTGTCTTCCCTGTAACGCACAGCATTGATATTGAGCTTGTTGCCATTGCAGGCAGTCTCATGATGCTGTGACATACCGCCCCAGACCATGACGGACCCTCCACTTCCAAATCGATCCCGCTCCAGAGTACAGGCCTCAGTGTAACGCTCATTCCTTCGATGATAAACGTGAATCCGACCATCACCCCTGGTGAGACAAAATCACGACTCGTCAGTGAAGAGCACTTTTTGACAGTCCTGTCTGGTCCAGCGACAGTGGGTTTGTGCCCATAGGCGACGTTGTTGCCTGTGATGTCTGGTGAGGACCTGCCTTACAACAGGTCTGCAAGCCCTCAGACCAGCCTCTCAGCCTATTGCAGACAGTCTGAGCACTGATGGAGGGATTGTGCGTTCCTGGTGAAACTCGGGCAGTTGTTGCCATCCTGTACCTGTCCCCCAGGTGTGTTGATCGGATGTACCAATCCTGTGCAGGTGTTACACGTGGTCTGCCGCTGCGAGGACAATCAGCTGTCCCCTAGCGTCAAATCTGACCCCTAGCGTCAAGAGGTTAAACCCTTTACAATGAAGATCTGTGAAGTTATTTGGATTTTTACAAATTATCTTGAAAGACATGGTCCTGAAAAAGGGCCGTTTCTTTTTTTTGCTGAGTTTATTTACCATATCATATGGAGACAGAAACATAAACCTTTTACCTTATCATAAGTAGACATAATTGCAAATGATTAAATCCTTCCAATAGATATAAAAAACAAAAACAATTTAGTTACGAATTTAACTTTTAAATGAGTTGACTCTTCACATGGGATGATTTCACTGAACAACAAAAGAAAGGGCATATTGAATGATCCCCAATGATCCATCACATCTCCCAAAAACGTTTTCAACATACATCTATCTGTAAAATGATAGTCTACAAACTAAAGCTTTGGTTGTCTTCCTCAGGCTTCCATGTCTTCTCCCTGGACCTCCTCAATGTCCATCAGACTCTGGGGCCTCATCTTCACTGTCACTTTCCAACCTTGTTGAGGTCGGCTCGTTGTCAGGCTCAAAAAGCCTCAAATTTGCCTGGATGGCCACCAATTTTTCAACCCTTGTATTGGTCAGCCTGTTGCGTGCTTTGGTGTGTGTGTTCCCAAACAAGGACCAGTTGCGCTCTGCGGTGGCTGATGTTGGTGGGATTTGGAGGATGAATGCGGCAACAGGGGAAAGAGCCTCAGATCCACAAAGTCCCTTCCACCAGGTGGATGATGAGATATGTTGGCACGACTGCCATATTGCATCTCCTTCCCAAAGCTCTTGCTTGGAAGTGTACTTCGCCAGACTGCCAAGAACCTTGCCTTCATCCAGGCCAAGTTGGCGAGACACGGTAGTGATGACACCATAGGTCTTGCTGATCTCTGCACCAGACAGGATGCTCTTTCCAGCATACTTGGGGTCCAACATGTACGCTGCGGCGTGTATGGGCTTCAGGCAGAAGTCTTCACCCTTTTTGATGTATTTCAGAACTGCAGTTTCCTCTGCTTGGAGCAACAGTGAAGTGGGCAGGGCAGTATGGATTTCTTCTCTTACATCTGCAAGCAGAGTCTGAACATCAGACAGGATGGCATTGTCTCCCTCAATCCGTGCAATGGCTACTGCTATAGGTTTCAGGAGTTGCAGGCTGCTTACCACTCTCCCACAATACATCATCCAGGAGGATCCTCTTGATGGGGCTGTCCATATCGGCAGACTGTGATATGGCCATTTCTTGGAGAGACTCCTTCCCCTCCAAGAGACTGTCAAACATGATGACAGCTGGGCAGCTTCAATGTGGTGCTCTTATTCTTCTTACTTTGCTTGGTGAGGTAGATTGCATCTATAACTTGATGACCCTTCACATACCTAACCATTTCCGTGGCTCTCTTGTAGAGTGTATCCATTGTTTTCAGTGACATGATGTCCTTGAGGAGCAGATTCAATGTATGAGCAGCACAGCCAATGGGTGTGATGTGAGGGTAGGACTCCCCTACTTTAGACCAAGCAGCCTTCATGTTCGCAGAATTGTCTGTCAGCAGTGCAAATACCTTCTGTGGTCCAAGGTCATTGATTGCCTTCAGCTCATCTGCAATGTAGAGACCGGTGTGTCCCTTATGTCTGTGCTCTTGTAGAATACTGGTTGAGTGGTGGAGATGATGTAGTTTATTATTCCTTGCTCACGAACATTCAACCAACCACCAGAGATGATTGCAATACAGTCTGCTTTCTCTATGATTTGCTTGACCTTCACTTGAACTCTGCATCCAGCAAATGAGTAGATAAAGCATGTCTGGTTGGAGGGGTGTATGCTGGGCGAAGAACATTCAGAAATCTCTTCCAATACACATTGCCTGTGAGCATCAGAGGTGAACCAGTTGCATACACAGCTCGAGGAAGACATTCATCAGCATTTCTCTGACTACGTTCCTCTGACTACTTATGATTCCAGGAGAACCATGAGCTATTGATATCGATAAGGTGTCTGATTCATAATTTTACCTTGAGTAGAAGTAGAGGGACTTTTGTCAGAGGTTGCTTGTGTGTGAGCGTGAGGGAACTTTTATGCACTTGGCCAGATTATTCTGCATCTTGTTGCATTCTTCACTATGATTTGGCATGGTATTTGCAAATTTACACAACTTTTCCTTCTCATTAGCTGCAGTGAATGTCTCCACACATCAGAATAGTGCCCGTGGCATTTTCCTGTAGAGATTAGAAAAAAATGATAAAACCCTAAATACAATTCCATGTATGTACAACTCTTTGTAAGATAAATGTTTTTAAAATGAAATATGTATGGAAATAGGTGAATTAACCTCTAATTCCTCCAAACCCGGATCCGGGAGCACCCCCCACAGTAAAAAAGCTGATCAGCATAGCCTAGCATAGCGTCACAAGTAAATACTAGCATCTAAATATCATTAATTCACAGATCCAAGACACCAGATGAAAGATTTCTGATTTTTAAAATGTTTTACAGGGAAGACACTATGTAAATCTATTAGCTAACACAGTTAGCAAAAGACACCATTTTTTTACTCCACCAGTTTTTTATCCATCAGTAGCTATCACAAATTCGACAAATAAAGATATAATAGCACTACACCAAGAAAAAAACTTCATCAGATGACAGTCTGATAACATATTTATTGTATAGCATATGTTTTGTTAGAAAAATGTGCATATTTCAGGTATAAATCATAGTTTACCATTGCAGCACTATCACAAAACTCACCAAAGCGACTAGAATAACTAAGAGAGCAACGTGTATTACCTAATTACTCATCATAAAACATTTCTTAAAAATACACAGCGCGTACAGCAATTGAAAGACACAGATCTTGTGAATCCAGACAATATTTCAGATTTTCTAAGTGTTTTACAGCGAAAACACAATATAACGTTATATTAAGCTTACCACAATAGCAAACATCACAACAGCATTGATTCAAGCAAAAACATAGCGATTAGTATAAGTCACCAAAAGATATTAATTTTTTCACTAACCTTCTCAGAATCTTCAGATGACAGTCTATAACATCATATTACACAATGCATATAGAGTTTGTTCGAAAATGTGCATATTTAGCGGCACAAATCGTGGTTATACAAATGTGAATAGTGGCCAAAACTTCAAGAAATCCCGCGGCGCCATCTTGGAGAGGAACCTATTCTAATCGAAAACTATTCATAAACTTGACAAAAAAATACAAGTTGGACAGCAAATGAAAGATAAATTAGTTCTTAATGCAATGCTGTGTTAGATTGTTAAATTAACGTTACTGCGCGAATACAGCGTGCGCTAAAGCGAGACCGCACCATAATTCATGGCGGAATTATTATTTGACATTTGTCAACATAAGTACGAATTAACAGCATAGACTGCTTACTATTAGCTGAGCTTCCATCAGAATCTTGGGCAAGGTGTCCTTTCTCCAGAACAATCGTCTTTGGGTTGAAAGATGTCTCTTGTCCTGTCGAATAGCGCTAACGTTAGCCACCCACTGGAGAGGTGTCCAACTCGTGAAAGCGCGTCACAAAGAAATCCAGGAAAATCGCAAATAACTGATAAACTGCTATAAGTCGGTTAAATTAACTACCTTATGAAGTTTAAGACAAAAAACAAATTAAATCAGAGCCGGAGATATAGAACTGCTAAACCGAAAGCTTTTGAAGAAAGCCATGCCGGTGTCCCTGCTGCGTCAGGCGCTCGTCGAAAAGGTGATACTTCCGTTCCAAGAGGTTTTATACTCCAGATGGTGCTATCCGCTCCATTCAAAGTCTCACCGCTTACTGACATCTAGGGGAAGGCGTTTGCAGTGCATGTAGCCCCATACCTTATAAGGGTTTATAAACCGACCCTCGGAACAGAGACCTCAATTTCAGAATCTCACTTCTTGACAGGAAGTGAGCTGCAGAATGACTTCTGTTTCAACTCAGATAAATAATTCAAACGGTTTTAGAACTAGAGAGTGTTTTCTATCCAATAGTAATAATAATATGCATATTGTACGAGCAAGAATTGAGTATGAGGCAGTTTAATTTGGAGACAATATTTTCCAAAGTGGAAACAGCACCCCCTAGATTGACAAAAGGTTAACCTCTCAGTTAGCAGGCTCAAGCAAGCTAAAACCCACATGGTAAACAAAAACTAACTAGCAGAAATTGTTAACAAGTTAGAAATGATTGGTTAGAAATTAAATCCTTGGCTCAGCAGATGTAGTAGTGTGGGCTCAATAGCATCTCATTAGTGTGAGATCTTGAGAATCAGCTGTACATGGGATGGAAGAGTGCACTGTACATGTGATGGAAGAATGCACTATAGTTTAATCTTATTGCAACTATAGGGGGTGCTGTTCCGCATTAGCATATTTGTGTCTCCAAATTAAACTGCCTCGTGCTAAATTCTTGATCGTACAATATGCATATTTTGTTTATTGGATAGAAAACACCTTCTAGTTTCTATAGAAGTTGGAATTTTGTCTCTGAGTGGTACAGAAAATTTCTACAGCACTTTTCATGACAGGTTCAGATTTCAGAAATTTTTACCTCTTGATCTGGGGTCTGTTTATAAGGCCACAGTGATGCTATGAAGAAACCGACACTGCTACGTCTTCCTCTGGGTGTCTGTAAGTCATCACGTTTTCAATGAAGTCGATGGGACGTTACACCATTATAAATGACAAAAATGTACAGAGACCGTCCTTTCTCAACGTGCGCCTCAAGCGTGAAGGCCATCGGACCTGCCTCGTTCCAAATCGTTTCTAACCAGCAATATTTCTCCGGTCATTGTTTTCAGTCGTTATAGTTGTTAAAAACATCATAATGTAGTTAATTTGAGCCGTTTTATATCAATTTATATCCGTTTAGTGCGATTTTGAGGGAATTTCTTTGTTGGCGTTCTGAAAGTTGGACACGTTTTAGGGGTGTCGTTGGTGGGTGGACATTTCGAAGGACAGAGGCATCTATCGACCAAAAGACGTTTTAACATGAAGGATACATTGCCCAAGAATCTGATGAAAAGAACAGCTCAAAGTAAGCAATATTTAATATGAAAACGTGTTTCTGTCGAAATATTTAAACGCATATTTCGCATTTTGTTTGGTATAGCTTCATTGGCCCTGTATTGAAAAGTAAGGTAATATTTTAAAAATGTAAATCCGCGGTTGCATTAAGAACTAATTTGTCTTTCGATTGCTGTCAACCCTGTATTTTTATGTCAAGTATATTGATAGCTTTCAATTAAAATAGATCACTCTGATAGATGACGTCAGACATATTGAGGCTTGATTTCCTAGTATTTATTGTGTAACCACGGTTTTGTATGGCTAAAATATGCACCTTTTCGAACAAACTGTATATGTATATTGTAAAATGATGTTACAGGGAGTGTCATCGGAAGAATTCTGAGAAGGTTAGTGAAAAATTATATATATTTTGGCGGTGATGTACGTTAGGCGCTTTTGGCTGGTATGCTGGTACTTGTTAGTGTTGATGTTTAATTGTGTTTTCGCTGAAAAACGCTTAGAAAATCTGAAATATGGTCTGAAATCACAAGAACTGGGTCTTTCCATTGCTATGCTTTTATTTTTTATGAAATGTTTTTGATGAGGATAAATTGGTCATACACGTTGCTCTATCTAGTAATTCTAGTCGATTTGTGATGGTGGGTGCAATTGTAAACTGTGATTTCTACCTGAAATTGCACTTTTTTCTAACAAAAACTATCCTATACCATGAATATGTTATCAGAACTGTCATCTGAAGAGGTTTTTCTTGGTTAGTGGATATCATATATTAGTTGAGCCGAATTGGTGATAGCACTGAAGGAGTAAGAAACTGATGGAGTTAGAATAGTGGTGTTATTTTGCTAACGTGTTTAGCTAATAGATTTACATATTTTGTCTTCCCTGTAAAACATTTAAAAATCTGAAATGGTGGCTTTATTCACAAGATCTGATATTTATCTGGTGTCTTGGACTTGTGATTTAATGATATTTAGATGCTACTATCTACTTCTGAAGCTATGCTAGCTATGCTAATCAGTGTGTGGGGGGTGGGGGGTGCTCCCGGATCCGGGTTGATACTCGTGAAAGGTTAACCAAATATGCCACAAGACCTAGAGTTGCCTTGTGTATCCCACAAAAAAGGTTCACTGTTATAGCAAAAAAATATGAAATTTAAGCAAAATTCCCCAAATTCCAGGGCTTATCTTCCCATGGAAAATTTTGGGAAAATTACGGAATTTTACTGGAAAGTTCCAACCCTTTGCAACCCTAACTGTGATATGGATCAATCACACTAGCTATATCTGTTTATCAAAGTAGACTGCAGACACCTCCCTCTTCTGTACTGTAGTGGTTTTCATAATGGCTAAACAAAGGTAGATGACGTTTGGTTCTTATATCTTATAATGGGATGCTTTGAACTTTATTGATTGAATCAATTGATGTAGGCTAAAACAAACAGGTTTTCTTTTTGTTTTTTGTTCAAAATATAGGCCTGGATGGCAATGGTTGTCATCATTATTTGTCTAATTTTTGGTGGAATCTGTAATTGTGAGTCTTGAAATTGTACATTATGATACTGGTTTTATTATAGACCTTCAGTTGAACCAAATATTTTGCACAAAGCACAAATACATTTTTTTTTTTTTTTTTTTTTTTTTTTTTTTTTTTTTCCGCCAGTGTAGCAACAGGCTTTATGGTTTTCAGTGAGGTCCATGCGTTGCTATTTTCTCTCTGCAGGGGGAGACGTAGTCTCACTTTTCTCATGCCTGCAGCCCCATTTCATGTGTCCAAACTCAAGGCTACTCCATGTTATATAGCCTATTTCACATGCTGGTATAGTAGTAAAAAGCCACACTGACCTGGCCATTTCACCCAATAGCTTTCTAATACTCTTCTGACAGATAATTGAGAGAAATAAATATTGTTTCAATAAAGCATCAACCGCTGAGGACAGATTCTTTTTTTATACCCAGTTGCCCCTTGAAGTACATGGACTCAAGTCACACATCTAACACTATGGCTGCTCTAATGGTCATCAGTTTTCAGTCACACTTTTTCCACAGAACCTCCTCCTCAGAAGAAAATAAATACTAGAACCTCTGAAAATGCTGGTTACATGACCGGGACCTTACATTTAACAGAGGTGTGCACTATCTTTAGTCCGCCGTTGGTGTTCCATGCCCTGGCCTGGCCACAGCCATTACTGGAGTTTACAGGTACTGTTTGAACTGGGGAGAGAGTGTTCCCCTGTAGCCAACACCGCCGACGCCTGCCGCACCAGTGGCAGCTGCGTTGACTTCCTCAACCTGTGGTTGACTGACTGGCTAACTGAGCTGATGCCTTCTGGGATATTATGAGGAATCCTGCTAAACACGTGGGCTTGTGGAGACTTGTTCAATAGGCTCCTCAATAGTTTCTTTGGTAGGCTATTCCCGAATGGGGGGAAAAAACTATTTAGCAATAGGCAGCTACTCTTAAACATTCACATTTTCTTGCAGTGTCTTTAAATAATATAAATAATATAAAATCCTTTTTGCTTTGAGATTGTCTCAAGCCTGGGTGAAGGGTTCTGCTATGTGCACAAGCATTCTAATAATGCAGGCATAGAACAATTTTCTCGTTTTTGAACTGTGGGAGAGACAGCGCTGAAAGCTGCAGAAGGACTAACCATACCTGTATGTTTGCATTCCTTGTTAGCTCTCTGCAGAGCAAAGGAGCGAAAGCAAGTTAAATAGATAAACCAGTTTATTATCTGGTTGCCCCTCGCTCTCTCTCTCCTCGCCCCTCGCTCTCTCTCTCCTCGCCCCTCGCTCTCTCTCTCCTCGCCCCTCGCTCTCTCTCTCCCTCGCTCTCCCCATGTTCTGCTTGCCCTCGCTCTCTTGCTGCCCTCGCTCTCTTGCTGCCCCCTCTTCTGTGCTGCCCCTCTTGCTGCCCACTCTCTCTCTCGCGCCGCCCCGCTCTTTTCGGCGCGCCGCCGCTCTTTCTCGCGCGCCGCGCGCTCTCTTTCTCGGGCCGCCGCTCTTTCTTGCGGCCGCCCCGCTCTTTCTCGCGCCGCCCGCTTTTCTCGTCGCCGTCACTCGCTCGTTCTGGCCGTTTTCTCGCGCAGCGCTTCCCGCTCTTTCTCGCGCGCCCGCTCTTTTCTCGCGCCGCCCCGCTCTTCTCGCGCCGCCGTCTTTCTGCGCCCGCCCCGCTCTTTCTCGCGCCGCCGCTCTTTCTCGCGCCGCCCGCTCTCTCCTCGCCTCTCGCGCCGCTCTCGCTCTCTCTCCTCGCTCTCTCTCGCTCTCTCCTCTCTCCTCTCTCCTCTCCTCGCTCTCTCTCCGCGCTCTCTCTCCTCGCTCCTCTCTCGCTCTCTCGCTCGGCCTCGCGCCCCTCGCTTGTCGCTCGCTCTTCTCTCCTCCGCTTCTCTCCTCGCTCTCCTCTCGCTCTCTCTCCTTCGCTCTCTCCTCGCTCTCGCCTCTCTTGCTGCGCCCCCCCCTCTTGCTCGCTCGCTCTCTCGCGCCGACCCGCTCGCTCTCTCGCGCCGCCTCGCTATCTCTCTCCTGCGCTCTCCTCTCTCTTGCTCGCCGCCTCTCTCTCCTGCGTCTCTCTGCCTCGCTCTCGTTCCTCGCTCTCCTCTCTTGCTCGCCGCCCCCCTCTTGCTCGCTCGCTCTCTCGCGCCGCCCCGCTCGCTGGCTCTCGCGCCGCGCCGCCTTGCTCGCTCTCTCCTCGCTCTCGTCTACCTCGCTCTCTCTCCTCGCTCTCTCTCCTCGTCTCTCCCTCGTCTCTTGCTCGCCGCCAGGCCCTCGTGTGCTCGCTCGCTGCTTCGTGCCTGCCTCTGCTCTCGCTCGCTCTTGCGCTCTTTCTCTCCTGCGCTCTCCCTCTCTTGCTCGCCGGGCGCCCCTCTTTTTTGCAATCGACGTCGCTAGCTGGAGGTTAAATCTTGATTGATGGTGTGCCTTGAGGTCGTGGTGTGTGCGCCGCCGCTCGCTCGCGTCTCGCTTCGGCGGCCGGCCTCGCTCGCTCTTCCTCGCGTGCTCCGTCTCTCTCGCTGCCGCCCGCTGCTCTGCCTCGGCTCTCTCGTCCAGTCGCGTCTCTTCTCGCTCGCTCGTCCTCTCATTGCTCGCCGCCCCCCTCTTGCCCGCTCGCTCTCTCGCGCCGCCCCGCTCGCTCTCTCGCGCCGCCCCGCTCTCTCTCTCTCGCTGCCCCTCTCGCGCGCTCTCTCTCTCTATCGCTGCCCCTCTCGCTCGCTGCACCTCTGCCTTCATTAGATCCCTTCTGCTCTGTTTCTTGGTCTCGTGGCAGTGCCTCATGGAAATCACCAACTGATCGGCCTGAACATTTCTGTCATTTTCTGTGTCACTCGACACCGGCCCGTCGGCATTGGAACTATCAGGTTGCGCAGATGGTACTGAGAAACAACTTTATCTTCCCCCTCCCCGTGTCACTCACAGGGCTGCTATGGATAGAGTAAATAAACACAGTCCCAGATACAGGACACTTTGAATAGTACTGCGGTTTGAGGGAATGTCCACCAACCAATTTTAAAAATAAAAATAAATTGTTACTTGGAGTCATAGTATCTATCTATATTATATCGTAGAAAATCATTTTGTGAAAGCTGATATAGGTCTACTCAAAACTATGATACTAAAATCAGTGTGTGTCTGTACAGATGAGCACACAGAGGTAGCATTTCACTTTTAAGAACACAAGGTATCTTACTATAGTTATCACAATGGTAAATGCAGTCTTATCTATAATCTAGGAATGCTAGAATATGATTGTAGATAAGTTGGAAAAAAATAGAACATGATGATTGTATCTAGGCCTGGCTAGGCTTGTTATTCTGCATATTTACTTTTAGCAGCACTGAGGCCAGGTGTAAATTTAGCCCCTGGTTGTGAAGTGAGTTTCCCAGAAGCGGGAGGCCGATGCAGGCAGGGCTTTGGCAGTAGAGGGACAGCAGTGTAGGATGTCTGTCTGGGTAGGAAGGTTACACTTCCAAGTCATGCAGAGGTGGCACTGGATGCCTAGCTCTCTATTTGGGGAAACGTTGGTGTTCCAGTACCTCAAAGTTCACTGCTTCTGAGAAAACGACTCGCTTTCTGGTCCGTGTGGTGCGGTCCACACTGTGTCTTCCAGATGACGGTTGTCTCTTTTAGAGGTCGACCGATTATGATTTTTCAACGCCGATACCGATTATTGGAGGACCAAAAAAAGCCGATACCAATTAATCTGCCAAATTATTTTTTTTAAATTTAATTTATTTGTAATAATGACAATTACAACAACTGAATGAACACTTAACTTAATATCAATAAAATCAATTTAGCCTCAAATAAATAATGAAAACTGTTCAATTTTGTTTAAATGATGCAAGTACAAAGTGTTGGAGAAGAAAGTAAACGTGCAATATGTGCCATGTAAAAAAGCTAACGTTTAAGTTCCTTGCTCAGAACATATGAAAGCTGGTGGTTCCTTTTAACATGAGTCTTCAATATTCCCAGGTAAGAAGTTTTAGGTTGTAGTTATTATAGGAATTTTAGGACTATTTCTCTCTATACGATTTGTATTTCATATACCTTTGACTATTGGATGTTCTTATAGGCACTTTAGTATTGCCAGTGTAACAGTATAGCTTCCGTCCCTCTCCTCGCTCCTACCTGGGCTCGAACCAGGAACACATCGACAACAGCCACCCTCGAAGCAGCGTTACCCATGCAGAGCAAGGGGAACAACTACTCCAAGTCTCAGAGCGAGTGACGTCACCGATTGAAACGCTATTAGTGCGCACCCCGCTAACTAGCTAGCCATTTCACATCAGTTACACCAGCCTAATCTCGGGAGTTGATAGGCTTGAAGTCATAAACAGCGCTTGAAGCATTCCGAAGAGCTGCTGGCAAACACGTGAAAGTATTGTTTGAATGAATGCTTACGAGCCTGCTGGTGCCTACCACCGCTAAGTCAGACTGCTCTATCAAATCATAGATTTAATTATAACATAACACACAGAAATACGAGCCTTTGGTCATTAAAATGGTCAAATCCGGAAACTATCATTTCGAAAACAAAACTTTTCTTCTTTCAGTGAAATACGGAACCGTTCCGTATTTTATCTAACGGATGGCATCCCGAAGTCTAAATATTGCTGTTATATTGTACAACCGTCAATGTTATGTCATAATTATGTACAATTCTGTCAAATTAATTACGGCCTTTGTTAGGAATAAATGGACTTCACACAGTTTGCAATGAGCCAGGTTGCCCAAACTGCTGCATATACCCTGACTGCTTGCACGGAACGCAAGAGAAGTGACACAATTTCCCTAGTTATAAGAAATTAATGTTAGCAGGCAATATTAACTAAATACAGTGGGGAGAACAAGTATTTGAAACACTGCCGATTTTGCAGGTTTTCCTAATTACAAAGCATGTAGAGGTCTGTAATTTTATATCATAGGTACACTTCAACTGTGAGAGACGGAATCTAAAACAAAAATCCAGAAAATCACATTGTATGATTTTTAAGTAATTAGCATTTTATTGCATGACATAAGTAAGTAGGAAAACCTGCAAAATCGGCAGTGTATCAAATACTTGTTCTCCCCACTGTATGCAGGTTTAAAAATATATACTTGTGTATTGATTTTAAAGAAAGGCATTGATGTTTATGGTTAGGTGCATTGGTGCAACGACAGTGCTTTTTTTCGCAAATGTGCTCGTTAAATCATCACCCGTTTGTCCAAAGTAGGCTGTGATTCAATGCGAAATTAACAGGCACCGCATTGATTATATGCAACGCAGGACACGCTAGATAAACTTGTAATATCATCAACCATGTGTAGTTAACTAGTGATTATGTTAAGATTGATTGTTTTTTATAAGATAAGTTTAATGCTAGCTAGCAACTTACCTTGGCTTCTTGCTGCCGGTAGTCAGCCTGTAGTCAGCCTGCCAGGTAGTCAGCCTGCCACACAGGCTCCTCATGGAGTGCAATGTAAGGCAGGTGGTTCGAGCGTTGGACTAGTAACTGGAAGGTTGCAAAAACGAATCCCCGAGCTGACAAGGTAAAAATCTGTCGTTCTGCCTCTGAACAAGGCAGTTAACCCACCGTTCCTAGGCTATCATTGAAAATAAGAATGTGTTCTTAACTGACTTGCCTAGTTAAATAAAGGTGTAAAAAAAAAAAAGACAGATTACTGATTGCCCTAATTAATCGGCCATTCCGATTAATCGGTCGACCTCTAGTCTCTTTAGCCTACACAGGGTTTAGCGTGTCTAGTGGCTGAAGGTCTTTCTCCCTGCTAATCCAGTTGGTTCACATACAACCGGACAGCGTTATCCACAGCGTTCGGTGCGCTAACGAGGACGTAGCGTTAAAATATGGCAGATCATTATTTAGGCAAGTAAGCAGCCTAATGGGGGAGAGAACGTTTCCAGGCTAATGACCGGTGTGTATGCGTAGATGGCTACTCTAGATGCCCGGTTTCGTGCCCGTTTTACTAAAAAGGGTAGAGCAATAATTGACATTTGTTTGTTAAAAACAATAGGATAAATACACATGTAGGGAATGCCACTACATTGCCTTAATATTGGAACCCTTTGAAATCTTCTGAGATGTATTTATTTTATTTTAGATGCTCCATCTCTTAATTAGTGAAATAAAGGGAAACCGTGAAAGGGGCTCCATTCATGGTCGTCTGCGTTTGAAACTGCAGACTGAAATCCTCAAACAGTTGGGCCTTTCAGAAAGGTGCTCTTTCAAAATAACCTTTTTGCAAATCCAAATAAAATCGGTGCCAGCCCCACAGACCCTTTCATGTCCACACCTGGATGCTAAGATCTAATGAAAAAAGTGGGGTGGGGGGGGCAAAGCCTCAGACCTGGCTTGCCTTATGCATATCACATGGTGTTTGCTTAGCCCCTTGGTTCACCCCAACGCTACCTTCATGGTATCCTACTGCTCGGCACCTCTCCAACCTGAATCTTTCGGTTTTGCACAGTTGCCTTTTTGTCTCTCCATCGGTCCTTTGGTCTGGTGTCTGCAATACCTTTTTGAAGTAGCGCTGCAGTCCCAAATCTCCTTTCCTGACAATTTTTAAAAGGCACACCATGTGAATGCAGTGCAACGTGGGATTGATATATTAATAGGCTGCCTTAATAGGCTGCCTGAGGGCGAGGGGTGTGGGTGGAGACCATCATGGTGGTGGGATTGAAGTGGAGGCCCAAAATTGACCCCTTTGTGTTGTGTTAGAGAGGGTTGGAGGAATTGACTCCGTTACCTATGACCATCCAGGGCTTGGTTAAACCAGGGTCGGGCATTTTTCAATTAATGTACTGCATTTCAATGCACTTCCTGAAATGTTGAAATAAAATTAACCCTCAACAACTTATCCCCTTTCCTCTCTCACTCTTTGTTAGCCTCCATAATTGTTATCGATTGAATCCTAAAACTACCTTTTTTTAAGTGAAAATGACTGAACCGCTATTCCTCTCTTCTCTCGTTTTCCAGGCTCCACCCTCCTGGACCTGACAGAGCAGTTTGCCCTCCCAGAGACGGCTCCTCCCATGCTGGCCAGGCTGCTGGAGGCCATCGAGAAGAAAGGTACACAATGGACTAGCACACACCCACACTGGTCATCTAAACATTTCCTAGATTTACATTCTAGAAGATCCACCCCTCGTGTATCAACAACATGGTTTCAGTTACTTATGTAATTATTTATTTAACCTTTATTTTGACAAGAAGTCATGCTGAGATAAGGTCTATTTGGTCTGAAGAGCCCTGTAATTACAATAATATTCCAAAATCTATACACTATGAAAAGCAGAACAGTGATACAAAACACAATCATAGAAAACAAAACACATTCTTCAATAAAAAAAGTCATTAATCAGCCGTCTGAATTGCCCTAGAGTAGGGCTTTCCAACCCTGTTCCTGGAGAGCTACCATCCCAGTAGATTTTTGCTCCAACCCTATTAATCTAGCGCTCCTGATTCTCACACTTAGCTGGTTGATAAGATGAATCACGTTAGTTACAACTGGGGTTGGAGCGAAAACCTAAAGGGTAGCTCTCCAGAGGCATCATAATATCCAATTTGAGAGAGTTCGGGAGGATATTCCACAAGTGAGGTGCAAAGAAACTAAAAGCAGGTTAACCTAACTCAGTGGAGATTGAATGGATTTTCAGTTAGCCATCCCTGAGACTAGGTCTGGTAGCTTGTAGTGCGCTTTATTCCTTGAATGTTTTTATACTTAAATAAATCGGAAGGCCTTTTTATAGTGATTTTATGACTGTCTAGGAATTTAACTTCTCTGGGATATGTGGGACGCTAACGTCCCACTTGGCCAAAAGCCAGTAAAAATGCAGAGCGCCAAATTCAAATAAATTACTATAAAAATCTAACTTTCATGAAGTCACACAAAAAAGATACCAAATTAAAGCTACACTTGTTGTGAATCCAGCCAACATGTCAGAATTCAAATAGGTTTTTCGGCAAAACCAAACGATGCTATTATGAGGATAGCAACAGAGTAAACAGAGAGAAGCATATTTCAACCCTGCAGGCACAACACAAAACGCAGAAATAAAAATATAATTTATGCCTTACCTTTGACGAGCTTCTGTTGTTGGCACTCCAATATGTCCCATAAACATCACAAATGGTCCTTTTGTTCGATTAATTCCGTCGATATATATCCAAAATGTCAATTTATTTGGAAAAATATATCCAGAAAAACACCGGTTTCAACTTGTGCAACGTTACTACAAAATATCTTAAAAGTTACATGTAAACTTTGCCAAAACATTTCAAACTACTTTTGTAATACAACTTTAGGTATTTTTTTATGTAAATAATCGATAAAATTGAAGATGGGATGATCTGTGTTCAATACAGGATTTAAACAAACTGTAGCTAGCTTTCTGGTCACGCGCCTCTTAACAAACAGTACACTTTAAGTGACCCTCGTTCTGGAAGGCCGTACTTCTTCATTACACAAAGGAAAAAACCTCAACCAATTTCTAAAGACTGTTGACATCTAGTGGAAGCGGTAGGAACTGCAAGAAGGTCAATTAGAAATCTGGATTCCCAATGAAAATCCATTGAAAAGAGAGTGACCTCAAAAAAAGAAAAATAGAAATCTGAATGGTTTGTCCTCAGGGTTTCGCCTGCTAAATAAGTTCTGTTATACTCACAGACATGATTCAAACAGTTTTAGAAATGTCAGAGTGTTTTCTATCAAAATCTACTAATACTATGCTTATCTTATCTTCTGGGGATGAGTAGCTGGCAGTTGAATTTGGGTATGCTTTTCATCCAAACGTGAAAATGCTGCCCCCTATCCTAGAGAAGTTAAGTAGTTGCATCTAAGCTAGTGGCTTATCATGTGCTGCTTGATTCTGTGTAGGTCTGGACAACCCAACACTGTACAGGACCTTCACAGCCGATGGTGGACGGGATGTTAGACAGTGCTTTGACACTGGTGAGCAGAGTTCATGTTTATCACTGTGCATTCACAAAGTATTCAGACCCCTTGACTTTTTCCACATTTTGTTAAGTTACAGCCTTATTCGAAAATGTATTAAATTGTTTTTTCCCTCTTCAATCTACACACATACCTCAATGACAAAGCAAAAACAGTTTAGAAATAGAACATTTAATTAAGTATTTAGACCCTTTACTCAGTACTTTGTTGAAGCACCTTTGGCAGCGATTACAGCCTCGAGTCTTCTTGGGTATGAAGCTCCAAGCTTGGCACACCTGTATTGGGGATTTTCTCTGCAGATCCTTTCAAGGTCTGTCAGGCTGGATGGGGAGTATCGCTGCACAGCTATTTTCGTTTGATCGGGCTCTGGCTGGGCCGCTCAAGGACATTCAGATACTTGTCCCGAAGCCACTCATGCGTTGTCTTGGCTTTGTGCTTAGGGTCGCTGTCCTGTTGGAAGGTGAACCTTCGCCCCAGTCTAAGGTCCTGAGCGCTCTAGCGCAGGTTTTCATCAAGGATCTCTGTACTTAGCACCATTCATTTCCCCCTTGTTCCTGACTAGTCTCCCAGTCCCTGCCGCTGAAAAACATCCCCACTGCATGATGCTGCCACCGATGTTTCACAGTAGGGATGGTATTGGCCAGGTGTTGAGCGGACACATTCAGGTCAAAGAGTTCAATCTTGGTTTCATCATACCAGAGAATCTTGTTTCTCATGGTCTGGGAGTCCTTTGTGTCCCTTTTGGCAAACTCCAAGTGGGCTGTCATGTGCCTTTTTAGTGGGGAGTAGCTTCCGTCTGGCCACTCTACCATAAAGGCCTGATTGGTGGAGTGCTGCAGAGATGGTTGTCCTAATGGAAGGTTCCCCGATCTCCACAGAGGAACTCTAGAGCTCTGTCAGTGACCATCGGGTTCTTGGTCAAGGTCTTAGAAGAGTCTTGGTGGTTCATAACCTCTTCCATTTAAGAATGATGGAGGCCACTGTGTTCTTGGGGACCTTTAATGCTGCAGAAATGTTTTGGTACCCTCCCCCAGATCTGTCTCTCGACACAATCCTGTCTCGGAGCTCTATGGACAATTCCTTCAACCTCATGGCTTGGTGTTTGATCTGACATGCACTGTCAACTGTGCAAACTTTTATATAAACAAGTGTGTGCCTTTCCAAATCATGTCCAATCAATTGAATTTACCACAGGTGGACTCCAAGTTGTAGAAACATCTCAAGGATGATCAATGGAAACAGGATTCACCTGAGCTCAATTTCGAGTCGCATAGCAAAGGGTCTGAATAATTATATAAATAAGGTATATATATTTTGCAAACATTACTAAACCTGTCATTATGGGTTCCACAAAATGTGGAAAAGTCAAGAAGTCTGAATACTTTTCGAATTCACTGTATATCCACCCAAATTCAATGTTATTTGACTTTGTGTGCAATTCTTTGGGGGAAAAACTGTTTGACTTTGATCTAATGGTGTGTGGTTCTATTCAGATCCTCCGTCAGCAGACCTGGACCAGATGGACCTGCAGATGCTGTGTGACGGTCTACGTCGGTACCTGCAGGATCTTCCCCAGCCTGTCATCCCACCGGCCATCTACACTCAGCTGGTCCACACCGCCCAAGGTACTCTTACACACACACTGTGACTGTAACACTGCCATACAATCATCAGTCTACACCACATGATGTACACACAATCACATAACCAATATTCTATAGCACCTACTGTTTCCTTCCTGTCAATGTTCTACTAGAAAATGGGTCATGTCCAAATCAGCATGTCGGTTAGAGGTTGCTGTTCATTCAATTTGTTTGTTGCTCTCAGCAATCACTTTCAGTGGAACGTGCCTCAACCCAAAGGTACGGTGTCTAGTTAATTATTGGCCTACAGCAGCAGTCCTAACCTAATCTACCACTGGCCGGGCTGCTGAACACTCTGTACCTTGGAGAGGGAACCCACAGTACCTAGAGCTAGTGTCAATATCCACACACACACACACACAGTCACAGCAGGCTTTCTTTATCTCTGTCTTATGTTCTTCAGTGCTATCTCAGAGTAATCTTTTTGTCACATGGCCAGAAACAGGATCTCTGTTGTTAATAGCAACTTACACAAGTTTATCTCAGTGCTAGCCAATCACCTGCAAGTGTACCTTGCACTCCACTCATTGTTGAGCACACACAATCTCAATGCGGTTGTGTAACCCGATTACTGAGCACAGGGCTCCTTTTTCTGCCACCCCATTGGTTGAAGGGAAGTCTGCTAGCACCACTGTAGCTTTAACTGCGGGAGCTTTTTGAAGGGTTTTGTTAGTGCGTAGCCTGCAGCGTACCTGGCACACATTCAAAGTCATACATGTGTGGCAATGCATTGTGTATATCTCCCTCTGTGATCTCTATCAATGAATTTGTGCGTAACCTGCGTAAGTGTTAGCACATAGAAACATGTGTATGTATGACATACCTCCCTCTCTGACACCCGTGTGTGTGTTGGTCCCACAGAGGTGCAGAGCCCTGAGGAGTGTGCCCAGCAGCTGCGTCACATCGCCAGCGCACCCAGCCTTCCGGCCCAGTACTGGCTCACCTTCCACTGCCTGCTGCGCCACTGGTCCCGGGTGTGCCACAACGCGCCCAAGAACCTGCTCAGCTCCCACGCCCTGGGCGAGATCTTCAGCACCATGCTCTTCAGACAGCAGGCTGCCAGGTGGGTGGAGGAGAGAGAGGGACTGGCCCTCACAGACAGGTGTGCACAGACAGCCAGACACTTTTTATATACTCAAGGAAACACACTCAGGCAAGCAGCCTACACACACACACACACACACCACACACACACACACTGACACACACATTTGCGGTGAAAGGATTTAGGTTGGGAAGCTTTTCTATTTGCCAGCTGTGCTGTTGCAATTAAAGCAGCCATGCTTGAAGTCCCATCAGTTAGAGAGTGATTAAGATGGAGCAAGATCATGCACACATTAATCACAACAGCAGGGCCAGTCAGCTGGCCTGAGAATTGCTGACTCTATTTGACTTTTTTCTTCTTTTTTCACTCTTTCATCAGCTGCGAGCCCAGCCCGGATGCTCACATCAAGATCATTGAGACCCTTGTGACTAGCGAATGGACAGAAGCACAGGCGGCTCCAGGTAAGAAACACACATTGTCCTTTTCTATTATTCGTCATCTGTTAAAGTTCTGGTTGGGGGTGTATGCAGAGATACAGAACAACTATATTTAAAGCCATATGAATGCCCATCTCTTCCTCTGTGAAATTATTTACACTCACATACTGTACTTTGTTATTGAGGGGCATTGAGAGAATGGCCTAAGTGCATATATTAAGACTGCAGTGGCGCTAAGCCCATGGTAGTTACTGACTGACTGAGTGCGGGAGCCGAGGGGAACAGCAGGGAACCTGGGCTGTTCTTAGCCCGTAGAGCCACACGGGGACTCGCACTCTAGCAGTAGCACAGAGCACAGGATGTACTGGCTGCACTGCATGGGGAAAAGCCTCCATTGTGGGGCAAAAGCTGCCCCATCGCATACCTGGCTGGCTCCGTTTATTACAGCTTTAGTTAAGGTTTTCTGCACTTGTTTAAAAGGCTTTATTGTTATATGCCAGTCAATGTTTGCAAATTGGCTGCAATTAGCCTGTCTTCATTTATAAACTGGGTAGTTTGGATCCTGGATGCTGATTGGCTAAAACACCATTCCACCCGTCTGTATATCGACAATATCATGGGTATGACACAAAAATCCACGTTTACTGTTCTATTTGAAGTATCACTACACTATTTTTGATATACCACAGCAAATGACAAAAGAAAAGCAATAAGGGTTTTATTAAACACATTATTTCTCCTTGCTTCTAGCCTAGAATTTGGCTTGCATAACTACACGAACAACCCTTAGTCGTGTTATATTGGCCATATACCACCCCCTCTGGCCTTATTGCTTAAATATCAGCCTTTTAATTTAGAATAGCTGAATTTTTTTACTCACATTTATAACGCAATCTTTAATACCAGAATCTTGGCTTGGCTGTGTTTGTGTCACACATCTTTCATTGTGA
Source organism: Salvelinus sp. IW2-2015 (assembly GCF_002910315.2). NCBI lineage: Eukaryota > Metazoa > Chordata > Actinopteri > Salmoniformes > Salmonidae > Salvelinus > Salvelinus sp. IW2-2015. The sequence continues at coordinate 26,160,694 of NC_036842.1, forward strand.
CTTGGCGATGGAACCTGCAGAGCATTCTTCTGGGATGGGGAGGAACTAGCTTGACTCATCAAAACATTTATGCAAATTGCAGCATATAGCTTAGGCTGCAGGAGTTTATTGTTAACCCATGGTAGTCTCAATGATTGGGTCTAAAATGGTATTGTGTAAAAATGGGTTGTTCATTTTTGGTTTGTAGCCCAGGATAGAGCCTCCTTCCTCTCGAGCAGGAAATCAGTGGCGTGTTGATCAAAGTGTAAGTAGTTGAGGTTACAGGGCTCTAGGTGAATTCCATCCTACATGTGCAGTGAAGTAGGCTACCCTTGATTAATTATGTAAGACCTTTTACCGTGGCCAGAAATGCACAAACTGAATTTTGAACATTTGATAAATTCAGGCCATGAAGGAATAATACCCTATATTGTATAAAAAAGAAAAAGCAATAGAATGTGCTTTTTATTTTTCATCTAACCAGTAAAGTGGCCTAGCGTTCTCTAGACTCCAGCAGGCCATGGTGTTGGACTGCAGACCGTTTGCTTGGCACAGTTGGGTTTTTACAGTCGCTAGTTAAAACTGCTTTTGGTGGGCAGGCCCAGTGCCTGGCTGTGACTGTTGAAACGTTTTATTACCTGTTTGGGACTATTTATAACGTCCCCCTCGCATGGGCCGCTGTCAGGAGTTCGCACCTGCAGGAGCAATGGGCCGACGGGGATGGAGGTAGACTGACGGGGGAGGCTGGCCGGGCGGGCAATAGCAAGCTCAACACTGCAAGCTTTGACTCTTCTCTTTCTGCTGAACCAGCCAGGTCCTTCCTGTGTGAATGAACACTCGTATGCTCACACACACAAACATACTATGTTCCATGCACAGACACACACAATATACACACATGCTAGGCAGGTTGAACTTGGGAGGGAGCCGTTTGGTGGTCAGTTTGTGTCAAATTTGAACCGTTTAACATCACCTGTGTGTGACTGTGTGTTTGTCTTTGAGAGCATGGGAGACTTTCTACGAAAGCGTGTTTGTGTTTACTGTCTGCACATGCGTGTTTCTCTGAATGATAACCTGCCTGTGTGTGAGTGTCTGTGTGCCTCCCAGTTACTGGGGGCCTATTTTAAGTAATCAGCCAAAGGCCTACTTAGATTTAGTTGGCTGGAAACTGGGTCTGTTCCACAGAGCACCTTTTTGTTAGCCCAGTGGCTGCTCCTACTTCCTTGGGCACAAACCCCCTCTAACCCCTCCCTCTAACCCCTCCCTCCACCCATCCCTCCCAGCACCAAAGTGCCCAGCTCAGCAAAATATCTGAACCTGTGCGAGTTAATCATAAGACTGAACACTCTCCCTACTCCCTTCCTTTTCAAACACGGAGAGGGACACGCACCAAAGACTCGGTCGCGCACTATGGCCAGGTTTCAGAATGGGCATGCAGGCCAACACCGGGCAGCAGCTCAGCTAGTCATTAACCAACAGCGGCCCCAACGCGCCCAGAAGAGAGAAAAGAGGAGGGTAGAGGGTAGTCGGGAGAGGATGGGGGTGGGTTGGGAGAGTGAAGGGGTTTTAAGAGAGAAGGGTGTGAAGGGGGGGTAGATAGCAGGAGAGAGGGGTGGGAAGAGCAAGGGGAGAGGAGAGGGGTGGGTCGCGAGAGGCGGGGGGGTAGAGCGAGAAAGAGGGTAGAGCGAGAAAGAGAAGGCGGGTAGAGAAAGTGGGAGGTAGAGAGCAAGGGAAAGAGTGGGAGACTGGGGTGGGTTAGCGAGGGGGAGAACGAGAGAGGGGTGAGGTAGAGTGAGAGAGGTACAGAGAGGCACGCTTCCCTCCCTCACTCACACCACCTGCGCCAGACCAAGGAGTAAGCCAGGCAGTCAGGAAAGCAGAGCAGGCAAGCAAGCGGTCGCATGCTGCACCTGCCTCCCAAGAGTTACCGGATTACCTGGATTTAATGAAGTACCGCGGAACAGGCTGTCATCTTCCCTGAGAACTAAACTAAAAGAATCCAGATAAAGCCACAGAATGGAACTTTTCAGGAGGACTTGAGTGTTCGATCTAGAGCTCTATCTGTTTGGATTTTGTACATCGTTTTGGGGGGAACGAAACAAAGTTCATAGTGGAGACACCACTGGTGCCTTTACCAGAACATGCACAACTTGCAATGTGAGTTTGAGATCTTGAATCTTCGCACATCTGATACATTAAAATCTTAAATGTTTATTGCTAATGCAAGGGCTTCAGCAAAACCTTTAGACAGAGATGAATAGGCCTGATACATTTATTTTTTATAACTGTACTTGGCAACATGGGACAGGAACGAGACTGACAGATGTATATTAAAAAAAATATATATATATGGCCAGTCTTCTAGAGCTGTCAAGAGAACAGGATATCTCCTCTGTCGCTGGTTGTCTGTCGCCGTCGTCTCTGTCTGTCTCTGTCTGTCTCTGTCTGTCTCTGGCTGTCTCTGGCTGTCTCTGGCTGTCTCTGGCTGTCTCTGTCTGTCTCTGTCTGTCTCTGTCTGTCTCTGGCTGTCTCTGGCAGAGAGGGCGAGCGAGGGACAGCGAGAAGAGCGAGAGAGAGAGCGAGAGAGCGAGAAGAAGCCAGCCAGAGACAGCAGAGAGTGCGAGAGCCAGAGACACAGAGAGGGCGAGCGAGCCAGAGACACAGAGAGGGCGAGAGCCAGAGACACAGAGAGGGCGAGAGCCAGAGACACAGAGAGGGCGAGCGGCAGAGACACAGAGAGGGCGAGAGAGGGCGAGAGAGAGCCACACAGAGCGCGAGAGAGAGCGCGAGAGAGAGAGAGAGAGAGCGAGAGAGGGCGAGAGCCAGAGACAGAGAGGGCGAGCGACAGAGACACAGAGGGGCGAGAGAGAGCCACACAGAGCGAGCCACACAGAGCGCGAGAAGCGCGAGAGAGCGCGAGAGAGCGAGAGAGCGAGAGAGCGAGAGAGCGAGAGAGCCACACAGAGCGAGAGAGCGAGAGAGAGAGAGCCCACAGAGAGCGAGAGAGCGAGAGAGAGAGAGAGAGAGAGAGAGAGCGAGCCACACAGAGCGAGAGAGCGAGAGAGAGAGCCACACAGAAGAGAGAGAGCGAGAGAGCGAGCCACACAGAGAGAGAGACGAGCCACACAGAGCGAGAGAGCGAGAGAGCAAGAGAGAGCGAGAGAGCGAGAGAGGGAAGAGAGCGAG